>NC_081855.1:35384925-35749011 GCF_963259705.1 Myotis daubentonii | reverse complement strand
GGGATAGGTTTACCAGGTTAGCATGAGTTCTCCAGCCAGAGGAGCAGAAAAACCAGCTCATCAAAGGACTTACATGTTGATCCAAGTTGCAGAATCGCTTTAATAAAACCTTTACCCTTCGGAGAGGTGGTGGGATTGGGGGAAGAGGGGCTGTTTTATTTTTGTTTTTCCCAGGATAAACCTAAAGGTCAGGAGCTTCTGAAGGAAGAGAGTGTTAATTAGATTGGGGGAATGTCTGTCCCAGGAAGGCTCTGGGAATGGAGGGGGACAGTTGATGGATTCTCCTTGGCCAGAGGCAGGTGCGTGGACAAATGATTCTTCAAACTCCCTTCTAGTTCTAAGTCCTCTGCGTAGCTTTGGACAGTGATTACCCCCATGCCTGTAATGGAGACCAGCCAAGCACTTTCTCTAAACTCACCTGATCTGAAAATGTACCTGCGGGTACTTGTTAGAAAGAAAGATTCCTCGGCCCTTTCAGTGATTCTGACTCAGTAGGTCAGGGACGAGTCCAGATGTTTTTAATACTTGTAACAAGCACCTCAGGCAAGTTTGGAAACACTGAGGAGGCGAATTCATATTCTCTGCTCTGGGTATATATTTTTTTCCATCCTGGCTCCTCTCTCTGAGAACTTGGCAAGCTCTGTTAGAGTCCTGGGCCTCCTGAGGCCGCAACCTGCATGATCCACCTCCTGGTGCCAACCAGATGCCTGCACGGAGTTGGCCTTCAATGCATATTTGTGGACTAAATAAATTCTCCAATAGGCCTCTCCACATGCAAGACACATACCTGGTTTTTTTCAAGCAGAGGATGCAGAATTTAGGGTCCAAAGCTTTATAGAATTTTCTTTTTCATTAACTTTATTGAGATCTAATGTATGTGCAATAAATTGCACACATTTAAAGTATTAATTGGATGAGTTCTGACAAATGTAAACAGTGGTGTAACCACAACCACCATCAAGATGCAGAGTATTTCCATCCGGCCCGAGAGTCCCCTCCTGTCCCTTTTCGGTGAATCTGCCCTCTACCCCAGCCCCAGGCAACTTCTTGTCTTCTTGTCACTATAGGTTGATTTGCACATGTAAATGCAACCGTTCAGTATGTATTCTGTTGTGTCTGCCTTCTTTCTTTCAGCATAGCAATTTTGCGATTCATCCATTTTGGTGAGTAGATCAGCACTTTTTATTGCTGAGTAGTATTCTGTTATATGGATATTACCACAATTTGTTTATTCCATTACCTGTGGATGGGCATTTAGATTGTTTCCAGATCTGACCATTGAAAATAAAGTCTCTATAAACATCTGTGAACAAGTCATTGGGTGGGCATATGTTTTAGTTCTCGGGGAATTGTCGAGGACCAGGGTAGAGGTGGCCAGGAGTGGAGAAATCAGCAAAACCTCTCCCTCATCTATTAAATCAATAAACCTTTATTAGGACGATGCTGTGCCAAGCCTACACTACACACTAAAAAAGCCAGACAAAAAGGGCTCTCATGACCCTTACGGTGTGGTCAGCACCATGGCAGGAGTGCCCTGTGCGGCGCGGCCAGCCCAGCCAGGAGGGAAGGGCCTCACACGTCTTCAGACCACATTCTACCACAAAGACTGCACTTGGGATGAAGCGTGTGAGGGAAAGTTTTTAAGGGCTGAGAGGGAAAGACTTGTGAACTAAATTATCATATTTCCCCCCACTTAACACTGAGGTAAATTTCCCTGAGAGCCGGGAGTCTCCACTGGGAGGAGAGAGAAGTGTGGACAGACCCATTCAAGGGAGAGTGAGCTTGGACAGGGCCTGTGGACAATCAGAAAGAAAGGTGTACTGTAATCCCTCCATATCCGCAGTTTTGCTTTCCATGGTTTCAGTTACCCACCGTCAATCATAGTCTGAAAATATTCAATGGAAAATTCAAGAAATGAACAATTCATAGGTTTTAAATTGTGCACCATTCCGAGTAGGGCCATGAAATCATACAAAATCCCCCTCCACACCCTTGCCAACACTTGATTTGTTTCTAATAAAATTCTAAACATCCTATTAGGTGTGAAGTGGTATCTAGTTGTGGTTTTGATTGGCATTTCCCCAATAACTAATAATGTTGAGCATATATTCAGGTGCGTATTGTTTATTGATATATCTTCTTTGGAGAAATGTCTATTCAAGGTTCTTTGCCCATTTTTTAATTAGGTTGTTTGTCTCTCTCCTGTTGAGTTGTAGGGGTGCCTTATATATTTTCGATACTAAACCCTTATCAGAACCCATGGTTCAATGGTTGAGCGTTGACCTATGAACCAGGAGGGCACTGGTTTGGTCAGGGCAAATGCCCAGGTTACTGACTCAATCCCCAGTGGGGAGCATGCAGGAGGCAGCCAATCAATGATGTTTGTCTCTCATTGATGTTTCTATCCCTCTCTCTTCCTCTCTAAAAATCAATAAAAACATATATATATATATATATATATATAATATATATATAATATATATAATATATATATTTTAAACTCATCAGATATGTGATTTGCAAATATTTTTCTGTTGTTTTTTTTTCACTCTCTTTTTTTTTTTTAACATATTTTATTGATTTTTTACAGAGAGGAAGGGAGAGGGATAGGGAGTCAGAAACATGGATGAGAGAGAAACATCAATCAGCTGCCTCCTGCACACTCCCCACTGGGGATGTGCCTGCAACCAAGGTACATGCCCTTGACCGGAACCGAACCCGGGTCCCCTGAGTCCGCAGGCCGATGCTCTATCCACTGAGCCAAACCGGTCAGGGCTTTTTTTCACTCTCTTGATGGTCTCTTTTGATGCACAAAGTATTTAATTTTCTGAAGTCTAATTTATTTTTTATTCAGTCTCTTGTGCTTTTGAAGTCATGTTTAAGAAACCAATGACAAATTTAAGGTCATGAAGATTTTCCTCTATGATTTCATCTAAGAGTTTTATAGTTTTAACTCTTACATTTAAATCTTTGATACATTTCGAGTTAATTTTTATGTATAATATAAGGTAAGAGTCTAACTCCATTTTTTTAAGGTGGATATCCAGTTTTCCCAGCACCACTTGTTGAAAAGACTGTTTTTCCCCCATTGAATGGTCTTGACACATTTGTGGGAAATCAATTCACCACAGATGTGAAGATTTATTTCTGGGCCCGGAGTCCTATTCCATTGGTCTATTCTAATACCAATACCACACTGTTTTGATTACTATAGTTTTGTAGTATGTTTTGAAATTAGGAAAAGTGAGTCTTGTTCTTTTTAAAAATTCTTTTTGGCTATTTATGGTTTTTTGAAATTCTATATAAATTTTAGGCTGGATTTTTACATTTTTGCGCCACCATTGACCCATCACTTTTAGTTATTGATTGATTTTAGAGAGAGAGAGAGAGAGAGGAGAGGAGGTAAAGAGAGAGATTGATTTGTTGTTCCACTTACTTATACATTCATTGGTTGATTCTTGTATGTGCCCTAACTGGGGAATCAAACCTGCGATCTTGGTGCATCGGGACCATGATCTAACCACTGAGCTACCTGGCCAGGGCGAGGACCCATCACTTTTGTTTTGAAAAGAAAATCAGTGTCACATGTTACCATGGAGAGAGGTTCTGGCTAAAGAGCAGACCTCATAGAACCAACCTGAGTCAACAGTGCTTTGTGGCTGCCAATAAGCAGGTGAAGTTGGGCAGGAGAGAGGCTCCTGTCTTCTGTGCTCTACCTACTGAGGCCCACGTTTTGTTTTTTTAGAGGGTCCTTGAGACCACAGATGCTCTTCCCAGGGACAGAATAATATATATATTGAGTAAACCTCATTAGGGGAGAGCGGTTGAGGAACTTGGGGAGATGACTGGGTGAGGATAGAGGAAGGGGATGCATAATAACTTCCAAATATTTGGTTGGCCCCACCCTCTCCCTTTCTCTCTTCTCTTCCACTTACAAAGCACAAGCTCTTCCCTAGATGCATGAAGACATATGCTCAGGAGCCGGACAAACTTCCCTGTTTCTAACCAGTGGTGATGTTTCCTGACCATTAGACCAGTTCAAATCTGGAACCAGCTACCTACCTGTGAGGTGGTGAGTTCGCAGCCAGGGGCAGTGTTCAAGCAGAGGCCAGGTGATGGATTGCTGAGTCAGTACAGCAACAGGAACCAAGGACCTCTGAGACTCTTCTGGTCATGGAGCGGGGCTTGTAAAAGATTGAGTCTGGGAGTGTGGCTACCCTCCTCCCAGGGCATCCTCTCTGTTACAGCTGCTGCCAGGGGAGCTGGAAATGACATGGCTATCACCAGGAATCTACTTCTTCAAGTGATGTTCCAATATCACTCTTTTTTAAAAATACATTTTTATTGATTTCAGAGAACAAGGAAGCGGGAGAGAGAGAGAAACATCAATGATGAGAGGGAATCACTAATTGGCTGCTTCCTGCACGCCCCCTACTGGGGATCGAGCCTGCAACCCGAGCATGTGCCCTTGCCCTTGACCAGAATCGAACCCGGGACATTCCAGTCCGCAATCCAATGCTCTAGCGCCAATGAGCCAAACCAGTTAGGGCTCGATATCACTCTTAAAGGAGTCCAGGTAATGTTCTGGGTAGAACTGACAGACATAGGTTTGAATCCCATCTGTGTCTCTAGCCCCAGTGAGTCACGTAATCTCCCCAAACCTCTGTTTCCTATTTTGTGAAATGGGAAAATTATACTGACTACAGCTGACCATATGCAATCTGTTCGCGTCTTCCTGGTTCTGGTAGCACCAACTCCCTCAGCTCTGTCCCAACCATCCTCTTGCTGCAGGGTGAGCATGTGACCTGCCCTGGCCAATTACGGTCCCCCCCGCCCCCCACTGCCCACTCCGTAGATATAAGACAGTCTCCCCAAGCATTTGCTCTACACACAAAGAGCAGGCATCTCTCTTCTCCTGGGATTGAGGGCTGGAAAGGCCATCTGGGCCTCTGCTGCCTTGGGCATCCTTCCTCCTGTGTGGGGAGAATGTGCCTGAGAGCCCAGCCAATACAGGGGTGTATGTGTGTGTGTGGGGGGGGGGTCAGGGTAGGGGCTGGAGCTAATGAGACACATGCCTGAAGTCCACTCCTGCTTTTATCAATTATGGGAGCAATAAATTCCCTTTTTTGGCTTAAGCTAATTTGAGTTGGGCTTCTGTCAGTAGGAACCACAAAAGCCCTTTCCAGTCTATCCTTCTGCAGGGCGATGTGTTGATTAAAAGAAATCATATTGCCCAGCACCTGGCACTTGGCAGGCGCGGTGAGAGACCAGCAAGCCCGGTTTTCTGGCGTAACCACATGGACAGCAGTGCAGAGTGGGGATGGACTGTCGTATGGGTCACGCGAGAAGGGAGCACGTGGTCCCAGCTGGGCCAATCAGAGTGTTTGTTTCCGGTTGTTCTGGGGAGCAGCAGGGTCGGTTCCCTTTCAGCTGGGTTTCTGTAAGCCACAGCTGCCTGCGGCCAAGCTCCCTGCCCCACGGGAAGCCCATCCGCGGGGGAGAGAGTGACCCAGCACCCAAAGAGCGGAAGTGAGAGGGAAGGCAGAGATTGAGAGAGCCGGGCATGTGTGCCCCTGGCTCCCAGCTGTCCGCTCTCTGCACTGCATGTGCCAAATGATCCAATGAACTGCTCTTTTTCTTTAGTTTCAGCTGGATTTCGGTGACTGGCCACTGACGGATTCCTGACCAATGTGCGCAGAGGCCGGCTGAGGTGAGTCCCCGAAAGACCACAAGGTCGCGATGCAACCGGGACAGTCTGCCCCTCCTCCCCGGTGTGGGAAAGACCCACCGTTCCTGTCAGGCCGGTTGGATTCCTGGTCAGGGCACATGTCTCTTCAGGTGAGAATTCTCACTCCAGCCCCTCTGCTTCTGGAGAAAGACAGATGAGCTCGGGAGAAAGGGGCACCATGAGAAGGAGCAAGCCCTGTCCGCTGCTTCCCTGGCCAGCCCTTCACTTTCTCCCGCCTCTGGAACCTGTGCTGGGCTCTCTGAACCTCAGCTTCCTGCCTGTCCATGGGGAGAAGGGGCAACTACCCTCAGCTTTGGCCGGGCTGATGGAGGCAGAGGAGGCAGGGCCCTGTGTGCTGGGGGAGGGGATTCTGAGCCTCTGACGTGATGCCCCGGGACCCCGCCCCTGGTGCTGAGGGAAGCTCCAAGCAAGGCACCGGGAGGAGGGGATGCAGTAAGTCAAATGGGTGCTCACCCAGCGTGGCCCTGAGGGAGGGAACCTGTGAAGGCAAGTGTCCCTCAGTGAGGTGGGGAAGGCTTAGAAAGCAGGCACTTCCGGAAAGACAGGTGCCCAGGGAGCCCTGGGCATTCAGGTGAGTGTGCAGGACCAGCGTGCAGGCCCTGAGGATGAGCCACACGGATGCCATCAAGCAGCCTGAGGCACAGGCTCAGCCAGGAGCAGGGCCCAGCCTCCATGTGAGCAAGGTCACAGCCAGGGTGGGGGGTCAGTGGGAGGGAAACGGGGACCCCTGTGCGTGGGGCACTGTCAGGGGCAGAGATGCAGCAAACCTAGTCTACTCCTGGGCCCTCAGGGGAGAAGAAAGCACAGCTGTTTGTGGTCTGACACACTGGTTCCTTAAACCTCACCACAACCTGGGGTAGATTGAGGAAACCAGCTCAGCTCAGAGAGGTAGAGCCACTTGCCCAAGGTGACCCAGCTGAGCAGCCTCAGAGCCAATCAGAAGTCAGGTCCAGGACCCCAGAAGCCCAGCTCAACTCTGCCCCCTGGAAAACTGAGCCAGGGAAGGAATTGTAAACTGGCCCCCTGGGCCCACAGGAAGCCACCTGAGCTCCCAGCTCCATCGCAGGGTTTGGCTCCATTGTTTACCCCCAAGGTGGTAGCTGAGGAGATGGGGGGGTTGGGGATGGTTCCCCCAGAAAGAGGCTGGACTAGTCCGGGATCCTGCCCCCACCACGTGGCCTGACAAGCTGCAGGTTTGGGGTCTGGGGCTCCAAGGAGACCCTGTAAAGAATCAGTTCCTCTCCTCCCCAGGCCTCCCCGGCCCTCCACCCCTGGGCCTGCCTTTCTCTCGGAGCTGCTGGGCCTGGGCACAGCTCACAACTTTTCCCACTTCCCCATACAACCCACATTTTGAAATGTCCTCTCACTTGGCCTTTGAAATGTCCTCTCATCTTTTCAAGTTCCCTCTCCATGAAGCCTTCCTCATCTTCAGGCAACGTTCTCTTCTGTGCATGGAGCACCTCCTCTGGCCAGAAGCCTGAACTCAGCAAGAGTCTCTGGTCCATGGGCCGGTGCCAGCAGAGAGGGACACACGGGACTGCAGGAGCCCAGGACCGGAGGGAGGAGGAGCCGGGGAAGGCGCCGAAGCACTCCTGCCTTGAGCCTTAGAAAGGAATGAGGCATTTAGAGAGACAGGAGAGGAGGGGCAGTGGCCATTCCAGGCAGAAGGAACACAGGGCTTTTCCTGTCTCGGAGGATGAACAGCCCAAAGCCTCCTGTGGACCTGCCACATTCTAAGCGCCGTTTGTGTGTGGGCAGCCCAAGAGGGGAGCTTCTTTGGGATCCCACGGAGCCCTGAGAGCAAGGGGCTTTGGGGGAGTGTAGGATGGGACGAGTGGGGTCTGTCCCGCGTTCAGTTCCTCCTCCTGGGTCAGCTGTCCCCCCTGAGTGTGAGCGGTCTGGACTCTGCTGTCCCCACTACTCTGTGGCAACCAGGGCGGCCACCTATCTCCTTGCCCTTTTTGGAATAAGGGGAGAGAGTTTATCTGAAAGGTGAGGACACTGAGGCTCAAGGGTCAAAGCCACAGAGCTAGAGGTGCCGCTGGGATCTGAACGCAGGTCTCCGGCTGTGCAGTCAGAGCTCTCACTCACTTCCCTCGGCTCCCTGCTGGTAGCAGGACCTAGCCATAAATTAGGACGCAGGCACAGACCAGGCCTGGATCTCCAGAGGCGGCCGCCAGGCAGGCTAGGAACCCCTGACCTGAAACAAGCCTGAGGCAGGAGGGGCAGGGGCTCCAGGTCCAGGTCCAGCGCAGGCCCCAGACTCCAGGGCTGGACAACTCCAGATCCCCACCTAGTGGTCAGAGGGAGTCCCTGCGGCAGCTCACCGGCAGCACTAATCCAGCTCACCTGCAAGCCCAGCCAGCAGGAAAGGCCTCCTCCGCGGGGCAGGGTTCTCAGGAAAGAGAGGAGGCCCGCCGGTGGGCATGTGCGCGGGCATGTGCGTGGGCATGTGCGCTGGGGCATGTGCGTGGGCATGTGCGCTGGGGCTCATTGCCCTCACGGTTTCTCTGCAGCAGTCCAGTCGCCTGTGGAGGCTCTGTCCTCCGCTGCAGACACCCCAACACGGGCCCTTTGGGCCACCGCCTAAACCTCCGTGTCTAGGCCAGGTTCCCCAGGCTCAGGGACTCGGCAGCCTGTCACCCCAGGTGACAGGGTCCCCTTGGCCTGCACCGGCCTCCAGCTCCAGTGGGCAGAGGAGAATTTGCCCTGTCCCAGAGGGCCCCCACGCCTCCTTCCCAGGGCTCCTCGAGGCTCCTCCAAATGGGCAAGACCGCAGGAGGGGCAGGAAACCAGCGTTTACTGAGCCAGGAACTCTTATAAACAACATCTCCTCTAATCCTCAAACAACCCCATGAGCTAGGGACTGTTAAGTATCTCCATTTTGAAGAAGCAGTGGGGGAGGGGTGAAGTAATGTTCCCAAGTCACACAGCCATTGAATACCGACTACAAAACAGTGCGGGGCGGGTGCCGTCCCTCAGAGGGGAAAAGACTGGGGGGGGGGGGTGTTCCTGGAGAAGGGGCCAATGAGCTGAGCTTTGAAGGAGGACAGCAAGAGATTCCAGACTGAGGGAAGAGTGTGCAGAGTATGAGAAGGCCCCAAAGCAAGGTCTGCAAGATTAACCTAAACACCTGAGTGGTGGGCAGCGGAGCCAGGTGAGGGAGGGTGGGCAGCGGAGCCAGGTGAGGGAGGGTGGGCAGCGGAGCCAGGTGAGGGAGGGTGGAGAGTGGAGCCAGGTGAGGGAGGGTGGGCAGCGGTGCCAGGTGAGGGAGGGTGGGCAGCGGTGCCAGGTGAGGGAGGGTGGAGAGTGGAGCCAGGTGAGGGAGGGTGGAGAGTGGAGCCAGGTGAGGGAGGGTGGGCAGCGGAGCCAGGTGAGGGAGGGTGGAGAGTGGAGCCAGGTGAGGGAGGGTGGGCAGCGGAGCCAGGTGAGGGAGGGTGGAGAGTGGAGCCAGGTGAGGGAGGGTGGGCAGTGGAGCCAGGTGAGGGAGGGTGGGCCTGGCTCCAAGAGCACGGGAAGCCTCTGGGAGGCTTTTAACAAGGCAGCAACAAGCCCATCTGACCCGCCTCTCGGGGAGGTCTTAGCCACAGGAAAGGTCCCCATGTGCTGGGAGGTTCCCATGGTCCTCGGTGGAGAGGGCTCCCCCTGGAGCTGGCAGAGGGGCAAGGTTGTTGCTCACGGCAGGGCTCAGTGGCAGCAAAGGCTGAGAGAGCAGAGGCCAGCAGAGCCCAGAGACATGCCTGGCACCCTGGAGAGCCGGGTTTGAGGGGTGGGAGCGCCTGGTGGGGGGTGGCCCTGAGTCCATTCAGGCTGCTAGAACAAAATGCCACCGACTGGGAACCGTATGGACAAGAGACATTTATTTCTCACAGCTCTGGAGGCTCGAAGTCCCAGCTCAGGGTGCCAACAGGGTGAGGACCCGCTTCCTTCCAGCTCAGAGGTGTCTCCTCGTATTCTCCCGTGGTTCAAAGAGAAAAGGTCCTCTTTATAACAGCTAAATCCCATGCAGAAGGGCTCTGTCCTCACAACCTATGCACCTCCCAAAGGTTCCACCTCCTAATAACATCACCTTGGGGGTTAGGTTTCAATATGAATTTTGCGGGGAGGGGCACACAAACATTCACACCCGAGCAACCTGGACGCTTCTCCTGCAGAGGCAAGTCCTCAAGCACGGTATCTGCCCTCCCGGGGCCTCAGTTCCGCAGGGGAGAGAGGAGGCCCCATTGGTTGGGTTCTCTGCAGCTGGTTCCACGTGGACTTGGAGCAGGGGCTCTGGCCCAGCGCCTGGGCAAACATATCGTGGAGGACTAGGTGTGGGCCCTGCTTCTGGAGGGAGCAATTCATTCGTTCATTCATTCAGCCAGCCAGCAAATGCTTTCCACGCCCTACCATGTGGTAAGCAGTTTTAGGTCTGGACACCCAACAAAAGCAAAACAGACACCAGCCCTACCTTGAGGGAGCCAGTGATCTCCTAGGAGACAGAGACCTTAAACAAACATATCTCCTCCCAGAGGAGACGTGGCAATGCAGAGGAGTGGGGTGGGAAAGGGCTTGGCCCCAGCAAACTGGGGACAGTGAGTGTGCATTTGAGTGTCTGATGTTTCTCTGAATTGTACTCGTGAATGTATGCGCGCTCGTCTGCATGTGTTTGTATGTGGTTAAGTGAGTGCGTCTGTATAAGGGGTGGTCTGTATATGTATATATTTGCGAGTCTTTGTGTGGGTGGGTGTTAATGTGCTATGTGTAAGTCTCCATGTGTGTGCATGCATGTATGTCTACGGGTGAATCTGTATGTGGAGGTCTGTGTGTAAGTGGGAGGATGACCTGCTGGGAGACTTGTTCAGAACGAACTGGTTTCTCAGAATGGGAGGTATCAATACTGAAACCAGCACTGCTGTGCACACTGGGACAGTGTGGGGGGCCAAAGCTGGAAGGGTGGGCCGCCCCTCTGAGAGGGGAGTAAGACCCAACGTTGGGGCAGGATGAAGGAACCGGCCAGCCAGGCCAGGGCTAAGCAAAACCCAGTCCCACAAGAGCCTGCCACAGGGGGCCGGGCCAATGCGGGTGGGACTAGGAAGCCCAGGGCTGTTCCGCAGGAACTCGAAGGGGTCCAGGAGAGCGGGCTTGGGGTCGCCAGGCCTTGGTGTGCTTTCATCTGCTGCGCAGCAACTGCGTATGGTGGGCCGGTCTGAGCCTTGGTTTGCTCCTCTGTACAATGGGGATAATCATACCCTGCCCAGTGCGGATAATCAGCAGCAAATGCCCGGCCTTAAGCCCAGAGCGGGTGTTCCACGGCTCCTCCGGTGGCTGAGGAGAAGGCGCCCAGGGGGCCAGAGGGTATCGTATTCTCTTTGGGATGGAAAGCATTAATGAGGAGAGCTAACATGATCTGCGCCTGAGCCTTGCACCGCCATGTGCCATCTCAGGTAACCCTTCAACACCCCGGCTATTGCTTTTCACAGCCCCTGGCAGGCCTTGCTGGGCTGACAAGACTTGAGGCGATCCTTCCCCTGGGCTCCCAGACTTGGGCTGGGTCAGGCTGCTTCTCCCATGGACACACCTCCCGGCCCTTCCAGAAGGGCCCCCTCCAGCCCCTCTGGCCTTTCCCAGCCCCGAGGCTGCCTCTCACCCAGCATCACTTCATCAGCTGACATTTGGCAGGAGCGGCCATGGGATTGTGAAAGACTCTTCCTTTATTTACTGGAAGCCTGGGCACTTCCCTTCCTGACTTCAGTGTCATGTCTGTGAGGGGGGATGGGCAACCAACACCTTGCCAGGGAGGGTTCAGTGAGAGCCCATATGTGAAAGTGCTCTCCACACCACAAAGCCTCCCACACAGGTAAGGGATGAGGTCTAGGGGGCACCTTCAATAAGGTGCCTGAATGTCCCCCATCAGTACCTCTTCTCTTTGGGAAGAAGTCTCACAATTCGTCAAGGCACCGTGATGCTGGCTGCCAAAGTCACCCTCCCCAGTCTGTGGCTCTCCTGCAGTTGGCTGGGGGTGGGGGTGGGGGGTGGCCAACACATCCCACCAGGAGTGGAGACCAGCCAGTGCCTAAGGGTTTCAGGACCTGGAATGGGATTTTCGAATTGTGAACTCGCCCTGGCCACCAGCCTGTCCCTTCCCCAAGAATCTCGGGGACAACAGCCTAGGTCTGTGGGTGCCTCCGCCTATCCTCCAGGCGTAGGTTCCTCAAACTTGAATGAAAGCAGAGCCCCTGCCTCTTACCTGAAGAAGTTGGGGCTGGGGATCACTGGCAACTGGACCAAGGCCGACTGCTCATTCACAGGTCAATTTTATTTTAGTCCAGACTACAGGGGGCCTCACAGCTCAGGGTGTTGGCACTGCAGGGCAGCACAAGGAGAAGGCAGGATTCTGGGGCCCAGAGAGGAAAGTCACATGTCCAGGGCTGCACAGCTAGAGCCACAGCTTGACCTGTACCTCTCCCCGGGGCTTCAGCAACTACTAAACGACCACAGGTGTGGTCCTACCCTGCGGTCCACACCGAAGGGGAAGGAGCTGGAAGCCTAGTGCTCAGAGGACACCTGGCTGGGTCCGCACACAAAGCTGGTGACGGCTGCAGTGGAGATGATGGGAGCTGGGTGGACCGGGCTGCTTTCTAGCTGCGCACCATTGGTCCACAGTGACGGAGATGATCTGCAAAAAGGCCACTGCTCATCTGGGAACCCTGAGGGTCAGCTGGCATCAGGCTTCCAAACCACGCCCCCAATCAAACTAGCAATCAGGCCCGGGCCTCACACCCCGGCTCCCCACTCAAACCTGACCCAGGTCTTGGGGTGGCTTGTAACCCAAGGGAGATTCGCATGCTCTCCCCATTCCCCACCACCTGCCCCTGGAGCAATGCAGACCCCAAGGCTCTCCAAGACTCTGGACCCTTGGTGGCCAACCGACCACAGGTGAGCAGCGCCCAGGGCTTGACCTTGGAGACCCGGTGGGGGAGGTGAGAAGCTCCTCAGCCTCCTATCGCAGCACCCCGCACCTCTGAGTGGGCCCTCAGGCCAGAGCAGTTCCTCTGGCGGGGATGGGGGTGTGTGTGTGTGTGGGGGGTGTTGCTCCAAGCCCACAGCGCGGCTTCTGAGAAGCCAGGAAGGCCGAATTAGGCACCCTGCCTCCCCCTCCATGAAAGGGATTGTGAGGACCCCAAGCCCAGCAGCAGGGCACAGAGAAAGCGCGCCTGACGGTGTTTGCAGCCGGGGCCCCTGGGGCCTCGAAGCTCAGGGCGTTGGCACCGCAGGGGAGCACAAGGAGAAGGAGCCTTGGGCGCTCCTGTCCACGTGTCTGCAGCCGGGTCCAGAGCCCCATTCGGGCCGGCGGAGGGCCTCCGTCCCTCGGCTGCCTGTGCGGTCCCTAGGCCTGGATCTACGTCAGTCTGTGGGTTTGTCTCTGTGCCCATCTGGCTGTGGGTCTCTCTGGCCACCTCCCGCTCTCCCTGGGCGGGCTGTCCGGCCGCCGGCCACCGCCCGCCCCTGGCCTGGAGCGCCATCTCGTGGGCATGTGAAGAGTTGCCGCGGCCCGCGGCCAGGCCAGCTGCAGGTTAGCTACTGGCCAGGAGCTGGGGAGGGTCCCGAGAGGAGGGCGGGGAAAACAGGGGCGGCCAGCGGCTGTGGGAGCCCGGTGATTGAGGGGTGGGTGAGGGGTGGGGCGAGTGATCTGCGCCTCCAGAGAGCCCAAAAGGAGCGCCAAGGGAAAATCAACGCATCCAGGGCGGGGTGACCGCTGCACTCCCCAGGGCGCCCCCCCCCCCGCCCTGTCCCTCCGGGGAGAGCCCAGAGAGCACCCAGAGCTCAGGATCCTTTCCCTTTGCCCCTTCCCCGGGCCGCGGGCCTCCCCTCTGCTGCCCAGTCCCTGGAGCACGGAGCGCTCAGCTCCTGGCTGGACCCTGCCTGCTCCAAACTTTGGGATCGAGGAGCGTGAAGGAGGTGACGGAGTGGGATTGGTTTGGGGGTACTTGCCAAAGGTGGGGAGGAGGGCAGGCTCAGAGTTTAAACCTTGGTCTCACAGAGACTGCGTCTCTCGAACCGTCCTAGGCCCGGGAAATTAGGACGGCTGGCTCGAGCTGGCTGTTCACCCGTGGGTGTCCCGGTGTCACCAAGCTACATGCGCCCTCTGGCTCACGGGATGTCCTGCGTGAGCGTTCGCATTACGCTGGGCAGATGGCCCCAGTTGTGGGCCCTTCCGTAGGACAGGGCCAGCTACTCGATTCCTCCGCCGCAGCATTTGTTTGCGGGGTGGAGGGTGGGAGAGGAAGGAATGTCTTCAAAGCTCGGGACACTCGGATTAACCGAAGGGGAAATGAGGTCCCCGAGGTCTCGAAATCCTGGCAGCCTAGCCGCTGGGGGGTCCCACGGAGCCCCTACACCCACACCCCTAGGCACAGGTCACATTCTGCACAGTATGGCTGGTGCACAGTCTATACGCACAATCCCCTCGGGCCGCACGGCCCGAAGCACGGCCCCACTGTGACACATCACACCCCCAACCGTCTCAGCGACCCCGTCACCCCAAACGCGCCCTCTGCGCAGGGCCTCGAGCTGGCGATTCTGCCGTCCAGGGCCCCGGGGCCAGGCCCTAACGGGTTAAGGAGGCCTCGGGGCACCGGAGCGGCGGGACGCGAGAAGCCTGGGCTAATTGGCAACCCCGGGAACAAAGAGGGCTGAAAGGGGTGGCTTAATTGGGCCAGGAAGCGGCCTGGCCTTTGTCTGGGGCTAGGCCCCGCCGGCCGCGCGGTTCCCGCACCGAACTCAGACTCGCAGCTGTGACCCAGCGGAGCGCTGCGGGAGCGACTCCAGGAGGCGGGGAAACGGGGAACAAGTCCGCAAACTGCGCGGGGCTGGGGGCCTCTGGGTTCTCCCGCAACGACGTCGCCCCGCCCCGGCAGCGCCCCTCCCGGGGCCCCGGTCGGTGCTTCCCCCTGGTGTCCGCACCGCGCTCCGCAGGCTGCTGTGAACCGCAGCCTCTCTCCACTCCTCGACGTGCAGCCGGCGAGAAACTCCTGGGAAGGCAAGCGCGCTCCTGCTGCTCTTTGAATCTTGGAAGCTTTTTTTTTTCCTTCCCCAAAGCCCCGTCGAATAAGTGCACTGTCGATGAGGGATTCTATTGGGCTGAGAAAGGGGTCTCAGGCCGTCCTTGGGCTGCCCCATTCGCTGTTCCGTCCGCCCCAAGGTCAGAGGCAGGGGCGCTGGAGCCCACTCTGGGGGCTGGGACAGACTTCAGCGCCCTCCACTCGTTCACTGGCCGGGGCCCTAGCAAGTTCAGCGTGGTCAGGGGCCGGCTCCCTCCCTGGAAAAGGCGGCATCGTCCTCTTTCCCGGCAAATGTGTTGGCCCAGGAAGATATCCTGGGAGCTGGGAGGCCTAGATACTGTCAGTTCCACCTCCACCTCCACCCTTTCTCCATATCACCGTCCCCGGTGTCCCTGGCGGGTTGAGGGCCAGTGCCCGCCGCCCTCCAAAGTCCCAAGGTGGACAGCCTGCTGGGCCAGGGCGTCCCAGATCCCTAAGGCTTAAAGAGGAGGGAACGGGGACTCTAGATGAAGAGATCAGACCGATGGTTGGCAGAGGGGGGAGGGCGGAGGACTGCGTGAACATGGTGAAGGGATTAAGAAGTACAAACTTGTAGGATGCGAAGTGCGGCATAGGGAAGGAATACAGTCAATACTGTTGTAACTACGGATGGTGCCAGGTGGATACTTGAAATATCGGGAAACCACTTTGTGAAGTATGATTGCCTAACCATTATGCTGTACACCTGAAACTAATAGAAAATCGTATTGAATGTAAAAAAAAAAGTCACAAAAATAAAGAAAAAAGAGGAGAGAACTGGGGGCTCAATGACGGAGAGACCATGGGGGCGGGGATTGAGGGAGAGACGGGCGGTCCAGCTCCGCCCCCTCCCGCTGTTGGTATCTGGGGCCGCAGAGACCGGTTGGCTGGGCGAAGAGCACAAGCGAAGAGCACAAGGTGCCGCCCTGGCCAGTTCTCGGGATGGGGGCAGGAGGCAGCTGTCCCTGCAGGAGTGTCTGGGGAAGGACCGGCCTCACGGAGACGGACACAGTGGGACTCGCAGAGAAGTTCCCCGCCAGGCCCATTGTTGTCCAGGGGAAACTGAGGCAGGAAAGGAATAGCCTATTGACCCACACGCCCCACACCGCCCAGAGGGTCAGAGAAGTTACACGGGACAACTGTCAGGCTAAACGTTGCCACTGGAGCCAACAGCCCTGGCACGGAATGTTTCTTTTTGAGGCTCAGGAGATGGAGGTGGAGAAGAGTTCTAGGGTCTGCGGTATTTGGGGGACCACGGCCAAACCTCTCCCCGGAGGAGAGAGAGGGACCCCCCCCCCCGCCTACCAGCCCCACCTGCCCAGAAGCGCTAAAAGGGGTTGCGGTCCCACTAGGGTGCCCCAGAGAGGGAGCCGGGAGGCCGCCGAGTGGGTGGGGCGCCGGACAGAGGCGAGCGGCCAGCAGAGGGAGCCCGGCCCCCGGCCTGGGACGCCGTGCGCGCTGGGAGCGCCGGGGGCTCCCGGCTCCAGGCGGCTCCGCGCGGCGCCCGCCAGCCCAGCCCCAGCCCCAGCCCCGCGCGTGGCCCGCGCCGGCGCCGCCCGGCTTCGCAGCTCCGCCCGCGCCCGGGCCCCGCTGCCGCCCCGGGGGTGCAGCTGCCGCCGAGCCGGGCGCCCAGCCTTTGGCCTCCGCCTCCAGCCCCTCCTGGCTCCCCAGACGCATCCCAGCCCCCGCGGACCACAGAGCGCACAGCGCCGCCGTTCACTTCGCATTGTAGCGTTTTATTGTTTTCTCGCGTTTTATTTTCTCTCGTTTTGTTTTTGTTGTTGTTGTTTCATCTCGCTCCGGAGAGAAAAGTGAAAACCTGAGGTGGAGCCCGCGGGTCAGGCGAGCAAAGCCGGGGCGGAGGGGCCGAGGGGCCGGGGGTGGGAGCTCTTCCGGGGGCGGGGCCTCCGGCCGCCGAGGACCCCCCAGCCCTGTACAACATAGATGCTCACGTCAAATGAGAAAAATTAAATGCTATGAGTTCATCTCTACATAGTATGTACACAGCAATGTACACCTTTGAATAAATTAATACCAATTTGCATATTCTGGGAATCTTAAAGCATATTTACACAAATTATCATTTATTTCATAAATATCTTTTTTTTCCCCTGGGGACTCAAGGCAGAGTGCCACTCCCTCCGCTGGCCCAGGGTGGCAGGGGCTCCTGGCTCTTGGGGGAAGGGGTGCAAGGACGAAAAGGAACGGCCCCTCCCAGCTCCCGTCTACACTGCCTTCCGTCTTCGGGCCCAGCACCCCGCAGCCCAGGTTTGCAGGCGGTCCGGGCAGGAGGCCAGGCCTCCGGGATTCCCTCGGAAGCTCCCACTCACCCCTGCACCCTCTGGCTCCTGAAGAGACCGCTGGGCTGGGGGTGAGGTCTCCCCACCGCGCAGGAGGACCCGGACAAGGGCCCCGACGATGCCACCTTGACACTGGAGCGAACCTGGACCGAGTCCAGGGCTCCACGGCGCCTGCGATCCCGGAGCGGGGCTCCCTGCGAGGGCCAGGGACGCGGCCCAGCCCCGCTGGCTGGGGGGGCTCTATTCCGGCTGCTGCAGCCGGGTTTGCTCCTTTCTTTAAATAAATACCCATTCTGTGCCGCGCAGGTCCCCAGCAGCAGGAGCAGGCAGCCCGGGAGGCCAGCGCGGCGGCGGCGGCGGCGGAGCGGCTGGGCGCCGTCACTTGGGCGACTCCCTGCCGGGGGAGAGGGCTCGCTGGCTCTCCAGCCCACTCACCAGTCTCTGGATGCTCTGCAGTTCACTGGCCGCCTCTTTGGCGGAGCCGCTGGGCGACAGGGCGCCGCGGGGCTGGGCCCCCACTTTGCGGAGAGCCAGCTCCGGCAGCGGGCTGGGCTCCCGGCTGCCGCCCGTCGCCTTGGAGCCCTCCGCCGCCAGCCCAGCGGCGAGGAGACTCGTGCTGGGCGGGATGGTGACCGGGATCTGGTAGGGGCTGAAGCGCAGGCGGGGCCGGGCACTGCCCAGAAAGGGGCTCCGGGAGAGGGAACCAGCGGCGGCGGCGGCAGCGGCGGCGGCGCTGGTGGCCGGTAGAGCGGAGGCGGCGGCCGCGGCGGCGGCCATGTAGGTGTAGGGGTAGGGGAAGAGGCCTCCGAAAGTGGGCATTGGGATTCCCTGGAAGAAAAGGAACAACACAGAGGTTAGGCATCCCGCCTGCGGTGTCTGAGGGTGAGCTGGGTGCTGGGGGTGGTGCTACAACGAGGACTCCTTCCCCACTGTCTCAGGACTAGAAGGCTGGAGCTCACATAACTATACCCCCAAGCAGCACAGTCAGGCATGAGCCTAGGCCCACGGCCAGACCCAGTTAGAAGGGGAGCTCACTTCAAGTTGACACAAAGGCCTAGCGCCCCGCTCTGTGCCAGTCGGCATAAGGGAAGGACATTCCAGGCCGCCGCACTGGCCTAGGCAAAGGCCGAGAGGGAGGAAACAGGGCAGGCGTGGGTCCAGGTGGCAAGCAGGCGGCTGTGGTTGTCTTGGGAAGTTCTGCTCACTTGGAACAGCGACCTCCCCAGCCCTGCTCTCTGCAGGTGCCCCTCAGGGTGGAAGAAGCACAGGCATGGGGGGAGGAGCTCTGTGAAGTCTCCCTCTGCCTGCCCACCTGCTCAGAGGTCTCCGCCTGGGCCCTGGGCCGGGAGGAGGGTACAGGTGCCAATCAGTTTATAAACTGGCCTGAATATCCCATAAAGAACTCCTGGCGGCACCTCAGTGGCAGCTGAGGAAGGAATGCAGTCTTTGCCTGTGGAAAGCACAGTAGCCAGGAAACCTTGGATAAACACCACCTGAGTCCACGAGGCCCGACTTTTGGATTATGTGACCTTTGAAATAATGGCTCCCTCCCCAGAGTCTGTGGGTACAGGGAGGAGGGTAGGGAGCGGACTGTGCTGGGCTGCTAGGGAGACACAGGCCTGGCTCAGGCGGGAAGAAAAAAAGAAGTAGCTTAGTCAGAAATGAAAAAATATCCTTCCTAGAAGGTCAAGCCCTACTGGGCACTCGGACCTGGCATTCCAAGTTGGGAGGAGGGAGGTTGGCATCAGCTCTCCTCACTTGGCTCTACCTGATGGCCAGGGGTGGGCTACCCTGGTTCGGGTACTTAACTCCTAGCCCTGTACCAAGGGATGCCTCCTGAGTGCTGGGTACTCTCACCCCGGCCTAGCACCTGTTGACCAGGCTGTGTGTAGAAGCCGTGATTTCCCCAGGACCTCTATGATGCCCGTGCTTGTCACCAGAATTTGGGGAGGACGCATTCACATACATGCAGAACCAAGGGTTCAGATCCCAACTCCAGGCCCTGAACTCTATTTTCCAGACGCTTCCTTGCCAGCTCAGAGCCCTAGGTATGTGATGTTAGTGCCTCAAGCACTCCCCCACCCCACTAAGCTGTTTAAAACCTATTTCAGCATGTCCTCCCCCACTTTAAAAAATATTTGCTTCTGAACCAAAGGAGCCTTCTCAGACCCGAACTCCTATTTTCCTTCCCGTTAGATATGATCTCAAGGGTTCAATTTGCCAGAAACCTCAGAGGGGAGAAAATGAATGAAGAGAATCCAAATCTTTCCACAGGGAATATTCCACCCAAGCAACCAAAGAGGCCGCACTCCTCATCGGATCTCCTTATTTTGCTGTTGGCCACAGTTTAATAAACTCTCCCCTGGGAGCTCAGAATTTCAACCTGGGCCTGGGGAACCGAGCTCCTCTTCCCCGAGATGTGTGGCTGGGGAGTTTGGAGACCCAAGATGGGATCAGGAACAGCCCTGTCCTTGGTCAGGTCAGAGGACTTCCTGGAGGCCTGGAAAACACACCTGGAGGTGGGTCGTTTGGTGGTCAATTGTCCAGAAAATATTGGACAATATTTTCCTACTCGCTTTGTCCAGCCACCTTGGCCTTTCAGGGACTGACAGGGAGCCAAGGGTCTTTGTTCCCAAGGAAAATGTCCGGAGGCCAAGAAAGTGGACTTTCCAAAAGCCAGGTGCAGCCCCAGTCTGTCAGAACAGGAAGAATCGAATGGGTGCTTCATTTTATTGTTATTATAGGGAAGGAAACTGGTCCAGAGAGGGTCAGGGACTTGCCCAAGGTCACACAGGAGTTGGAGGAACACCCTGGCCAGACCCTGGACCTATAGTCTTGGTATCCCTGAACTAGGTGTCCTAAAGAGTGTATATCAGGTCTTCCCAGGAGTCCTTGCCCACCACAGCACCCTCAAGCCCTATGCCCACCCCAGCCACCCACATTGCTTCTCCTCCCTCCATTGCGATGCTACCAGATCACAGGCCTTACCTGAGATGCCAGCATGTGCTGGGAGAGGTGGAATGGGAAGGGTGCGGCGGCGGTGCTTGCTGCACTGACCGTGGGGCCCAGCCCGCTTGCGTCCAGCCCGGTGGTGGCCCCTGGCCCGCCACTGCCACCACCTGCCACTGAGGCCAGCAGGTGACCCATACCCATGGCGGAGAAGGCTCCAGGGCCCATGGCGAACTGTCCCGGGTGCAGAAAGAGCGGCTGGCCAGCCCCCAGTGGCCCGAAAAACTGCTGCCCGTGCAGATGGCCGGAGAAAGCCAGTCCCGGGAGGTGGCCGGTGCTCAGGGGGGACGCACTGTCTGTCTGTACCACCAGCGGTGCCAGGCTGGGCTCCTTGCCCTCACCCGCCTCCTTGCGGCCCTCGTCCTTCCTCCTGGCTTCCGCCCGCTCCTTCTCTAGGCTCCGCAGACCAAAGGGGCTGTCCCCGCCACTCTCTGCCGGCTCCTTGCCCCTCTCTGGGCTGCGCCGCTCCCGGCTGCGCTCAGGTTCGGTCAAGCGAGGGGGGCTGCTGCCGTCCAGGGCCGGGCTGCGGCCCAGCGCAGGTCCCGCGCGCTCCTCGCTCAGCCTCTCGGGTTCTGGGTCGCTGTCTGCGGCGAACGACTTGTCCTCGGCTGCAGGGGACAGAGCACACGCGGGGTGACAGGGGCCGGGAACAGACAAAGTGGAGGGCTCTCCCGCGTCTGGGCGGGTCAGAGAGACTTGGAAAGCCTGCGTCTGGGAGAGCAAGTGGACGGCTTCTAGACCCTCGTCGGGCAAGGGGCAGGGGAAGGTCACCCAATCCAGGACCCCATGCACAGGGGAGGACCTGAGCCTGTACTTCCCTTTACTGCCAGAGTCACGGCGCTGGGAACCTAGACGGAGTCCAGCGGGATCTGGGGCTACAGGGACCGTTCTCCTGGGGGCGTCCAAACCCCAGACGCTTCCCTGGGCCTCAGGCTACCCTGACTCGGAGCAAAGAGCCAGCCTGCGCTCTGAGGAAACCCTCCCTGCCCCCTGCCCCCACCTCCGGTAAGCTCTACCGCCCGACCCTCACCTCGGGTCCGGTGCAGGCGGAGGGGACTCGGGGCCGCCCCCGGGGACGGCGGCGGTTCCCGTGCGGGGGGAGGGTCGCAGGACGAGGCGTCGGACTCGGCGCCGTCGCGCTCGGCCTTGCAGTGCTCTTCGTACAAGCGCAACGAGGGCAGCGTCAGCTGCTTCCTGGGGTGGGCAGAGGGAGCGGGTCAGAAGGAGCGCACCCACCCCCACGTCCTGCTCCTGCGCACCCACCGCGGACGGGGCCCACGCAGCCTCACCTTTTCTCCCTCCTGCCGTTCCCGGTGTCCCGGAAGCCCTTGGCAAACGGGTTGTTGTCGATCTTCAGCTGTGTGATCTGCGGGGACCGAGAGGGCGGTGCCAGGTCAGGCCGAGGCTCTTGCGGCCTGGCCTGGGGCGCCCGGAGGGCAGCGGCTCACAGGGGAGCCGGGGAGTGTCCACCTGATACCCTCCCGCCCGGGACCTGCAGCCCTGAGCCCAGAGGCGAGGTGTGGCGGGCTGGCGGGCCTCTCAGAAAGCGACAGGGTCTCTCCTCCTCCGAAGTATTCGAGGTAGAATCGCTCAACTTGCACACACAGGCCCAGAGCCGTGCGCACAGCGGAATGTGTCCCGGCTCGCTGACCGGCATGCAGGCCCCGGCGCGCACACGCCCGCACCTGAGCAGGCGCGCAGGCCGCGGAGCACGCGGGCCGTGGGTCCATATAAGACAAGTCACACTCACGGCCCCGCACACGCAAGCGCACACAGACACAGCAAGTGCCCGCAGAGCAAACAAGGAAACACTCGTCCACACGCCCCAAATGATGCACGCATGCCTGAGCGTACACATCGGTTCACAGGTTCACAAAGACAGGAGGACAGTCAGGACACTCGGACACTCTTGTGCACCGGGGAGTTAGACACACAGAACGGACCTAACGGGGTGGTGCTTTGCCCCTTTAGAAAGAGGGAATAGGAAAGCAGAAAGTGGGGCGGGGTGGGGGTGGGGGCCTTTGGCTTGAAGGAAACATCTCTAAGCACCTCCCAAGTGGTCCGGGGCCTGGACTGGCCCCAAGGTGGTGGCTGTGGGGGCTGTCACCTGTCCCGATCTCTGGCTACCCCGGGAGAGTGAAAACTGTGCCCCAGGTTCTTCGCCTTGAGAGCGCCTGGGCACATTGCCTAGGGCCGCTCTCTCTTCATTAAAATTCCCATCCGGGAGCCAAGAAAAAAACCAATGAAATGTAAAATTGTCAGCGGGGCCCAGTCTCTGCTAATTGCTAAGTAAACATCCCCACCCCAAGAGAGCGCCCAGCTGTTGCGAGCCCCAGGGAGCCTGTACCTACGTGCTGTGGACTCGGGAGGGAGCCTGGGGAGTTTCGGTGGGCACTGCGCTCACAGGCGACAGACTTGGCGCTGGGGAGTGGGCTGGGAGGGAGCGAGGCGGGTGCGGGGGGATGTAAGTGGAGTGTTGGAGCCTGTGTGGGGGCTTGGGTGCAGGGGCTGCCCGCCGCCCACCCGCACCTTGTCGTTCTGGTAGGCAGTGACGGCGATGAAGTCGGTCTCAGGGAACACGTAGGTGCGGAAGGTGCTGTAGGGCAGCTTCAGGATGTCGTTGGCTCTCACGATGTGGAAGCGCGGCTGGTACTTGTGCATGGAGTTCAGGATGGTCTGCGGGGAGGGTGCGGGTCAGCCGGCGGCCCCCAGCCTTCCGCGGAGCATTTCCACCCTCTGGGGACCCCCCTCTTTAAAGTTCTGTCTCTCACGCGGTTCTGCTCTCCCTACTCCCCCCTCACCTCTCTTTGCTATTTTTTCCTGTGTTTCCGCCCCCCTGCTCTTTTTTCTCGTTTATAATTCTTTTCAGTCTATTTTCTTTATCACAGTTTCTCTCTCCTTCGCTCTCCATTTGAAAACATTTACCCGAGGTGAAAACAGAAATGAAACAGCATAAAAACCCTTCACAACGCCACTCTTAACCCCTCTTCCTAGGCTCATTGCTAAGCCCTAGAAAACCCACGGAGAGAAGATTGGGAACGTCCAGGCCTCACCAGCTGCCCTAACTACGAATAGGCAGTGCCTCTGCCCCATGAACTCCCCCTCCATTAGCCACCAGGCTCAGGTGGAAGCAGAGAGAACCCCCAAACTCCCTCCTCCCGGTCTTCATCCGACAGTGGGGAGCGGGAAGGGGGTCTCAGGGAGGGCATGGAAGGCGCTGATTTAACTGTTAAATCTAGTTTGGGCGAGGAAAGGTGGAAAAAAGCTGAGGTCATGGGCAGGTCTTCCAAGCTCAACACCTAAAGACCAGAGGCTGCAGAACCGCACTTGCATCCCACTGGCCTCCAGGAAGGGCTTTTCGAAGGCCTGACCCAAGCCAGATTGTGAGCAGCCTGGAATTTACTCGCCCCCAACCTGCCATTCCCCAGGCTCACAGAGCAGAGCCTCTGGGCCCAGGCCCAGCCGGCAGAAACCACAGGGCAAGAGACCTGCAGGGGCACCCCCGGATTCTGCCAGCGCTCCCCTCTGGGGAAGGTGCCTGCCTCTCGCTGGAACCCTGGGCTGGGTGCTAGGTGCTGTCTCCAGACCCCCATCCCCAAGCCGGCCCCACACTCACGAAGCCGTGTTTGTCGGAGATGTTGTTCGTCAGCTTCAGCTTGTGAAAGGCCACGGGCTTGGCCATCCACTGCTCCCCTGTGGCCGGGCTGTCCGGGTGGATGTACATGCGTTTGGGCATCTCCGGGTCGGCCTTGCCGGCCACCATCCAGCGCGAGTTATGGAATTTGTACCGGCAATCGTCCGCGGCCACGATGTCCATCAGCAGGATGTACTTGGCCTTCTTGTCCAGACCGCTGACGCGCACCTTGAAGGGAGGGAACATCCGCCTGCGAGGAAGGGAAAGGGGAAGACGCCGTGGGACCCAGCTCTGTGTCCCTGGACTCACACACCGCGGCCTGGAGCCCCGCATCTGGGTTTCCCTCCGGTCGCTGTTCTGCCCCCTGACTGCTGCCTGGGAGACCCCACCTGTGGTTGTTACCCGTGGAAAATCCCATTTCTTGTTAGCCCCTAGGTTCGGGTCTGGGAACCCTCTTTCACCCTCATCTGAGAGGAAAGCCCATGTCCAGGCAAGAAATCCAGACCCTCTGAAAACACAGCCACTTCTCCCGCTTCTCCCTGGAGTCGTTCAGGGGGTGCCCACTTGGGACAGAAGCTCCCAGGAATGCATCCAGAGGGTGTTTGGGGAACTGGGTTTCAGTGCCCAACAAGGACCCTGACCCTGAAGTCCCGGGGAAGAGGGCAGCCGCGGCCTGGGCTGGGGCTGAGTGGAAGGGCGGAGGGGTTGGGGACTGCAGCTCCCTTTCGGCTTGAAGGCCTGGGGCCGTGTGTGTCCACAGCTCCTGGCTCCTAGGCCCCGAGGAGGCTCCTGGCCGGGTCAGGGCTGCCTGCGGCTGGGCTGGCTCCGCGGTCGCTGTCGGGACCCGAGCGGTCAGGTCTGGAGGAACCAGCGGGCCAGCCTGGATCTAGCAGGGTGCGGGTGCCATGCTGGGCTCCAGGATCGGAAGAAAGTCCGGGAGACGCCGGGTCTCCCCGAGCTCCAAGCCAGACTGGGAGGCAGGAGAGCAAGGCCGCGGGGCTAAGTTGCAGCCGAGACCTCCGAGACCCGCCGGGGCCGAGCCGCGCGCGGGCCTCCTCCGCCGTGGGACGCTGAAGGGTTGGAACTATTCTTTAGGAGCACGTTTTCGTTTTACTTCATTCGGGAGAATTCGATGTTTTAGTTCTTAAAATACCGCTCGGTGCCAAATGAGAAAAGTCACTTGGTTGTCTGTGGAGCTCCGCGTGGCGCCGGCCCGAGCCGGGAGCGCCGGGCGGCAGGCTCGGCGCAGGCGGGTGCTGTCGGGTCCCCCAGCCCGCCCGCCCGCGCGCCCCCCGGCCAGCGGGCCGCCCTACCTCCCGGACTTGGTGATGACCATCTCGGTGCCCAGCTTGTGGAACTGGTCCCACAGCTCTTTGGCTTCCAGCGTCACCTTGGGGTCGTCCTCCACCTCGTCCTCGGGCTCCAGGCTCTTAAGCGAGCGTAGATGCGCGGCGGGCGGGTGCGGGCCGAGTGCCGAGACGTGCAGCCCCGCCTCGGCCGCCGCTGCCGCCGCCGCCGCCGCCGCCGCCGCCCCCGCCAGGCCCGGGTCGGGCAGAGGCTTGGCCAGCGCGCCGGGCGGCAGTGCGAGCGCGGGGAAGAAGGAGGGCTGCGCTGCCGCCAGGAAGGCGGACATGGGGAAGTCGGCCGGCCGCGGCGCGTGGAACGGATGGTAAGCCATGGCGCTGGCCGCCAGCGCCGGCTCTCTCATCGGGACATCCGGCCCAGGCGCCGGGGGGCCGGGGCCGGGGGCGCGGGGCTCGGACCCCCGGCCCGGGCGGCGGCGCGCGAGTTGGAAGGGCGACCCGGGTGGCGAGCGCGGCGGCGGCTCCTCCCGCTCCCCGTCCGGCGCGCAGCGAGGGGCGCGGGGCTCTGAGCGCGGGGGTGGCGGGGGCTCTGCGCGGGGCTGGGCTGGGCTGGCCCGCTCCGGCGCCGGTGACCACGCGCGACTGGTTAGATCTTGTCGTGATCTCTGGGAAACTGTGACTATCTCACATGTCCTGCCCTGCTCGGATCCCCTGCGCTAACGAGCCAGGCCCCCCTTGATTGCTGATTTTACGCTTTTTGGACCAATTGTGGGTCTCCGGGGGCGGGGTTTTGACAGCTCAGGCCAAGCTCCGGCCGGGAGGGGGGGGCCGGGGAGAAGGTGTCGGAAGCCTCAGCAGTAAGAAAACATGTCAACAGAATAAAATATTAACCAATGACGGGCCAGCGGGCCCTGAGACCCCTCCCCCTGCCCCGGCCCCCACCCCGCGCCCGAGCCCGCGGCCGCCCGCGCCCGGACAGGGAGCGCGGCTGGCGGATCCGACCCTCCTCACGGGCTTGAGACGAGGGGCGCCCAGGTCTCAGGGCCCTGAGAAAGGACCCCCAGCCGCTCGCCGGCCCCAAGTGCAAAGCATTGACATGGCCCCGAGAGGAGAGAGGGCGCCCTCCGCCTGTGTGCGGCTGCCTGGACGCTCTGGCCCGCTCCACAGCTTGGCCTCCGACCCCGCTCCCGGCCGCGGCGCCGCCCGGGGCCCCTGCACTCCGGAGGGAGGCTGCGGGTGCTGGAAAGAGAGGCCGGTGGGCGGGCGAGGTCCCGGAGTGGAACCCAAGTGGCGGGAGCCGGTGAGTGGAGCCGTGGCAGAGCTGGTGGGGCCGGCGCGGGCGGGAGCGGGACGCGCGGCCTTGCCCTCCGGAAACGCGGGGACCCCTTAGCCCGCGCCTCCGGTCGCTGGAGGACTCAGGAGGAACTTGGAGTTTGGGCCAGCCCTGAACTTAGCAGGTCTGCGTCCCGACCCAGCCGTGGGCCCTCCGAGGGCGGGCGTTCTCGGGGCCAGGAAGGGAGCGCACCTTTCGCCCAGCACAAGGCGGCCAATCCCGGCCCCCGATTCTTGACCCGCAACCCAACTCATTTTCGCCGCATCCGGTACTGGAGACAAAAGTCTCCCTCATCCTCAACACAGGCATCCTCCATCCACTCTCCGCCACTTTCCCCCAAGTCCGGGAGTGCGGAGCAGTGGGGTCCGAATGTTGGCGCGCACCTGTGGTTGATCACTCCCCTCCGGGTGGCGGAACGCACGTGTTCAACCACAGGTGCGCGCCAACAGTCCGGTTTTCCGGCAGCCTCCGTGTTCCCCCACCCCGCGATGCGTGTGTGTGTGTGTGTGTGTGTGTGTGTGTGTGTGTGTGTGTGTGAGTGTGTTACGCCCTGTGTGATGGTGCCCTCTGTGCGCAGCGGGAGCAGCACCTTGAGGCGCGCTGCTAGAGAGTGAAGCGGCCACACACCTGCCTGGAATCACGCCTGGGCGCCGGCACTCAGACTGATTCCCGGTAAGGACGAGACGGACACCTGCCCGCACAACCAATGCAAGTGCGGGTGAGTGCGGCGGGCACAGGCCCAGTGCCCGCATGGTGGGCGCGTACAGCCCACACCCAGCAGTGTCCAGGCAGCCTGGCCCGTCATCTGCGCCGCACACCCAATCTCAGTGCACCTGGCTGGCTGCTGCGCACTTGGATCTGGGATGGAAAGCCCGCTCGCCCCTAGCATTTGGGTTCAGGACCGCCAGAGCTGTTGGACCTCCGCGACCGTTTTTCTGTTTTCCCAGCCGGCCCTGGTGCTCCCGGAACTCCCCTACCCAGCATTCAAAGGGGCGCCGCTCCCACACCCCTCACTTAGATCCTCTTTTCTGTCCAGAACGAATCTTCGACTCCGCGCTGTGCAGTCTACGCAGCCGGGGCAGGATCCGTTGCAGCTTTGAACAGGGAAAGCCCTGCCGGGTCCATCTTGGGCAGGATGTGGCCCCTCGGGAGGGGAAGTGTGTGCACAGGTTTTCGCCATCCGCGAGGTGACAGATAGTAGCCAAGGCAGCGGAGCTTGGCTGGGAACCCAGGGACGGGCCTGGAAACCCGTGAATCCATTTGCAAAGTCGTGTATGTGCAAGTACGTTCGTACTTGTAAGAATGTGTGTACACCTAGCGGTGTGCAATGTGGGTATTTTCCTGGGGAAGGTCCGTAGCTTGTCCGGGGTTCAAGGCCCAGAGAGTTTGGCCTGGATTATTTGCTCAAGAGACCCGGCGGCGAGAATGCAGCGGCTGCATTTGGGGACCAGGCCCCCACCTGGCCACAGGAACTGGACCACGGATTAGTCCTCCGGCGGCCGCAGGCTTTATCTGGGCCCTGGCTCCGCAGTCTGTCCTGTCCTGTCCCACCCTCCCGCAACGAACCGGACGTTTTGCTACAGCCACTCTCAAGAGTCTGAATCTACACCCTCCTCCCCTCGCCAAACTCTCCAGCTAGGACTGTCCTTGGCGCCTCGAAAAGCCGCGCTGGGGAGGCTCAGGCGGCCCCATGCGTGCAGCGCTTTGCGGCGCCCCCGCCCGCTCGGCCCCTCCCTCACCTGGGTCTACCCCTCTTCTCGGCCCCGGGAACTGGAGCCTCTGGGGGGGTCCCCAGGGCTGAGAGTGCGTGTCTCTTTAAGAGGCCCCGGGGGGCGCCTTGCGAGCCGCCCAGGGCTGGAGGGGGAGGGCACGGGCGGGGGCGGCTGGCGCCAGGCGGCCCAGGCTCCACAACAAAGCTCCGGCCCCTGTCACTTCGCATCGGCCGGGCCCCACAGACGGGCGGGGGACGCGCGCTCAGCAGCCCCTCCCTCCCCTAAGTCCTCCGGGCCGGCGTCGGGCGGGCGCGGGCTCCCGGCCTGGGTCCCTGCGCGCGCTCCGTGCGCCCTGCGCTCCTGGGCAGGCTGGTGCCGCGGTCCGAGCCCGGCTGGGCTTCCCGCCAGTCCTGGGCCCCTTCACCGTCTGTGAGGTCAAGGGCCACTGCTAGGACCTGCCCTAAGGACCCAGTCGCCGCCTGTGTCTTAATCTGTGCGACTGGGCGTGGATCTGCGAGCCCTGCCTGGATGGCTTGGGGGTGTCTGGTGGGGAGGAGCGGGGACCGGCTTCGGGGCTGGTGTGAGTGCGCAGTCGTGTAGGATTGTGCCCGGGCCAGGCTTGGGTGGTGGGGGTGGCCCCTGCGTGTCAGCACAGTGGAGTGCTGTCTGGGTCTCAGCGGGTTGTGAGTGTTTGGCTGTGGGCGGACACACAGAGTTGCTTCCCATCCCCGGTTTCGAGGCTGTATCCGCGCCTCCCCGAGCCTTGGCGCCAGCCAGCCCGGTTTAGCACCCGGCCTGGCTCCCCCGCGGCCCCGGGTCTGGCTGGGGTGGGGGCCCGAGGCCTCCTTGACCCCGGCCCGCAGCGGCCCGGCCTGTCCCGTCCACTTAGACAAATTGCAGCTGACAGGCGCGTAGTCTCCCTGGAGTCGCCGCCCGCCCGTCGCCTCCCTCCCGACCCAATTACCCGGTGCAGGGTTGGGCCAAGTGCCTGGGATGCGCGAGGGGGGGGGGGGGAGCAGGAGGCGCGACCTCTTCCCGGGTTAGTGCGTGGGCAGCCACGGCCTGCGTGTGCCAGGACCCGATCGTCCAGGCAGAGGTGAAGGCGAGGCCCTGCCCGGCCCAGGACAGGACAGACCTGGCCCTCGAGGGGTGTCGCTCTGCACCTGAGCTGGCCACCGAGGACATGTCCCCGCGGCACTTTGGGGATCTGAAGCCTCAGAGTGTTGGGGATCCCCTACCCCTGGGAGCTCCAGACCATTCGCTGCTCTGGGGTTGAGGCCCGTGGGTCCCAGATGTCGGGAGTCGGCAACAGTGAGGTGCACCTCTGTGAAGCTGCACGTGCATGGGCGTGAGGTCACGTGTCCGGGTGTCGGGTCCGGGTGTCCCGGACCGCGGCAGCGTGAGCAGGCCACGCTGCTTCGTGGCTGGAGAAAGGGGGCGCAGCGCAGGGAGGACCCTAGGACCAGCCCACCTGCCCGGAGAGAGGGCGGGCTGGTCTGCGCTGCGAGCTCCTCACCAGGCTCTTGATTCGCTTTTGGAAATGCTTTTGCTGGGAGCTGGGGGCCTGGATTCCCTGGGCAGCGTACCGCAATGTTGGCTGCCACTGCGCCGCATCCGCCCTCCCGCTCCCGCTGAAGAGCTACCTGGCCTGTCCCTCCCATTGGCCTCGGGGCCTCGAAACACCCTTTAGCCTTTTTGACCTACAGTTTCCTCTTTGCCTGCTTTGGCCTCGTTGCTCCTATCAGCAGGGCATGCGCCCCCTCCCCCTCCTTCACAGATGAAAACCCGAAGCCCAGCGGAGCAGTGATTTACCTGAGGCCACACAGCCACCAGTGGGAGACCCTGGGAGCTTAAAGGAGAGTGAGGTTGGCCCCGGCTAGTTTGGCTCGGTGCATAGAGCCCCCGGACTGAAGGGTCCTGCGTTTGATTCCCTTCCAGGGCACCTACCTAGATTGCAGGCTCAATCCCAGGCCCTGGTGGTGGTGGTGGTGGTGGTGGGGCCCTACGGGAGGCAGCCAATCCATGCGGTTCTCTGTCTCTCCCCTTCCCTTCCACTCCCTCTAAAAAATCAATGGAAATACCCTCAAGTGAGGATTAACAGCAACGACAAGCTAGGCTGGAATTCACTTCCTAGGTGCTGGTATCACTGCTGTCCCGGTAGCTACTCCTGCTCATACAGGAAGGCAGTCCTGAGACTCCAGGGCGCCACCCTCAGGCTGGGTTCTTGCTTTAAAGACCAGACATACAAGAAGGCTCTCCCCTTTGCCCTGGAGTTTCCAGCTCTAAACCGGCAGGAAGGAGGCTGCCTTCCCTATCACACAGGGACAAAGAGCAGCTTCAAAGTCAGTCAGGGGCCCCCCTGCCCGGGTGGCTCGGTTGGTTGGAGTACCCTCCTGCACACCGAAAGGTTGGTTTAGGTTTTGCCGAGCAGAGGGAGGAGGCTTGTACAGGAGGCAACTGATGTTTCTCTCCTCTCTCCAAAATCAATAAACATATCCTGGGCGGAGGAGCTGGAAGCTCTTCTCTTGGGGCTAGGGGCTGGGGGTGATTAGACTCAGAGTCTTGGATCTTGTGGGGGCACAGGTCAGCTCAGAGTGGGGCCCTCATGTGAGGCAGCAAGAGGCAGATAGGCACCAGCAGGTTAGCTGTGTGACTTGGTGACCTTGGGCAGGCCCTGGCCTTCTCTGGGGCCTAGGCTTCTTTGCAAAATGAGGACCAAATAGTGCTCTTGTAGGTACCTTCTAGTTAGAGTCTCTGAGCTGTGACAATCAGAGAAGTCGGCACCGAGAAGCCATTTCCAGTCCCAGAAGGCAGCTGCCTGCCTGCCTCCACTTGCTTCCTGGGGAGCTGGCAGTCGTGTTTGACAGATCGCGCGTGTGCACCCCACGTTGCCTCGGAACCCCTGGCTCTTTCTCAGGTCAATCCCAGACAGTGCCCTCTCTCCTTGAGCTGCCGCCCCCCCTTTCCCACCAGCCTCCTCAAAGGCCAGGAAGGTATTTTTTCCTCCATCACACTGAGAGAACGTCCATAGGAATTTGTCCGTTGAGCAGGTAGTGCTGTGAGAATCAGGGAGGTCACGTGGCTTCCTCAAGGTCACGGGGTCAGGCCACAATTAGATGCATGTTCTGATTGCCTCCTAGGTAATGCCACCTGGAGGTCTGCTGGGGCTGAGGCAGAGATTGCCTTAGGTGTTCTCTCCAGAGACGAGGAGGCTGCTGTTCCATGGCCAGTGGGCAGTAAGGTCCCCCACCCTGGAGCCCAGCTCTCACTTCCAGCTGATTACAGGCTGTGGCAGGGTCCATAACCTCCCCAATTAGTCAGGGGCCAGGCCCAAGGCCTCTCTGATAACCCGAGCTCCAGTGGCAGCCGCCATGGGGCCAGCTTATCTGGCCTCTCTTATCCTCCCCCTCCCCCCACATACTCAAAGAGTTGCCCTGGCTGTGAGCAGATGAATAACCAGATTGTCCTGCAAGCTCAGCCGGCAAGTCCAGCCCTACACCCACCACTTTCCCTGACTGGAGGAGGCCACAGCTGTTTTGCACCCCGTGGAGGGAAAGGGCTGAGCCAGGGAGGACTCCTGACTCCAAGTTCCCTGCAGGGTTGGAGAGCGCTCCTGGCTCTCCATCTTGGCCCCATCCATAGGGTGGGCCCTCAGGGGCTCACCCTTCCTAGAGCTCCGGACTCCCCCCTCCCCCTCCCGCCCAGGGATAGAATACACAGGTAGCCTCATGGCAGCCCCCCCCCCCCCTCACCCTTTTAACTGAAACACTGTTCTGGCTCTGGGTGGAGGCTGTGCCCAACACATCAATGTCTCAAAATGGGGAAAAGCTGCTGCCCCTTCGGCAGCCCCCGCTGGCTGTGCCCAAGCCCCTGACCTGCCCGTATGCTTCCTCTGCCATGTGATTTCTCACCCTGCAGGTTCCCAGGCAGAAGGGACTGGCTCCAGCCACCCTATGTAGGGCCAAGTACTCAGCTTCCAGAACCTAGTGTGATTCAGGTCCTCCTTCTCCTAACATGCCCAACTGATCTCTTCTTGGGTGCTAGGGTTGGAGAGGGTGCCTGTGAAGGGGGCAGGGGCTCCAGGAGTTGGATGGGAAGGCCTGCTTGTGGCTATTGCGTTAAACTTCACCCCAAACCACACCTGCTCATTAGGTTTCCTTCGATCCTCCCAGGCCTCTCTGGGGTCTAGAGAAGTGGGGACTAGGGCTAGTATTATCCTTTCTGCTCAGCACCCCTTTTTGCTCCCCTGCTCCTACCACAGACAGGGAGTGTCAGGCCTGTGATGGCCCCAGAACTCACTGGCTCTGCTACCAGGAAGGAAGGTTGGAGAATGGATTTAAGTCAGGACCCACCCAAATTCTAAGGCACACATTCTCCTCCCTATTCCCTCGATGCACATGTCAGGCCAGGGGTGTTGGGAGCAGGGACACAGGGTCAGGCCCGGGACTCTGCTTGGCGCTTGGCGAGGACCCTGCCCCCAGCAGCTCGGGCGGACACCAGTTGCAGCATGATTTATTGGAAAGACGTGCACTTTTGACAGGGTCTCAGGAACCACCGTTTCCTTCACCGAACAGTTCAGGACCAGTGTAAAAGGGCTTATAGACAAGAAAGACAAATCCTTCCCGTGAGCCAAAGGGAAGAGGAGGAGGGCTTCTCCTTCCTTTCTCCTTCCCTGATACTCTGGGCCTCCATTCACCCCATTCCAGAGGGAAATTGACCAAGGGAAGCTGGGCAGTGTGAGCCACAGCCAGGAGCGGGCTGGGGCTGGCGGTCAGGGTCGAAATGCCTGGCCTGGCCGTCCATCCTCTCCCCACCCAGGCCCCCCCCCCCCCCCTCCGCCAGGCTAGGAAATACAAAAGCGGATCCAATGCCGGACATCATGTGCAAACAGGAGGGGCGGCGCTTCTGCAGTCTCTTTCGGCCACAGCCCTGCTGACGGGGTCAGAGGGCACGAGGTGGTTTGGATAGGGGTCTCTTCTCCATCGGCCTCGGGGGGGGGGGGGCTGTTGTCACTAAGCTTGGGGAAGGTGGTTGGTGAAAGAGGAGCAGAGACTGAAGGGAAGAGTCCGAGGGGGGCTTCTCCTTCCTCCAGCAGGTGAGTGGGCCGGCCAGTCGGAAGCAGGTAGCTGGTACCTAGGAGAAGCTGGTAGGGAAGAGGCTGAGGGGCTGGCTCTCATTGGTGGGCAGCGGAGATCGGTAGCCATCAAAGTTTCTTGGGATGCTGCCGCTGGTAGAACCTGAGCTGTTACTCAGAGTCTCGATGCTTCCCTCTCGCTGAAGTTCTGCAAGACAAGGAGAGGGCCAGGCCCGGTCAGTGCGGTCTGGGGATGGGGTCGGGCTCACTCTGGGCTGGGCTGCTTGTCGGGAGGCGCCCAGCTGGGTCCATTTCCATCCTTCTGCAGGGGATGCCTGCATGCTCCCCAGATGGACAGGTGGCAGCTCGGGTCACAGGGAGGCTCTGCGGAGGAGGGAGGCTCAGCTCCCTTGGCTGGTGGGTTCCAGTTGTTCCCTTGTGGGACCCCTTTAGGCCAGAAGTATGACCACCCTGACGATTGGTCTGGACCACACCGCGGACGTGTGCCCACGCCGGCACACACACTCATGCACAGCCTGCATGCTCCCCCGACTCCAAGACTGGCTCCTGTCCTGGAGCTACAGGTCAGGCAGGAGGGGAGAAGCCAGGACAGGAGAACTGCGGCTTCCCCGCCTGGTCTGTCCCTACCTCTCCTCCCCTGCCCAGAGCTCCCACCTGGCTCAGCCACTCACTTGCTCATTCATTCTCGCCCACACAATCTGCCTGCTGGCCAGGCCCTGGTTCGTCTTTGGCAGGAGGCAAAGCCTGGTTTGAGAGGGACCTAGTCCAGTGGAGAAAGGATTTCTTTCTTCTTCTTAGCCCCCAGGTCTCCTGAGTCTCCCTGCCCCCAATGTCCATGCTCAGAGTCGACCTGGGAGGCAGGCAGGGTGGCTCCGCCCCCTCCTCTTCCTGGCCCCGCCTGGCACAGTCATGCTGCCATCTTGCACCTCATCAGCAGTGGGCACCTTACTGCCCAACCATCTCTTGACCCAAGACCGGTACCAGGGTAGTGGGCTGTGAACAGACTTTCTTGGGTGCTGAATGCGAGGAAAGAGGAGTTGCTGGGTGGCTTTTTGAAAGTGGCCGGTTCCTATCCCCTTTCAGTCCCTCAGTGGACTCTGAGATGTGGTCACACACATCCCTGGTTGGACTCTGAGAGCTGTGGTGACCTGTGACCTTTCCTTCTCCAGGGGACACCTGTCTTGGACTGAGGGAGCCTCGGGAGCTCAGGACTGCAACACAGTCATTTGAAACAGCAAGGTATGTTCGACTGTCCCCCTTGTCCCGGCTGGCGCGAGACCTTTATCTCCAGCCTGCGCCCACTCCCAGCCCCCCGCCGCCACACACATGCAGCACAGCTGGCTTTGGTTAGGAATGGGTCATGGCCTTTACCCCTGGGCTGGCCATTACCAGCCATCCAGGAACTAACCACTGATCCCCACTCGCTGCAGGCTGCCCCGAAAGCACTGAGGCTGCTCAGTAGCCGCAGCCGCAGGGTGGGGTGGGGGAGTCTGTGTGCCCCTCTTTCAGAGCAGGCACCTGGGCCCAGGTGTGAGGGGCCTTCAGGTTGCACCAGCCACATCTGGAAGGGTGTGGCCGGACACCAGACCCTCGGCAGACGGGGGCGTGGGAGGAGGGGAGTGTGGGTACAGGCAGTGGGCCTGACGATGGCCCCCGATCGCCAAGAGACACTGGCCGCCCTGGTGGGCCCACTCCTGGGATGAGTAAGAGCTATCCAGACCTGGACGGAAAACATGGTCACTCTGTGGGCTCTCTTCTTCCTGCCCCTTCTTCGGTCTCACCCCAATTGGGGAGTACAGGTCATTGTGCCAAGAGAGGGTGAGGACGGGAAAGCAGAGAATAGACCCTGGGGCTTCTATGTGGAAGCGTTGGACTCCAAGAAAGCGCACTCCATCCCCTGCTTTCCCACAAGCAAGCGGAGGAGCTGGTGAGAGATCTCTGAGGCCCCTGCCCTCATGCACAGCCATCCCGGCACTAGGGGGCGCTGACAGCAGGGCCAGGAGGGCAGGAGAGAGCACCGGCAGTCAGTAGCAAGAAAAGCAGGGGCTTCCTTAGGGTCTGGACACCAGGCCCAAGGAAGAAAGCCCCAGATGAAGGAGCAGGAAAGGCCACAAGGACAGGGAAGGTGGGCCCCTCTCCAGAGCTGGGGGACAGGCCCCACGCTCTCGATGCGAAGTGCTGACACCTCTGCACTGCTGAGGAGCCGGAGCCCGGGCCCAAGCGCGGCCCCCCATGGCCCCTTGGCACAGGCCCACAGCGCCCCCACCTGCAGCCTCGGGGGCCCCACCCCTCGAGTCCCAGCAGACGCACCTCGTCCTGCCGTGTGACGGTGCAGGGGCAGTGCTCCTGGAGCCCAGGTGTAGCCTGAGCTGCCTGGCTCAGGTGGTCTCTTCACCAGTTAGGCCTGGGCACGATGGGAGTGGGCAGGCTTCTCGCTCACCCCATGTCCCAGGGAGACCAGCCTCGCCCCTCCTCTCCATCTCCACTGCCAGTGCCTGGTGAGGCCTGCACTTCCCACCGGGATACCTTCCCCTTTGACCTCCTGACCTCTAGACCCCCTCTCCAACCCGCCAGCACACCAACGCCAGAGTCTGTCTACAGCACAAACCTCATCTTGCTCTTCCTCTGCTTAGAAACCTTCGACTCCTAACGGTACCCAGGATAAGGCCTAAACTCCGCAGCACTATAGATGGCTTTCCATGGCCTGCCCCAGACCTCACCTCACTAATGGTACTAAAGTGAGGAAATGAAGGAATGAACTTGAGAAGTTCTTAGAGCTCTCCAGGCTCCCTCAGCCCCCAGACCACCCGCTCATCCTCCAAAGCTGAGCACAGTGTCCACTGCCCTGTGAGCCCGCCCTGCTGCCCTGGCACAGCTGGCCAGGCCGCGCTGCACCGCGCACATCTGCTCAGGTGTGTCCCCATCCAGGTGGCGAGCCCCCGGGGCCTGTGCTGTGCCTTATCTCTGTATCCCTTGTGCCAACCACCGGGCCTAGAAAATAGCTGGTGTGCAGCAGGCATTTCTGGGGTGAATGAGTGATGTGGTAAGGGGAGAGGGCTTTTTCAGCGTGAACTGTTGGTGAAAGAACCAGGGTCTGGTGGGTTTGGCCGGTCCTGGCCTCTTTCCTACGTGCCGCCTTTAACCCCCAACACAGAGCAGTGAGCGCGTGTGGGAGTGGAGGAGGGGTGCACACACGCCCTCCCCCCGCCCCCTCGAGTCATCCCGGCCGCCCAGCCCTAGCAGCAAGCGGCAAATGGAAACGCGTGGCCTTACCTTCCTCCATCCCGAACACATGCTTTGTTACTGTTGGGTTGCTCACGGACGCTGGGCTGTTGGCATTGTTTTTTTTTTCCTTTTTTTTTCCCTTGTGAAAAGAAAAGCATTGAGGAATCTTTTTGGGGAAAGATATGGACAACGATTAAGAAGTACACGGGTCTGTGCAAGCAGGAGAGAGGGTGTTCGGAGGTGCGGACGGAGGTGTGGGTGTCACGCTGGGAGGAGGGTAAGCTGCGGCGGAATCCTGCAGCCGAGGACGGTGACATGCATGTGGCGGGGGCTGGGGACCAATCAGACGGGGTCTCAGGGATGGAACTGTTGTGACAGAGCCAAGACTCCCTTCAGCGTGGGAGTGGGGGAGAGGAGCCGCACACGGAGCACGAGGGGCCGCTGTGGGGTGGGGAAGGGCCCTGGCCCATGCAGTGCCGGACAGACGGCGCCCCATGCAGGTGGGCTGCCAGGAGAGGGAGAGGAGACAGGCTGCAGGGTTTTCAGAGAGGACTTCCAACGTGTTGACTCGGTGGCCCAGCTTCGACTGCATGCCCCACCCCCCCTCGCCCCCAGCCTCCCTCACTCCCAAGACCCCCAGGTCAGGCAGCTGTCCTGCAGCTGAACTGGGCTTGTGGAGAAAGCCCACCAGAAACCTGCCAGGGCTGCAGGAGGGGAACTAAGGGAGCCTCCCCGAACACCCCCCCCCCCCCCATAGTGGAAGCAGGCCGATTTGGGCGGTGGAAAGAGCGAGCTCGGAAAGAGGCTGCTCTGCAGCAGGCCTCGGAGCAACTGGCCGCCGACAGATCATCTTACTGTGGCCGCACGTCCTCCAGGAGCTCTGTGCACCTGGGGGGTGGGTGCTGTCTCCCCATCTTGCGGACGGCAACTCTAAGCAAGAGTAGGAAGTCACCTCTGGGTGCGCAATCCCATGGGAGAACCGCAGACTCCGAGGCGGAGATGCGACCGCCCCGGCATCACTCAGACTGGCTCCCATCCCCGCTGGCTCTTATTGGCAATGGGCCTGCTATGCCACGGGCCAGGGGGCCAGCCGCGGGATAGGGGAGAGTGGAAGGAGCACCTGTCAAGGAGGAGCCTTGGTGCTCAGGAAATAAGCAGAGGAACGAGAAAGCTCGAGCCTCATGCTGCCCACATGCGGAGCCTGGCAGAGCTCAGAGGTGTCAGAGAGGGCGCTGACCTCGTTAGGGAGAAGCAGCCCTGGTGACGGGGGCACAGACACCAAGGCCGACCACGGGAGGAGTAGCTCTCAGTCTGGCGGAGGACGTGGGAGCGCAAGGTCACCCCACTCCTGGGCTGGGCTGCTCCCTCACCATCACTCCTCCCTGCACCCCCAGCGGCACTGCGGCCCCTTTGCTAAGGCAGGAGCAACAGAACCGGCTCCCGGGGTGCTGGTCCCGTCTGCTTCCCTTGAGGTTCTCCCTGGGGTTGTCCTCTCCCCTGGGCACAGACCCTGCCCTCCCTCGAGGCCACCCTCCACCTGCAAGGCAAGGGCTTCTGGGGACAGACTGAATGGAGGCCTCTTCACGAGTCAGTCACCTCATAAGCACCAACGTCTCGGTTCCCCAGTTCCCTGGGAGGGGGCGGAACGCTGGGACACAGGGCCTACTGAGCCTGGCAGAGAGCTGGGTGCCCCAGTGGGCAGGACACCGCAGGGGAGGCTCAGAAGTGAAGTCGGACTTTGGGCTTGACCTCCAGGCCAGAGGGCAGTGGGGACAGATGGCCAGAGACCCTGAGGTCAGCCCCTCTGGCTTCTGGTGGTCGGGGGCATGGTGGAGGCCTGTTTCTGGGACCTGGCGGGGTCAGTGAGGGCAATGCTGTGTGTGTGTTCGGGAAGAGGGTCCCTGGGACGCCCGGCTCAGCCCAGGCCGCCCTGGCGCTTCCCTCTGGTGTGCTCCGCGGCCCCAGCCAGCCTGCTCTGTGCATTAGAGCCTCCCCGTGTTGCTCATTAACGGGATTAGCAGAGCACTTTTATTGGGCCCTGGCGGCAGCCACACCCCCCAGTCCCCAGCTAACCACCCAAGTGGCCTGGCGGGAGTCGGGTTAGACGTTGGGCCAGCCTTACCCTGCACCCACAGCCTGCCCACTTTCGGCAGCGCGAAGGGAGAATGCCGCCTCGCCAGAGGCCTGAGAAGGGGGGTGGGTGGGGGCGGCCCGGGTTAGGGAGGCAGTTTAGCAAAGGGGATAAAAGCACAAGCTCAGCCCCTGCCACCAGGGAGACCTGCAGCAGGTCCCTCCACATCTCTGTGCCTCAGTTTCCCGCACGCGAGGACACGCAGGTCTGTTTTCTCGAGCGGCGGTAAGACGCAAGTGAAATAACGCACGCAGACCGCACCCCAAAGCACAGCTTCCAGCCAGCAAACGTGAGTTCTGCGCCTGTTGCAATTGTACCAGTGATTGCGGTGACCCAGGGGACCCCAGGGTCCCGCTCCCCCTTCCTCCCCAGCAGGTGTCTCTGCCATCCAGCCCCCCACCAGCCTGCCCTCCACTGGACCTTGCGAAAGATTCCTTTTAATCAAGAAATGGCCCGCGGAGGAAGATGGCAGATATGTGTTTATAGCTTTCTGTTTCCCTCCTTGCCTTTTTGTAAACACCCTGTTCCAAGCTGGAAAATAAATTTCCAACCCTGTTGACGTGCATCGATTTTTCCCTCCTGCGTCCACCCCCTAGTCTTCCCCCGTCGTCGGCAGAGTCTGTGGTTAAACCCCTGGCTTGGGCCGGGCTCAGTGGTACCCCAGGGGAGCGGGTGTCCCCGGGGCCCAGAGCAGCCAGCTGAACTGCTCCATGTTGCCCAGTGTCTGGCTCAGGGAAGGTTTGCACACAGAAACAGTTCCAATCCCCTTCTGCTGTGAGGCTTCTTGGCCAGGGAGTGGGGTGGGGTGAGGGCGGGGAGGTTAGGGATTTTCAGCATCTTCCCTGGCTGGGCTCTATGGAAAGGAGACCAGGGGATCACAGGACTGCTGCAGGATCAGCAAATGGATCCAGATGGGGTCTGCCCCAAGCAAGGACTGGTCTGCAAGGGGCCTGCCAACAGGGCCTGGGACCCGCTGTGCAAACGGGGGCTGCGGAGAAAAGCCATGGCGGCTGGGCTGGAATGCATCCTGCCGGGCTCAGCAAAACAGGCAGCTTCCTGGGGCCGACCCCGGAAAGATGGCCCAGGGGCCAACTAGGAGGTGGACACAGTCCTGGCCTGGGGACTGCCACTCCCTCCTCAGTGTGGCTGAGGGAGGCAGAGGTGGGTGCAGGGAGACAGAAGGAGTTGGCTGAGAATGCTTCTAGAAACGCTGACAGCCCTGTCAGACCACACTCTGGGTGGGAGCCAACCTCAGCCCCAGGGCCCTTTTCAGGAGGTTAAAAGGGCAGCAGTTAAAGGAGGCAGCCTGCGGGGAGGCCTTGCTCTTCTCTCAGACACCCCCACCCCACCCTTCTCCACGCTCCCCCTGCAGGGTCACCTCCAGCTGCACGGAGGGCTCAGAGGATGGGGGCTGGTCCTCCAAGGACCTCCTGTCCCTGCAGCAGGGCTCCCGCCCGCTTCTCCGGCAGGCTTGGGGGACGCAGGAGGGCAGCTTCCCGCAGCTGAGGGGCTGAGGATGAAGAGGCTCCTCCACATTCAGATAACAGGGATCCCCTGTGGGGCTGGTGGGACCTGGGAGTAGATGAGAAGCAGGGCCACTCTGGCCTGGTTATCTCTGGGCTTAACACCTCTGTCTGAGCCCAGAGCCCAGGCCGGCCGACGCCACCCGCTTCTCCCCGCACGCAGCCTGGCCTCAGTGCCGCGGGCACGCCCCTTCCTGCCGGCCGGAGCCTCTTTCGGCCCACAGGGCTCCCACAAACATGCTTTCTTTCCTCCTTGCCCAGCTCTTGTTCCTGACCCCCACAGGCACGGAGACCCAGAACGTCACAGAATGAAGCCAAGACCACATGGCCTGCCCTGGCCCCCACCTGTCTTCCACTGGACCTGGCTGTGTGTGTGTTGGGGGTAGGAGCAGAGCAACTCACAGTCCAGCTCAATTCCTGCATAGCCTTTGACCAACTGACAGGCAGTGCCCACAGGTAGGGCATCAGTGGGAGGGGATACTGGCCTCGTTAGGAGCTGAAGGCGTTTCCCAGGTCCCTCCTACAACAGCTACGAAGTGACACCAGTCCCCAGCAGGGAAAGACTCGCACAGAAATGCTGCCATCCCCACTCCCAGGAGACCCACGTGACTCAGGTCCTCCCAGTCCTGGCTTCAGAGGAGAAGGGACAGGATCACCCACCGGACAGCCGGGACCAGCAGCCTGTGCAGTGACCTCTCGGGGCCCCTCTCTCAGGATGACTCCGTGTCCTGACCAAGACAGAGTGCGCCCTGTCACAGCACATTACGTGCGGGAGAGCAGAGGCTGCACAGGCCTGGCTGGCGTTTCCCTGGGTTTGAGGCAGTTGATAAGTCTGGCTGAAGCCATGCTTAAGATCAGACAGATCAGTGGTTCTCAACCTTCTGGCCCTTTCAATACAGTTCCTCATGTTGTGTCCCAACCATAAAATTATTTTCGTTGCTACTTCATCATTGTAATGTTGCTACTGTTATGAATCGTAATGTAAATATCTGATTTGCAGGATGGTCTTAGGCGACCCCTGTGAAAGGGTCGTTTGACCGCCAAAGGGGTCGTGACCCACAGGTTGAGAACCGCTGAGATGGATGCAGGAGCAGCCAGAAGGGGAAGGGCCTTGGCGGGAGGCAGGGGATTCACTGGAGCCCCCATTGGGCACAGACAGCGGTGCTGAATGACCTGGGCCTGTCACGTCACTTCTCATCTGCTTCCTCATTGGTCAGGCGGGAGGGGGCGGGGGCAGCCTGGCAGCCTCGTCGGGTGTGTGGGGCTCTGGGGAGAAGATGTGAAGGGGCTTTAGGAAGCAGAGCACGCAGGGCACACGTGTAGAGACCACTCTGGTGGTCGGGGCGTCCCGGTTACAAGGTGAGCTTTGCCACCTCTGGTGTGTCGGCAGCTGAGGCCCCCAGGGGAGTGCTCCCCACCCAGGAGGCCTGAATGCCCTTCCCAGCTCCACGCGCCCCTTCCTTGGCACCACACGCCCCTCGGAGGCAGATGCAAGGCTGGGCAGCCTGGCCCTGTGTTTGGTGAGAGGAAACGCCCGGCCAGGTGCTGCGGCATGACCTCTGTGTGTGTCTGCATGTGGGCGGGGTGGGTGCCGGCGAGGCCCCACCAACATGCCCACTCAGCATGGCTAAGAAGAGACAGGGCTTGGAAACTGTCCCGTGGAACCAGGTGTCTGGCAGCTGGCCCTGCCCCTCCCATTTCCCAAGTCCAGCCTCGAAGCTCCGACGACCCCACCCAGCTCCCAGGTGGGTCTTGCCGAGCTGCCTGAGGGCTGCGAGGCTGCGAGACAGGCACAGGGGCCTGCAGACCGCAGGAGACGCTGCGCCCCACGGGCCAGCGCACATCTGGTTCTCATTCGAATGTCCGCACGTAATTACATTCTCTGCGACGCAGCGGAAGAGTTTGGTAAGATGTGGCTTCCCCCACTTTCCATCAAGGTTAAGAAATCAAAGCCTCTCATTCCACCAGCCTCCCTGTCACCCGTCTGTCCTCCTCGGCAAAGGCCACGGCCGCACTCTGCTCTGTTTTCTAGAGCTGATGGCTGGGGCCCAGGGGAGACGCAGTCCCACTGTCCCACTGACCCACCTGAGAGGATTGACAGCTGAGGCCACCACTGCAGGCTCAGCACGGAGCAAGTTCGTGCACTGGAGACAGCGGCTGCACGGGCTCCCTTGGTGACACCCCAGTGTCCTCCTCCCACTGCCTGGATAGAGGCACCGCGTGCACCCTGCCAAGATGCCCTGTTGTCTTCCTCACAATAGGAAGCACGTGGTTCTAATTCTGGAGTCTCTGCAGCCCCTCCTGAGAAATGCAGCTTCCCACAGTCAGGGGGGCGAGCACCGCCCCCCAACCTCTGCCATCTCACCTTGCAGCCACCCCCCCCCCCCACCCCTGTTGGGCTCTGAACCAGGGACCGGGCAGCAGGGACCATGGGGCAGTCCCGGCAGGAGGCGGCCGGAGCCCCGCTCAACAGAACGGCCCCTAGACGGGCTGCTCTTTCCAGCTCCCACTCCCGGCTGAGTATCTTGTTTACGGCTTCTTTTTACTCCAGGATTTATGACTTTCATAGTAATGGGTTCCATTCTACTTCCTCTACGCCTACTTTTCTAATTACTGTAGTACAGGCTTTATGAGAGTTTCTTAATAAGTCAGGGTATTTTTCCTTTGGAAACAAACTGTCCTGCGAGTTAATGACTTAGAGTGGGTGTGGATGCTACCCAGAGACAAATGGGGGCTGGGGAGGGATGGCCAGGGTGGGGGTAGGGGAGAATCTTCTAGCCTAAACAGAGCTCTGCGGGGGTCCCTTTAAGAAGCCAGGCCAGCTCCAGGGCAGCCCCCGTGCTGCTCACGGCCTCCCTCCCACAGAGCCAGGGCGGAGAGCAGGCACACGCACTGGGCGTGAGCCCACCAGCTCTGACGTCGCCGATCCTCCGCTCCACAGAAAGCTCTTGGTGCATTTGGCTCCAAAGGGCAGGCGCTAGCTTAGTTGTGGATTTGATTTTTGGTGGCATCAGTGCCAGGCCCACGTGTGTGGTGCCTTCATACCAGTAAAGCAGGTTTTAAGGAAACAAACCCAGTTCCTGGTCCAGTCATCCTAGGCCAAGTCCAGCAAAGAGAATGGTGTGTGTGTGTGTGTGGGGGGGGGGGTGGGGTGGGGGGGGTGGGGAGAAGGGGAGGCGGTTTGAGGGGGGAAGGTCTCTGTTGCCCACGTTGGGGTCCCAGCCTGTGCCCTCGAACCCACGTTCTGTGTTGGGCAGAGAAGCACAGGCCCCAGGTAATGGCCGTGGTGCCGCCGGCCCGATGAGCAGGCGGGCGGATGCCGGCGGAGCCTTTGTGCTCCTGGGCAGACTGGCTGCCAGTGCCGGGGCCTATTCATTATTCAGCTCCACTCGCTCCGAGCGCCCTTCCATTTGCTCCTCCAGGAGGAATAACAAATCTAGAAATGCAATTCCACTTTGGTGTATTAAGATATTGATTCTCCTGCCGAGTGGAAGTGCATTTGCTCCGCAGCCCTCCCGCGGGCAGGAAGGGGTTAACCAAATGTTTATCACAAGGCTGGCTTCAGAGTTGAAAGTAATGTGATCAGTAATGAATTTTGTGTTACATTAGGTTGTATAAATGGACAGACAAGCGCAGACAACAAGTGGCCAGGAGTCGGGGCTAATCTAATGATGTAAAAATAGAGACAGCACCAATTATACGAGGGGCCAGCTCCAGGCTCCTGCAGGGACTGCAAATGAATAGGTACAAATCAAATTACTCACTAATAGACGCACTACAAGAGGGGCAGTCAATGGTAAATGCATTAGAGCCCAGTGACCTCTCTGCTCTGCACAGCAGAATCCGAAAATTTGACTTCCATCTCCAAAGTGGGGGGTGGGGAGCAAGATCCTCAAAGCAACTCTTGTTGGGTGAGGCCCAGCGACACTTCCCACCCCACGCCCGTCAGCCCCATCGCCGGACGGTGTCTCCTGCCTGAGCTGACCTCTCGCCCTCACGCCAAGGCCTCCTGACGCCTGAGCACCGGGGTCGGGGAGGCACCTCGCCAGGGACAGAAGGAGCAGCGGGACGAAGGCTTGCACGTGGGCAAAGACAGGAAGTTACATACCAACACACTTCACAGCCACGTGCCTCTCAGGGGTGCTGGTTTTTACTGCTACATCAAGGGCTGTGTCTGTATTGGAAATAAAATATTTCTTTAAATATCGGACCTTTAAGAGAGCAGCAAGCGCCGAGACCGAAGGTGATGGTGGTGGTGGGGGGGGCATCAGAATCCGGTTTGACCACGGAGAGCGTGGCAGGGGTGTTCGTGGTCTGTCCCAAGGCATAGCGCATGGAGGGGTCCACGTATTCTCACCGGGTTCAACTGCTGTCATCCCTCCCTCCCCTCCTCCTCCCACGCCTGCTGCCCGCGTGCCCACAGTTCCGCCTGCCACTGCACAGGGCGGGGAGCAGCGAGGATGTGGAGGCAGAGCCAGCATTTGGGCAGCCCCTCAGGTTTTCTCCCCCCTCTTGGGTGTAGAAGCCAGGCCTGAAGCTCAGAGGGGCTGAGTGGCCGGGCTGCTGAGAGGAGGCTCATGGAGATGCGCTCAAATGCGTGAACCGTACGCTCCTAGGCAGCTCAGCTCCTAGTGGCTCATGGGATGAATAAGGTATGAAACCAAAGAGTGCCAGCCCCTGCCCAGATGGAGGCGGGGGCGCTGGTAGGCTTAGCTTCCCCCACTGCCCCAGGCCTGTGCCAGCCACACCCATCCAAGTAGAGATGTGACGCCGGCCCTGGGAGGCCAGAGAGGATGGGCCGTGCCAGTCACGTGAGCACAGGGGCCGGAATGGAAAAAGTCATCCCAAACAAATGAAGCAACTGGATGTCGGTTCTCCCCAAACTCGATTAAGCCCTCGGAGGGGTGGAATCGCAAGCTATCGAGCTACACAAAATAAAACAGATGTGGGGAGGGTCACGGGAGGTGGGAGAAGCCTGGGGCTGGGGGACTCTGCCAGTAAATGTATAGATGTCTACTGCAGTGGCCTGCAGGTCCCTGGGGCAGGGCTGGGCAAGAAAGAGAGTGGACGGGAAGACATCGCCCAAGATCTGCTATGCATGCTTGGAAATGCCTCCTGTTCGATTCGACCGAACTGGTATGGCTTGGCCTCCTCTGTGCACCGTTCTCCTTGCTTTAAAGCTGAGGCCCTGGATTCCTAAGGGGTCAGAAGGTTGTGCCCAACTTTCATTTTCTGTGCGTACATGTGTCTTTCCTCTGCTACCAGCCATCTAATCTAGGGGGTGGTCCGCATACCTCACACGGTCTCTGAGGAGGCAGGGGGCAGAGGCAGGGGCACACATGAGCGATGGGTATTTACCCATCCATGACTGTGCGCAACTTTGTTCAGATCTCACCCTCACAGAAAGGTCAGTGGGTAAAGGTGAATTCCCTGGCAGAGGAGATCAGAGAGAAATCCTCCCTTTGTTAACCATTTACCTGCCTTCATGTCTCCGGAGGAGGGCCCTTATCTGGGGGTCCCACCGGCGCTCCCCACCCTTGTGTCCAGGCCTAGACATTTTCTACAGGAATCCCTGCTTCTGGGTTGGGGCAACCCCTGTAAAGGGGACCCTGAAGGCACCAGTGAAGTCACAGGGGCACATGCTCCTTGTGGACAGAAAGCAGCATGTTTTGGTTAAAGAGTTCAAAGTAGACTTTGGGCAACTACAAGATGTGCAGAGGAGAATGAGAGAGGGAGAGAGAGAGAGAGAGAGAGAGAGAGAGAGAGACCGCTATTGCCCGGGGCTAAGTGTCCACAGGAGGTGGTGCAGAAGCTCAGCGGAGACCGAGAGAGCATGTGGCTGCATGGCCAGAGAAAGCTTCCCAGAGGAGCTGAGGTTTGAGCTTGGTCTAAGCAGGAGACTGAGCAGAGGGGGCGGGAGCAGGCACTCCAGCAGAGCCAGGTGAGCAGGGCGGGCGCTGGGGTGATGGGGCCACGCTGACAGGTGAGGATGTCTGCGTGAAGGTGGTGGTGGGGAAATGTGAGTAAGGGTTCTTGTGGACGGGGAAGTGGGAGGTCGGGTGGGCGAGGACGGCCTGTGAGGGATTTGAAAGGAGCCTGGGCGGCAATATGTGGGCCTGGGCACCTGTGAGCAGGGAAATGGTCAGGGCGGCCCTACGAGTGAGCACCCCCTCCCTCCTGGGGACCCCCTCCTATTTTGAATAAAGGGTGGACGTGACTACTATGCCCTTCTGCCCAGGTGAGACTGATGGGATTTAAGAACTAGAAACTCTTCCTGGATTTCTCAGTTTAATCCAGTAGCTGGTAGTGAGGGTCTTACTGCCAATCTTTCACTGTGTCTTTTTGTGAACTGGAGACAGGAGTGTGTCCCCAGCAGTGATGATCTATCTGATCAGGGGACGTGGACGTGGCCAGCGTGGAGCAAAGCACAGAAGCCACGTGGGAGGAGGTGGCCATTGTTCTCCAGCTGAGAGGAGTAGAGGGGGTGACACGGACAAAGTGCTTAGCACAGTGGTACAGGGGCCGGGACGCCGCAGGTGCAATCGGTAAACATTTACCAGATGTGCTGGTTTCCCTGGCCCATGGAGCTAGAGCATAAAGTGAACCAAGGAAGGGAAAGGAGCCTCCCAAAGTCACAGGCTTCCCCTTCCTGGTGGGGACTTCGAGCCCCACGGGAAAGGACACAGAACAAGACCTTCTTCTCAGTGGCAGGAGCCGGGGGCTGGGAGCCACGCGGATCTCCAATCAGGCCTTTCCTACCCGTGAGAGTAGCTGGGACAGGCAGTCGGACACTGAACTGAGACACAAATAGCAACACCAACAATACCACCCACCACCCCCAGGAGCAGCTGCTCCCTTCCGCTCCGAGCGAGCGGGGTGCTTGGCCCATGGGTGGGGTGGGGTGGGGGGAGAGGGAGGGGACACTGGGCTCTGCGTCTGGTGCTCATGTTTCTCTGGGGCTCACGCTCTCCTCTCCACCCCCAGCCACTGTGGCATCTGTTACCAGCGAGTTTTTGCCGCCAAGTCCTGGAAGGAGCACGGGCTGTGGGCAGGGGGCCAATGGCTTTCTGCTTGGCCCGGCTCAGTCAGGTGGGGCCCTGAGGGCAGTGGCGAGAGGAGCCGAAACACAGCTCAGCACTTAGCCTCTTTGAGGGTGGGAACCGAGTCTTACTCCTTCCTGAGACGTCCGCCCCGGTGTGGTGCGGTGCGGTGCGGTGCGGAGGGAGTCGGCCTGCCTGCCGCAGCCACAGACAGAGGTGTGGGCCCACGAGGAGCTCACCGAGAGGAGAGGAGACACGGACAGTTCCCTGTGAAGGCCCCGCAGGAGAATTCCAGGGCCGATAGGTGAAGCGGAGACAGGGACCTAAGTGACTGGCTAAGTTGCTTGGATGACGGCGTTTGCCTGAGAGGAGGGGTGTGTACAAGATAAGAGAATGAATTCACTGCCCTGATGCCTGCCATTGTTGCCGTCTGGTCCTGTGGCACCTTGCGATGGGAAGGGGTGATGATAAGCCCCCCCCTGGAAGTGTCCTGGCAGGAAACTGTCCCGGCCCTCAGCCGGCGCAAGCAGGCGCTCCGCGGCCCATCAGAGGAGCTAGTCCAGAGGTGGGATAGGGGCCCACACACCGCGTGCGCATCTGGTCAACCCCGTAACGCTAGCTAACGTTTGTTGAGAGCTTAATTCCTACAGTCTGGAATTCCTACACACACACACACACACACACACACACACACACACACACACACACACACCGTGCTTTTAGCTTATCTTTTGCAGAACATAGGCAATCAACAGATATTTGTTAACCAACTTACTGAAATCTTGACCACTTAAACAACTGCGTATAATATTCAAAACGTGCTTTTACTGTGAAGGAGGAAAAAATTCACACCCTCTCAGTAAGTAAAAGACTTTTCTGACAAAACTTTGGAAGAGCTTTAGTCGAAAAGAACCTCACAGACTTTTCTGCTGAGGAACTAATGCACATAGAGGAAAACTCAGAGGATTTAGCAGAACAAACTCGAGTACTGGTTTCCCAACTGTAGATAGTGATTCATCAATGTACCCGTATTGTGAAATCAAGTTAGCTGTTTGTGACATCTCAATAAAATGAAATAAAATAGAAAGTACCAGAATGCATTGCTTATAACATTGTCTTGTGAAAGTTCTCTACATCTGGGGAGGGAAATAAATGTATTCATGACAGCAGGTAGGAGGCAAAGGTTGAGCCCACAGTGTGATCCCCACGAGGAACTGCCTCTGGGTTAGAAGAGAGTGTGTTAAAGCGACGGCAGACAGAAAAGACGAAGCCTAAAGGAGAACGAGCAGGGTTCCCAGGACTGCAGGAAGCCACGGCCACAGGGGAGAGACAGTCCTCCTTGACCTTGGGAACTGGCTTAGTGAGCTCCTAAGTCAACAGCAGCAAAAGGAGGCGGCCTGCAACACAGACACCCAGGAACACTGTAAACGGCTGACCAGGGCCCTGGGTGCGAGGTGTGGGGCTCTTGCTGTTGGACGTCAGAGAGAGAAGACAAAGGCAAGGTGTAGCTAAATAGCGATGGACGGAGTTAACGTCTAAAGAGAAAATGTACTGGATACGTATCCAGGTGTTTATTAAAATTTTTGGGGATATTCGGTTATATCTTTACCTAGACACAAAACAATTGGGAAAAGTCAATGTTTTGCTTATTTAAAAAATTCTACTTTTCTACAAAAGGCAATTTTGAAAGGAATGTCTGCTCAGCAGGAATTAGTCAAGCTATTTTGAGGGGGGTGAGAGGGAGAGGAGGGGGCTGCGGGAGCCGGCATTCCAGGCCCAGGGAGAGGTATGTGCAGAGGCCAGGCAGGTGGGGAGGACATGTGTGCTCGGAGACCCTCGGGGAGCTCGGCTTGGCCGGAGAGAGGGCAGCGGCTAGTCGCGAAGGCTTTGTACACAATGAGGTGGGTGAGCCCGGGAGGAGGACAGGGCAGGGGAGAGCAGTTCAAGCTGTGGATGCAGAGATGTCAGAGGGTGACTGTTTAGATCAGTGGTTCTCAACCTTCCTAATGCCGCAACCCTTTAATACAGTTCCTCATGTTGTGGTGACCCCCAATTTCATTGTTACAAATTGAACATAATTAAAGCATAGTGATTAATCACAAAAAAATATGTAATTATATATGTGTTTTCCGATGGTGTTAGGTGACCCCTGTGAAAGGGTCGTTCAACCCCCAAAGGGGTCGCGACCCACAGGTTGAGAACCGCTGGTCTAGATGGTACTGGAGACCAGGAGAGAGAGCCAACTGGGAGCTTACTTGGAAGTGATCAGTTTGTAAGATGGCATTAGCAGCTATAGTAGCAGTGGAGATGCTCTGTACTGACGGAGGGAAAAGAAAGAGGCCAAGAGAGGCCTCGAGAAATACACTGAGGCCGAAGATGAGGAAAACCCAGGGCAGGAATTGAGAAGTGGCCCGAGGCAGTCATCAAGCCAGGAGAGCGTGGGAAAGCAAGATCAAGGTCACGGGGCGTGTGCACAGGGCCGGCTGGTGCTGGGCTGCAGGGACTTGGTTGACAGCGTTGAGGTAAACCAGTGAGTGGCTGTGGCAGTTGGGTGATCTCGGGGCAGAAACAGGAGGAGAGAGGAAAGCTGTTGCAGGGACATTTAGGGTCTGAGTGCAGGAACTCAAGAGGTTTCTTCAATGCCGACCACCACTGAGCCATTTTCTGAGAGTGAGAGACACGATGGTGGGGAAGAGATTTGAGAGAGGAGAGTTCGAAATAGTGTCCATGAAGAAGGAAAGAGACTGATTTCAAAGTGATGGACTGAGCTATGTACCCCACTAAATAAACAGCACATTAAGTCCTACTATATAACTAGCAATTCTATGAAAAAAAAAAAAAAGTTAAAAAGAATATATAAGCTCTTAGAGGACCAGAGACCTGGGGAGTCAATAAGAGGATGAAAATAGACTGGGTGCCCCAGCAGCAAGCAGGGGCCGCCACGGGATGGCTAACGGCTAGGCCAGTGGTCGGCAAACTCATTAGTCAACAGAGCCAAATATCAACAGCACAATGATTGAAATTTCTTTTGAGAGCCAAAATTTTTAAACTTAAACTATATAGGTAGGTACATTGTTATTAACTTCATTAGGGTACTCCTAAGGCTTAGGAAGAGCCACACTCAAGGGGCCAAAGGGCTGCATGTGGCTCGCGAGCCGCAGTTTGCCGACCACGGGTCTTAGGCTGAATGGAGAATTCATTCCTTCAGCAGTGACTGCAGACCCACGAAGGGCTGGACCCTGTCCTAGGCACTGGTTTCTGCTGCAAACGACGCGTGCCACCTGAGACGAGGAGAAGCGGGTGGTAGGGACGTACCGGACTGCCAGGCTCACTGGACAGGGGAGGCCCATGTGCAGGGGCAGCAATCTGACCAGTCTGTGATTTTCCCTCAGCAACCGCAGTGAGAGCAGAGTTTGACCTCAATTTGGAATTCTGCTGAATGGGGACAAGGGAAGCGTAAACGGTGGTGGGGTGGGGGAGGTAATGACATTAGCAAGAAAGCAGTCCAGCCGGTTATTGTAGAGCCGGACTGGCAAGTCGCACATGTGACCTAATTAGACTCAGTGGTCAGCAGCCGTCACGGAGGCCAGAGCTCACACTGCCTCAGAGGGTGGACGTGTTTTGACGTGGACTTTCTCACAGCTGAACGTGCATCAAGGGCGTGTTAAATGCGGGTGCTGATCCAGCGGGGCGATGTGGGGTCTGGGATTCCGCATTTCTGATCAGCAACTGGGTGCAGATGGTGGGTGCTGCTGGGTCGTGGACCACGCTGAGTAGTAAGGTTTGGAAAGGCTCTGCTGTTCTGGGGGGGAGAGCCGAGTTGCACTATGGGACAGCTCACCGGCGGCGGGGTGCTGGGGTAATGAATAAACCAATAAGTTGATGTCACCTTCTCAGGAATTCTGCTAGAAGACTGACATGTTGATAGCTTGAAATTGGCCATAGAGTTTTTACATGACGGCAATCCCCAAATGTTACGAATCAGGGCTTTTCCCACTTCCCTGCAGAGAGCTGGGTGTTAAACCTCTACCAGCGAGTCACTAGCTAAACCTGTAGAAGAGCGAGCCATACTGGGCTGCAGGGTCAGGGGTCATGAGAGCATGCTCCATGCAACCTTGGTAAGAGGCCAGCAGGCCGGTGTCTGCACTAAAACCACCATCTCTGGTGCCTGACAGGTAAACACTGGCTGTCACCTATCTTATGCACCCCCCACAGAAGCAGGGTTATGGGCGGGGAGAGAGAGAGAAACTGAGAGAGGCTGCTACGGCCAAGGGTGACTTGCCAGAAATTCCCACCTCACACGGCACTGTATTTCCCCAGCTCTCTCTGGGCAGCAGGCTGACGGGCATGGGCGTGCTCGCTGCCCCGTCCAGGCAGGGCTGCCCCGCCGGCCATGCTTCGTCTGCAGTTCTAAACCGTGAAAGGTGATTCTCAGCAACGGCAGAGGGAACCAGGCTAACCTCCGTCCTCTCTGCTTTACTTGCTGGCCCTGCACGCCGCGGCAGTGTTTGGGAAATAAAGCACACCTTCCATGGCCCAAGAAGGCCCGACGGATCCCCTCCGTGGCCGCTGGGGGCGGGACATGCAGGCCCTCTGCCTTAAAAGGACGTCTCCTATTTTTTGACCCCTGGGTCATTCCGTTTTAATTTCCTCTCTCATTTCTTTTTTTAATTTCATGAACCTGCTTAAGGCCACAGAGTCTCCCCGGGGCCCCCAGCTGTCTGGCAGATGGCTCGCTGCCAGTTTGCTCAGTTACTGACTGTCTGCGCCAGGCTGAAGTCCCAGCCCCGAGCGCAGGCACCTCCGATCCGCTGGCTGGCTGGCTCTCAGGTGCTCCAAGGGGCTTCGGAGGAAGCCGACCCACAGCGGCTCCAGCCCCGGAAGGGCAGCTCCGGGAGTGACCCTGGGGACACCAGGCCCCGGTTTATGTGAACTGGGGCCAGCCAGGGCCCCAGAGATTCAGGGGAAAGGCTGTGCTCCGAGCGAGGTTCAGAAGGGGAAAGTGCTCCTGGCTTCGGCCAACTTTCCAGGAAAATGGGGTGAAAGCCCCAGCAAGAGCAGAGCTGCCCCTCACCTGTGGGCCCAGGTGCGAGAACAAGGCACGATGAGCAGCTGCCACAGCTGGGAGCTCTTGGTGGGGGGAGCCAGAGGGTGTGCACTTGTCTGGACCTGCACGAGGGAATGGACGTGACGTGGCGTGGCAGCGTCCTCCCCTTCTAGGGGCGAAGGGGCGTGGAAGGAGGCTGGGCCTCAGAGATGGCTGGCCGTCTGCCTGGCCTGAGCAGGTACTTGCTGCCTCTAGCTAAGCCGCTTCTCTCCCTCTCTTGCCTCCATCCTGTTCCTTTGCCAATCAGTATACAAGCACTATGGGCAGGACGATGCTAGCACTGTGGGGAGAGAGATGAGTGCGGAGTCTCTTTCCTCCTCGTGCGGGAACACAGGGACTAAACGGGAGGGGGAAGAAGAGCGGGAAAAGCTTAACTGCTGACCCCCAGTCCCCAAATGCCCCGGAGGATCCGCCGGGAAGTGAGACTGTGGGATAACGTTCCTCAGACGTTTCAAGCCCTGCCCACGTGCTTGGGCCCTCAACACCTCGCTGGTCCTGGTCCCTGCCCCAGGGTTGTCAGTTCCTCCCCTCTGGGATCCTCTCTCCAGGGAGCGTGGGGAGCAGGGACGGGGCAGTTCACAGTAAACGAAAGCAGGAGCGGGAGGACTGCGCGACCCTGTATGCGTTCCCGCTGAGCTCAGGAAGCTGGGAAGCAGCCTGTGGGGCAGTCTTTTTCAGGCATAAAGGCGGGGCTACGGCAGCCACGAACCGCACAGATACCCAGAATGAGGAGGTGCTTTGGACAAAGAGGGCAGCTGTCCTGTGACGGTGTGGAGATGGAGATCTTTCCTAAGTGCGTGCTCTCTGTGTGTGTGCACGTGCACGTGTGTGTGCGTGCATGTGTACACCTGCTTGCTGGGGCAGCGCTCACCCATCACCTAAGGATGTTTTCTGCCTGCTCTACAGATGCGGGAAGCCACCCCGGGCCTGTTGCTGGGCTCTCTCAGAGGCCAGACAAGGGCGAAAGGCAGCATAAGAGAAAACTGCCTGGCGGGCTCAAACCATCCCTGCCTGCTTCATGCCTGCTCCCCCCCTCCCCCCCACCTCCCGAGGTGGCAGGCCCCCCGATACCTGCCATTCTGGGAAGCCTCCAGCGAGGCAGGAGCAGGGGTGCGGCCTAAGCACTCAGTGCCGAAGGGCTGCTGAAAACCTCCGAGACGCCAACGTGGTCCCTTCCCCTGGAGAAGGTGCCCTTCTGGGAGCCACTTACAGAATACTATGTTCATGACAATTTTTTGTATGAATTATTCCACCGAGGACGGGTCCGTTCCACTGGGAACTCCCCTTTCCACAGGGTTTCCCATCCCCGGAAGCTTCCCCAGGGGCAGCAATCAGAGAGCTAACTGAAGAAACAAGCAGTTAAAACACACACACACCCTCTCCCGCCAAAGAAGCTCCACACCAGCAGGTGCCAGTCGTGACCAAGTCCGGCGAGGAGCGTGACGCCACGTTACCTGTTCCGGATCCCACCACGTCCCGGCTGGGCGACTCGGCCATGGCGTCGGCGAGCCGCTCCCGCAGGCCCTCCTCGGTGTGCTCCATGGAGGACATGTGCCGCAGCCCGAAGCCCTCGGGCCAGCTCCCGCACACCTCCAGCAGGGTCACGCTCCGGTCAAAGGTACCTGCAGCACACGGGACATGGCACATGAGTCCATGCTGGCAGAGCCCCTTCTATTTGTCTACCCACCACCAACTCCCTGCCCTGTCCAGGGGCCAGTTAGCTCTTCTCCAGGACAGACGAAGGAGAGAGCACTACAAACCACGAACGTGGGGCCTGGACAGGTAGCTGGGTTGATTAGAGCATCGACCTGATACAACAAGGTCTCAGGTTCGATCCCCAGTCAGGGCACATACAAGAACCAACCAATGAATGCATCAATAAGTGCATCAACAATGAGTCAATGCTTCTCTCTCAAAATTAATTAACACACACACACACACACACACACACACACACACACACACACACACCATGAATGTGTAGGACAGAAAGCAGCATCTATGCCACTGGTCAAAGTGTAGACCTCTAGGAAATGACCTCTATGATGTCGCTGGATGAGTGGTTTTTCAACTGTTTTCTGAGCAGCGACAGGGTCCTTTTGAAGTCTCCAGGAATGGCTTCAGGGACTAGGGGGTCCCACAGATCGGCCCTGATCGTTGGCCAGGCATAGGGACTAGGTCAAGGGCAGCGAACCTCCTTCCCAGGTTCAACCAAAACACCTCTACTTGTCTCTGTTTGATACAATACAGCTTCCCTTAAGATTCATTTAAAACAGGAGTTATAAAGTGTAAACTTAAACTTTCTAAACCACTATATCCCATACCACACCTCCTCATTTTACATTTGAACTTCAGAGAAGTTACGGCCCCAAATCCAACAGCACGTTTGTGGCCGACCTGGTTCAGGAACTCAGATCTCTGTTATTACCATGTAATAACGACATGCGGTGCCAGGTGGTCCTGGAAATATCAGGGGGAACACAGGGTAAAGGATATGATTGTCTTTATCACATGATCTTACTCATATATGGAATCTAATGATGAGAACAAAATAGATGCAGAGAAACAGAAGCCTGGAACAGACGGACAAATTTCAGAGGGAAGATGGGGGTGGGATGTGTGGTGGCGAGTGATTAACTGGGGAACTTATACACATATACACACAGCCCATGGACACAGACAGTGGAGTGATGAAGCGCGGAGGGGCAGGGGCGGGGTGGAGGGGGTCAGTGGGAAAAACAAACAAACAAAGGAGACATCTGTAATACTTTCAACAATAATGATAAATTAAAATAAAGATACCCTATATAATAAAAGCCTAATATGCAAATCGACTGAACAGCAGAACCGGCAGAATGACCGGTCGCTATGACTTGCACTGACCACCAGGGGGCAGACGCTCAACGCAGGAGCTGCCCTCTCCCGCAGGCCCCAGGCCAGCCAAGGCGGGTGCCAGCGGGCGCCCCCGTCCCCATTCCCCTGATGGTCACCCTGCAGAGGAAGGTGACCGGCAGTGGAGGTGGGGGGCAGGGCCGGTGAGCGGGTGGTGCCAGTGGGGGCCCCACAGATCAGCCCTGGTCACCGGCCAGGCATAGCGACCCTATCCGTGCACGAATTTCGTGCACCGGGCCTCTAGTAAATAAATAAATAAAAATAAAGTATATGATTGTCTAATCACTATGCTGTGTACCTGACACTAATACAAAATGCTACTGGATGTAAACTGTAATTGAGAAATATAAATAAAAGAACTGAGATCTCTGATGTTTGGGGAACTCATTCTGCTCCGTGGCCATCGCCTCCCAGCCGCCAAAGGCTGAGCACACCTGGGGCCCCTTTTGGGGGATGCCAGCAAGAGTTGGGTGACAGCACCTTCAGCAAAGACCTCCCCTTAATCTGAAGCTGCTCCCACATTCCAAAACGGTGCTCTGCCCAGGGCCAGGGTCAGCTTCTACACGCAAGCTCACTTCAGAGTCCCCATTTAAATTATTCTGCTTTATTATACGGCGAGTCTTCTGTGAAAGCTTATTTCATCCACTCTCTCTTGGAAAGAGATTACAGTCCTGCTCTGTTGCTTTAAGCACATGCCATTTCCCCAGCGATTAGGTAACTGAATCCACGGCATTTATTGGGCTCGGTTCCTGCCAGCACCAGGAAGATGGGGGGGAAATGCAAATGCCAATGTTCCCCGAGTTAAAAGTACACGCGACGCACACTCTTTATCAGGCCTTGCTGCTCCTCTTTGATCAGCCGTCAGAAACTATCTCCCCGCGGCAGCCGGGACTGGGCAGCGTCAGCGCACACTCCCTGCCAATGACAGGTGGTAATAGAGAGGGTGCGAGCCCTGGCCCCGGCAGGCGGCCCTGCCTCTGATAATGGCCGCAGCATTGAGGTGATAACCGTTCGTAAACACCCCGGCAGTCAGTGACTCCATACATCAGCAAAGAGGGCCAGATAGTCCCGAGCTCTCCTGCCCAGACAAAGGCCGCAGCCCGCCCGCTGGGATTTGTGTGTGTGGCAGGGGTCACCATTGGCTCCTGAATGTCATCAGCCACACTGGGCTTTGATTTATTTCTTGCCTAATTGTAGGGGAGATGCCTGATGCTGGGGGAGCTGGTAGCATCTGTGAATGCATCTCCCCAAGAAGAGACCCACCTGGGGAGTGGGTGTCCCGGGACCAGCTTCTCAGGTCGGACCACCGAGTGAGGAGTTGCCCTGTAGCACCTTCTCTGACCACCAGGTAGGGTCAGGACATGGGTCTGGGAGTGAGGCGCCAGGTGGTGGGGTACTCTGAGTGACAGCCCTCCAAGGGCCCGCCCTATGCCCAGCCCACAGCCAAGGCTCAGCCAGCATAGCAACCACCCAGAGGTGCCTGGTGCCCAAGGACACACAGGGACTGATGACATGAGTTTTCCCTTCCATGACCCACTCACTAAGCGAAGTGAGGCAAGTCCCTCTATCTCCTTTTCCCATCTCTGAAGTGGAGCTAATAACTCTTTGTCTCCAAGGAGGGAAGAGGTGAAGCAAGGTTCCTGCCAGGAGTTGATGCTCTCTACCGCCGCCCCACTCCTAGTTGCCAAGTTCAAGATCTGAAGCATCGTTGTTTCTCTGAAGGGTCTGCCTGGGAAATCATGCCTAGTGATTTCCAGAGGGGGGATCAACAATGAAATGTGGGCGCTCCTCCTCCCGGGACAGTCAGGGCTGAGGCGATGGCTTTCGTTTGGGCAGAGACGTCCCAGAGCCCGGGGAAGGGAAGGGAATGGCCTTTTCCCATCAATTCACAAGCCCAGGTGCCTGCTTCCAGGAAGGTGCTCGGTCAGTGTTGGTGCGCCCCGTGCTTAGAGGTCAGGGCAGGTAAGCTGACAGCAGGGCCAAGAAGAACATCCAAAGCCCAAGCAGTAAGCAAACAAGAAACTCCAGCAAGAGTTCTAGCGCGAGGGGTTCCCGTGAGAGGGTGGGTTCAGGTGGTGAAGGCCAGAGGAGTCTGCAAGAATTTTAAGAGAAAACGCAACGGCATGCAGGAGAGAAGCATCGTGAGCTGGCGGAGATGGAAGTGGGCCTGGACTTAAGTGCAGGCTCGAACACACATTAGCTGCGTGGCTCTGGGCAAGTTCCTTACCCTTCGGAGCCTCCGATTCCTCACCCATAAAACCGGCAAAACAACCCAATCCTGAAGGGAGGGCTGTTGTGGGGATTGCATTAGGGGAAGTGCCACACATGGCGAGGGCTCTGCACGTCCGTCCTGGTGCGCTCACTGTGCCTGAGTAATAACAGGTGTGAACAACTTTATGCCACTTGAAGCATCATCATCCATTTTCATGATCACAGTGACCCTGAGAGGTCATGCTGGCACCACCCTGGTTTCTGAAGCTCAGAGTGATGGGTGGCAAGCCCCGCGTCCCCACGTGGAAGGTCGGGAACACAGGCTCCTCCTCCTCAGCCGGAGCTTCTACCGCCGCTCCCTCAGCTGCACCTGCGGGGAGAACTGGTGGACGAGAAAGCGCCCGTCTCTCCTCACTTGTTCTGAGGACGCTGGTCCCATCCACCAACGCCTGTTAAAAGTCCCTCCCACTCCCACCGCCCACGATCCTTGGAGGGTCATGGCAACGTGGATGAGTCATTTTGTCTGGTGGACAACACACGGGAGAGAGAACACGGAGAGAAGACCCGTTCTCTCCTGGCATGGGCATGGACGGGAAGTTGTGGGTAGGAGGTTGGAGATACAAACAATGTTCCACAAAGGAGCACTCGATTGTCTCTACCGTCCGGAGAAGCCACAGAGGGGATGCAATTAGTGGCCCTGCTTCCGCGCTAGGAGTCCCAGCAGAGGCCTGCCATGCCCCTTCCTCGGCGTGCCTCCCACCCCTGCCAGTGCCAGCGAGGACAGCAAAGGAGCTCAGGGAGTCTGCCCGCCCTGGAGCGAGAGAAGGGCTGCAGGTGCGTGCGTGTCAGAGGGGCCGGGGTCGAGAGGCCAAGCCCTTGGAGGGTGAGGCCACCTCCCAGCTCTTAGGCAACTGCCTATCTCGCCAGTGTTGTCGGCACAGCCATCACTCAGCTGGCCAGTCCAGAGACGCTCCGTCAGATGGGCTGGCCCTTTGAGTCCCATTACGGGGGGAAGGGTCAGTTTCAAGGGGAGAAGACGCTTAATGCAGGCTGTTTGCGAAGCACAGAATACGCGTACTGAGAAGCAAAGATCTTTTGCTGAGGCCCCGCTCTGCTGTTTGCAAAGCCCTCTCACGTTTGTTATTTCAGTTAACTCGCACATTCATCAAATATTGATTAGTGTCCACTATGATATGAGTCAAGCACAGCACCGAGGGGTATGGAGATACAAAGGGAGCCAGAAAAACAATAACAATAAGGCTCACGGTCCTCTATGCACTCTGGGAAGCTGCAATTATTGCCATTTCCCAGATTTACGTGTTACTGAGGCTGAGAGAGGCGAGGTCGCACCAGGTCTCCGGTTCTGAGTGTAACCGTCTTTCCCCGATGCCTCCTGGAAAGCCTTGCCCTCACGGGCTGCCTCCCGCCTTGTGGAGCCTTGAGTGACGATCCAAGTTGTAAGGAGCACTCTTTCAGAAAGCCGGGTTGTACAAAAGGCCCTTTACCTTTTGGGGTAAAGCTGATGACAGCTATGAGCTTACCCCCAAATGACTGCATACATAAAATTACGTAAGCGATTCTGGGGTGCTCGGATCCCTCTGAAGTCTATCCCTGGGTCCCAGGTTAATTAGCTCAGTCCCCCGGCGTTACTCCCATTCTGCCTTAGGCTCGTGGTCTGCTCGCTAGCCTAGCTTAGACGCCCCTTGCGGGCCGCGTTCCCCATCGAACACCGTGCTTGCTCAGTCCATGCTATCTGTGGACTGATTCTGACCATCTGAGATGCTGACAGGGACTTAGGGTCAGTCCCCATTGAGTGTGGTCCCAGAGCCAAACCTCAGGGTCAGGACTGGGAGGAATGAGATGGAGATAGGCAGAGAAAGGAGAATTAAATAAGAGGAAGGAAGGGGATGATACCCGAGCAGAAAACAATGTCACAACATCATGCCACTGCCCTCGGTGCACTTATTTCAGATCCGCGATTCTGGGGATCGGAAGAACCCGGACAGTCTGCACAGAGCGCCAGTCTCGCACCGGTGAGCCTCCTGCATCCTGCTTCCCAGCGCGGCATCCTGCGTTGCACTCTCCCCGGAGGAGAAATGGGTCAGGTTATTGGGTTTCACACACCCGCTGAAGGCACGCTGTGACAGCTGGCAGGCTGGCAGCTGCCGGGCTGCGAGGGGGGCACGTGCCCTGCCTTTTGTATGCCACTGTGGAGGGGCACGGAAGCTCAGGCATGGCGGTGGCAGGCGGAAGATGGGATGTTCCTCTGAGCTGATAGTGTCTAATCACAGCCGGGCTATTTAGGAGACCGTGGCACGGCCTCCGTTTTGCATTAATTAGGTTCGGCCCAGGGATTTGGAGTTGATGAGAGCCTGTTGATCAAATTTCCAGCCACCAGGGAGGCCAGTAGCAAGAGCAAAACTTGTAATTAAACAAGGTTATTCAAGAGGTAAGCCCTTCTAGGTGAGAGCTCATGATAATAATGATGTCCACACTGCCAGCCAGTGTGGCTCATTGGTTGAGCATCAACCTATGACCTAGCAGGTCAGGGTTTGATTCCTGGTCAGGGCACATGCTCGAGTTGTAGGCTCAATCCCCAGTGGAGGGTGTGCAGGAGGCAGCCGATCAATGATTCTCTGTCGTCATTGATGTTTCTATCTCTCTCCCTCTCCCTTCCTCTCTGAAATCAATAAAAAAAATATTTTTTAAAAATAACAATGTCCACACTAACTAAGAAATGACCCCAGGCATGATGAAAGCAGCCGCTGGAGCACCTTTGTGCCCCCTCTCCAAACGGAGCTAGAGCCCGGTGCTGGGGTGGTGTGGTGAGGGGGGACAGGGGCTCCTTTCTCTACATGACACGTTGGTTCATAAAAGCACAGGCTGAGAAATGACATTTGCTTGGTTACTGGGTGTGGCTGCAGGAATATTTCACTACGTCAACATGCACTATATCACGACTAACAGAAAGTGGGTCACTGAGGGAGGGTGGGGAAATTTGAGGACCCCACATGTCCTTCTCGGTTCTTTAGGGTGTCTTGAGATGAACCCCGTATGCACGGACATGGGACAGAGCAAAGGGACCTAGAGCCCAGCAGCCGTTTATGACTCAGATTACCTAACGTTCACCCCACCTGTGACGTTGTACCGCGGTTGTCCTCTATTCATCCATGTGGCTCTGGGGTTTGGATTTCAGGGTGAGGTCATTTTGAAAGCATTTACTATTTTAGTTCAGAAGTAAGAGAAAGGAAAGGTACCAACAAAGAAGAAAATGCTAACGTTGGCAAGCCAGGAGATGCTGGTGTCCCAGATGTGGTGATGGTGTGCACATCTGTTCTCACAGGCCCTCGTGGTTCATCAGGGGTCCGTGAACAGACAGCCGTGTGCGGCCAACACATCGAAGGGTCCTGAGCCAGGGACGGGGAGCTCCACGGTAATGGAGACACCAAGAATTTCCGTGCAATTTAACATAGAGTAGTCATTTTGACACCTTCCACAACTCATGCTTTAAAGGTTAGAATGTAGATTGTAAATCAAGACATCTATGTGATAATTGGAATTCTCCCATTAACTTTTCTGGTGACCCTGGGTCTTAATTTCCCCACTTACCACATGGAGAAAAAACTATGGAGTTCAATTACATAGTTTCAATGTAATTTACAATAATACACGAACAGGGTAACAGTGAGTGTATCCTAGGGTAAAAATGTACCAAATCGCATTTCCTTATGAACCAGCTAACACAGTCAAGCAGTCACACCTTAAGAGTCTAAAACATTTTAAAAAACATAATTAAAGATACACGGTAAGCAAAAGACCTGGGTTCCAATGCCATCCCTGCCACCGTCTCATTGGATGACCTTGGGTAAGTCATTTAGCCTCTTTGGACCTTGCTTTTGTGACCTACTGCCGTGGGTTAAATGGTATCCCCCTAAGAGCTATGTCCATCCCAGGATGTGACCTTATTTGTGAGTAGGGTCTTTGCAGATGTAATTAAGGATCTCAAGACAAGAGCATCCTAGAGTTAGGGTGAGTCCTACATCCAGTGACTGGTATCCTCATGAGAGAAAGGAGGGGGCGATCCTAGACCCAGAGGGAGGAGGCCCCGTGAAGACAGAGGCAGCGGTTGGACTTATGCTGTGACCAGCGGTGGAACACCAGGAGCCACCAGAAGCTGGAAGAGGCACAAAGAATTCTCCCCTGGAGCCTGAGGAGGGAGCGTGTCCTTGCTGACGAAATCCTGGCCTCCAGAAATACGAGGGAAGAAATTTCTGTTGTGTTGAGTCACCAAGTTTGTGGTGATTTGTTATGGCAGCCACAGGAAAGTGACACACCTGCCTGTGAACCAGAGAAACGAGTGTTTGCCTTCTGGGGCTGCGTGAGCACCTGATAAGACGCACATGCAACAGGCACAGGGTCACACAAACACAGAGGGCTGCCTTGGGTTCCGCGCGCTCCTCGTAGGGGATGTAGGGTCCTGGGAAAGGACTAGAAAGTGAAGAAAGTGACTGGGGACACCTCTAGGCCAGATGACAAGCAGCTAGAGGAGCGATACATCAGCGCCTAGTCTGGGAGCTCCATCCCCAGAGCTGAGTGGTTCTGTGTCATCACACAGCAAGGGCCTTCACGGGGAGGCACAACATCTGAGGGGGCACGTGTCCCCCACTTCTCTGAGGACCCCTGCAGGGGGCACAGGAGAGCAGGGGGAGTGGCCTCTTAGCTCTGAGGTTGGGTCCCTTATATCCCCTGAGCTTCCTACATAGGGTGGGGGTAGGACATCTCAGCTCACTACATTCTTTAATGAATAAACAGAATCATACTCAACACAGGTAAGGATGACATGAGACAGGCTGCTGGTGACGGGAATATTACTGGGATAAACTATCTAAAGGGCGATCTGGCGATGTGCATTAAGAACGTTTGAAAAATGTGCCCACTCCTGACCTAGGAATGCCAGCCACTTCCAGCAATCTAGCCCAAGTATATAATCTAGGATGCCAGCAAACCTTCATGCATAGAGACGCTCCATGCAGCTTTAATACAGCCTTACAACAAGGTATTTGTTAATTATCTTTCTGGCAGTGGAATATTATGTAGCCATGAAAAATGATGTTTATAACAGAGGAAATTTTTAGAGAGAATGTGAAACTAAAAAAGCAAAACAAAATTGTACAGTTAGCATCGCCAAACTATGTGAAGGAAACATAGAAACCATTTTAAATGACTCACGACCAAAGGTTATTAACTACGGTTGCCTCTGGGTAGTTGGGTTATAGGGGACTCTTCTGTTTATTCCTTTCTATATGTTTCCTGAAACTTCTGTCATCAGCATAAAAGAAACAAACATTAAGAAAAAGCTGAGAGAGAAGAAGAAGAAGAAGAAAAGGCCCTGTGACAGACACCCTCATGCTGGGACCTGGACAGTAAGCCCCCGAGAAGCGTTGGAGGGGAGGGTCCGACTTCGCTGAGTTGCCTCCCGACAAGCCCTGCGCCTGCCTCAGCTGGGCCTACAGCTCGACTCTTTCCCCAGTGGCCCTGGCCGGCTGCACGCGATGTTGACTCATCCCTGTGTATGTCTGACTTATTTCCTCTTAATCACATCAGGAATGTGCACCAACTTGCGTGAAAAATGCCACAAAGAGTTCCACCTCTCTGCAAATGTCATACATCAGATCAGAAAGGGCCTGGGAGCAGCTCTGGAAGGAGTTGATTTTTAAATCAAGTCCCTTTGCCCGTCACCTTTGTCCCTGCCCTGCCCTGCCCCCTTCCGTACCACCACTGTCCTTTGGTTAAACCAGACACAGTTTCCTGGGGGACACCTCTCATGACTGTCAAGGAAGGTCTGAGCCCCCCGCACATCGTTAGGTCACTGAGCAGGGCCCCCCGCCTGCTGCCTGGGAGCCCGAGAGGTCGGTCAGCATTGCAGGTCCCAGGAGGAGAACTTCCACCGGCTCCACCTCAGCCAGGAGAGCCCCCCCAGCCAGGCCGACACTGGCATTTCCCAGACGGGATCCTGAGGCCCTCTCCTCCTCGGCTTTAAGCCTGGCGCAACCAAGATCTCGCCCCGTCCAAGAGGGAAGGCCACCGTCATTTTGCAGGATGCTCTGGCTGCTTCTGAGGGGGGAGAGAGAACGCACTTCCCGCGACAAGGCTCAGAGTACACCGCAAGACAAGCTGTGTCCTCGGAAAAGCTGCACCGCCGCGGACAGAAAAACTTCATGGAACAGTATCTCTCGAGACAAGCACGCACACAAACCGGGTTTCCTAGGATCGTGTCCAATTCCCAATAGTCACTCTCTGATCAGATCAGATATCAGGAAAGGCAAGAGAACTCACATTCGTTGAGTGTCTATTGTGTGCCAGGCATAGCCACTCTATGCGCATTACCTCACGGACACCCCCCTCCCCGGCCCCCCCGCAACAAGTCTATGAAGTTGGGGCTGATATTCCCATTTTACAGATCAAGAAACTGAGACAGAGAGAAGGAAAATTTTTTGTTCAGATGACGCTACCAAGGGTATTGTCAGGATTCTGGTTCTAGGTTCCTCTGGCTCCAAAGCCTATACTTTGCCCATTAAAATCCATGCTGAATTTTGATTTTGAAAATACGGCCAGAGTACCAGTAAGGGGGTCTTCAGCTCAGTCTTCCGATTCCAGGATTTTAAAGTGGTTCTTGCTGTTGGGCTGTAAGGGGATGGTGGGGGGCGGAGGGGAGGGGGACCAACCACAACCCTGTGTTTGTCTTACAAGAGTTTTCGGTGCTCAAAGAAGCCACATCGGAGGCTCTCGGAGGAGGCCTGCGCACTGCTCCACGCCTTTGCTACTCAAAGTGAAGGCCCCGCCCCAGAGTAACACATCAGAAGCTGCACTGGGTTTGGATCCCCAGGCATCTGTGTGCCACTGACACTGCCCACCCTGGCCCATCCCCCAAGCATTTCCAGCTGTTGGTCCCTTCGAGTACACCTGGCTCTAGCTACTCATTTAAAGACAAGGAAAGTGAAGCGGGGGGGAGGGGACAGACATGGGCTGTGACAGAGGCAGGAGCAGAGGAAACCTTGGTCTTGCCAGTCAGCTCCATTCCATCCAGTGACAATTCAACTGCCTCTCCCTCCCTCCTCCCTCCTCACCCCACAGCTCAACCCTCAAACCACCCTCAGCCGCCAGTTCCCTGGCCTCTCCCCTCGGATCCAGCCTTGTGCTAAGTGTTAACACAAGTTCTAGGGCCTGGGGTTAACACTCTATTAAGCAAACGGAGTTCGTACCTCCTGCTAACAGGCCAGGAGCCAATTGGGAGTATGGGGCACCTCGAGGCCTCGTCTGCAAATTGCGGAGGGCGGGCAGGACGTGGGTTGTCCGGCCTGGCTGCCTATAGGAGAATAGGTTCCCCTGGCTGGGGAATCCTAGCGTGCCTTGTAAAATGGCACTTCATTAGTAAGTGTGAAAATGCCCAAATAACTGTTAGTCTGGGGTCTCACCGTGCGCCAAGGTTGGCGCCTGTGCGTAAAGCAACTCCTAGAACGAGCCTGGACGGGGCCAGGACTCCCTTCACTTGTACTCCACTGGGGCCAATCAGGATGTTATTCATTTCCCTCGCTGAGAAGGAAGTTCAAAAAGGCCAGGAGCGCCTCCTCTACCCCGTCCCTGAGCAAGAAATGCCAATCCCTCCTACGAGGAGGAAGCAATATATTTTATGTCGGCTACACTCATGCAAGGGGCACGTTTACAGAGCCGGCCAGAACAAGCATGCGTGCGTGCGTGTGTGTGTGTGTGTGTGTGTGTATGTGTGTGTATATGTGTCTGTGTGTGCGCACGCAGAAACCTATCTTTTTATCTTTGGACCTAGGGTACATACTGGGTTAGAGGAAGATCAGAGTCATCCACATGGGGGCGGGGGGAGCCCAGGCGCCAAGGGGCCTCGAGGCGGGGCCCGGAGACCTCCTGTTACTGTGTCAGACAGACTCGGGCCTGTCATCCAACCTTGAGTTAGGGCTAACAGCTGAATGAAAGAATTAAGTTCTCATTGTGCTTCATTTGAGTTTTAGAAATGCCTTTAGGGTTGAGAAGCTACTAGATACAGCTTTCTCATGTCCCTCAGACTGTTGTCATTAACCCGTCTGGGCCTCCCTTTACAACAAAGAGGCCTGGCTATGAGCTCTACACTCCTCTAATGTAGGAAGTGTCCTCCTCCCTCTGACCACGCTCCCAAGGCCTTGCTTTGCTCCCTCTGCTCCTCAAATTTTGGTGCTTCTCAGGTTCTACTCTTAACCCTCTTCTCTACTTTCTCTGTTCAATTTGCCCGGGGGAGGTCACCCACACTCATAGTCACAACTACCACCTACATGCTACTGACTCTCCAAACTGCACTTCTAACTCCATTCTCTCCCGGCTCCAAATCCCTCTGTGTCAGACCACACGTCTTCACTTCATGTTCCTCGGCACCTCCAACTCAACATGCCCAGGACCCACCCATCACCCTACGGTCCCCCACCTAAGTGAATGGCAGCACTGGTTTCTCAGTGGCCCAGCCAGACTCCTCAGCCCCACGCCCAGCTCACCGGGAAGCCCTGTGGATTTTACTTCCTGCGCCTCTGTCCCTACTCTCCCTAGGCACTGGGCTTAGGCCCTCATCAGTTCTCACTGGGATTATTCCGACAGTCTATAAACTGGCCTTTCTGCCCCTTAACATAGCTTCTTGCCCTGTGGCTCAGCTGGTTGGAGCGTTGTCCCAAACACTAGGAAGTTGTGGGTTCGATTCCCGGTCAGAGCACATACCCAGGATGTGGATTTGATACTAGGTCTGGCACATACAGGAGGCAACCAACTGATGTTTCTCTCTCTCTCTCTCTCTCTCTCTCTCTCTCTCTCTCTCTCTCTCTCTTCCTTCCTCTCTCTCAAATCAATAAAAACATATCCTCTGAGGATTTTAAAAAATCATAAAAAAGAGAGAGAAGAGAGGCAACAAACTGAGGTTGTTTAACCTGCAGAAAACAACGATACAGCTGCAATTCCAGGATTCAAACATTTAAAGAGCAATTTTGTGGAACAGTAAATAGATGTGGTTTTTGGTTGTTTACTTGTTTGTTTTGTGGGACACCAGGACACAGGGAGAAGGAACTGCCACATTTCGGACCAACAAGACAAGAGGGGCCAGCTGACCCGACAAGTGCCTCCTGCAGCAGGACTCAGGCTCACACTCCTCCGCGAAGACCCCTGGAGCCACCTGGGCGGGGCGGTCCCTCGGTGGCACCCTCACCGCACCTGCACACCCTCTAATGGTGTGGAGGGGACTATGACACTGTGGTCTGTGTTAATGCCTTTTCCTCAACTTAGCACTCTGAGCATTTGGCCTCCTTTTTGTGTTCACAGAGTCTAAGAGAGGCAGTAGAGGAGATGGTTAAAGTCCCGGGCTTGACGGTCCCTTTTCTGTCACTTAATAGTTGCATCATGTTGAGCACATTAGGTAGCTCTCCTATAAAGTGGGAATAATACACAACATTCAGGCCGAGACAAACGTGTTCTGCATAGTGCCTGGCACGCAGTGAGCGCTTTAAGGCACCACTATTCCATTGACCCTCCCAACGACCCTGCTGTTTCAGAAAGAAGCTGAGGTGCAAAGAGACTTTGCATTAGGCCACCACGCAGGACCCTGGGGCCGGGATTTCAGACATCTCATAGCTTATTCCTTTCAGGCATCTGAAAAAAGTTTTGTCCCTGGTTTTTCAATCATGCTAAAGTGATCTGACAATAAAAGGAAGTACTTTCTTCTCCGGGGGAATACAAATGTTCTTTGTGAATTACATCACCTCTTCCAAAGGAATTATCTTATCCATCAGGAGAGAAGCTCAGAGCTCACAAAATCGGTCGAGCACCGTGCTCCCCACCCCGACACCCGGCTCCATAGACCTAAGTCAATCGCTTGGCTTCAGAGCGGGTTGTGGCCTTACATACACCACGGTCACCTTCTCCACGGCAACTGCCGAATGCGGAGAGGGCAAGATGCTCAGGGGCATGACCAAGCCAACACCCTCGGCCTTGTAATTCACTGACCTCCACACCCCAATGACTTTGACCTTCATTCCAGCAACTCACTCACCTGGATCTTGCAGTTGGCACTTCCAGTATTTTAAGCAAGAAATCCCACATTTTGATCATAAAACTTCCTATGTGTCTATTTCTCTCACTTCCTTATTCTTACCAAGGAAGCGCCTGGAGCCCTCCCTATCACCCCAATCCACTGGCTTCCTCCTGGTGACACCTTTTCACCATCCATCCTGGCGTTCAGGGCTCACGGATCCAATAACACCCTCACCACCACCCCCCTCCCTGCTCCTCCTGGTCTGCCCGCCACGCCTGCTTTGCCAGCCGCATCCAGAATGAGCCATCCGACCATCTGAAACCTCCGTCCTACTCCTGGGCTGCTGAGCCACACCGGAGAAAACCACACACTTATGACACATCAATCAGCCAGGCTTCCCTGCTCCTCGGCCTTTTCCCCCATTTGTTCCTCGTCAGTTCCCTCCTGCGTCCCCCCTCGTCTCAAACGCCCCACACCTGTCACAACTCTCACCCTCATTCTCAGCAGATGCCTGTCGACTAACTGCCTTTGGGATTTCCTTTGAGTTCTTTCTGTTAAAGATTCAGAACTCCATGCATCTTAAAGTGACCTCAGTGTAGGAGTGACAAGCAGAGGACACAGCCCCTGCAGAACCGCCAGCCAGCCGCCAGGCAGAGCGGGAGAGAAGTCTCCTCAGACACCAGGAACAGCATGGGGGTGTCGGCCGGGACCAGAGAACAGCTCTTGCTGCCTGTATTTTCCCACTGAAGATGTTCTGGGTTTTAAAAAAAAATTTTTTTTTATTTTGCCCTTGTCACTTCCACTCTCCATCACAGAGCTGGTGCCGTGTGAGGCTGAGTGGTATCCAAAGGTGGAAGGAAAAGATGATTATAACGGCCGAGTGAGCCCCTGCCCCCGGCGATGGGTTATAATCCAGATTACCCTGTGCCGCCTCCAGATGAGAAGGGACAGAGCAGTAACCATTCCCGTGAGATCACACATGTGTGTGTGCTTGCACGTGTGTGTGCTTGTATGTATGTGTGTGTGTATGTGTGTGTGCCTATTCCAGAGTCATCCCAGGAGCCAGAAAACACCTGTCCAAAGTGATAAACAAGGTGCTCCCGAGACACCACAACTCTCTGCCACGGGTGCCATGCAGGTCTCCAGGCTCACTCCCCCATGCCTACGCCATCACAGCACACTTCAGGGCACTGCTGGTCCGCCTGCTTCCGCTTCTAGAATGTGAGCCCCACCAGGGCAGGGAGACCGTCTGTCTGGTTCTCTGTGGGATCCCCACCTTCTCTAATGTCTCTACGGTGACCGGAGAGAATCGGGGTTTTAGATTTGGACAGAACACGAGTATCGATGCAGAGATGGAAGAAAGTCCTGGTGAAGGTGAGGCTGGGCCCAAGAGGGACTTCTCTCTCTCTCTCTCTCTCTCTCTCTCTCTCTCTCTCTGGGATACCCAGGGTTGAAGCTGTAGGTTTCACAATGCAATGGCTCCAACTCAGCACAGGGTCTTGGATGAAGGGGCCCATGTCTCTTATACAGCATCAGCAACTGGAAGGAGGCTGGCCCTTTAAGACCAAGAGGATTTAACGTCAGAGGATGATGCAGGCAGGTAAACTCGGGTTCCTCTGCGTGGCAATGGTTCATGTGTTCAGCTCCTACGAGACTCTCAGGCTCAGATCAGTGCTCCCTCGGGTTGGAGCTGGTGCTCGCCTGGCCTGCACCCTCAGCCTGCTCTCCAGCCTCCTGCTCTCTGATCTTATTACTGACACTTGCCTCTCTTAGCCCACCCAGGACCTCCTTGCCAAGCAGACTTCATCTGGCTAACGAGACCCAAGCCTGCATCTAGCCAGACCCCCAGTCCTTCTGGAATGAGCAGACTTAACTAACCTGGCACCAAACAAAGCCCTGGAAGAGAAAGGGGAGGGGAGGCAGGGCAAACAGAGAGGATGCCCCATGGAGGCCGCAGAGCTGAACTGAGCAGAGAACTCTGCCACAGATCTGCTTTCCTCGTTCCAGGCATAATGCCCAACTGGCACTGCTCTCCAAGGAATTAAGCTGCTTTTGACTGAGACTGAGGATAATCACAAGTTCCTAGAGGATAATATTGAGAAGGGAACTGCCAGGAGAGCTATCTGCTCACACTCAGACCTGGTGGAGGGACGGCAGTGGGATGTTTGGCACAAACCTCTGCACACATGCCCTCCACCAGGACGTCTCAGCTGGGCTACCCGGCAGAATCAGCGGGGAGCCTTTCAAATGTATGGAGGGGCAAGTCCTGGCCCAGATCATAATCTGAGTTTCTGCAGCATAAGGCTGGGACCTGGGCATCTGCATCTTTACAAAGCTCCCCAGGTGCCTCGGAGGCACTCCCTGCTGCCACAAACCAGGACCAGACCTCTGCTCCTGTCGAGGGCAGTGTGCCTGCCTCGGCCAACCTGTTGATAAAAGACCGTGGCAGAGCTGACGGGGGGCAGGGCAAGCAGAGAGAGGGCCCCACACCGTCCAGTTTGCTCAAACTGGTGCCAACCCTCCATGATTCGACCCACCCCAGTGCCTGGCATGCTAGGAAACTGGGATGAGGTGGCTAAGAAGAGGGTACTTTCTAGAGCAGTGGTTCTCAACCTCCCTAACGCCGTGACCCTTTAATGCAGCTCCTCATGTTGTGGTGACCCCCAACCATAAAATTATTTTTGTTGCTATTTCATAACTGTAATTTTGCTACTGTTATGAATCGTAATGGAAATATCTGATATGCAGGATGTATTTTCATTGTTACAAATTGAACATAATTAAAGCATAGTGATTAATCACAAAAACAATATGTAATTATATATGTGTTTTCGGATGGTCTTAGGCGACCCCTGTGAAAGGGTCATTGGACCCCCAAAGGGGTCGCGACCCAGAGGTTGAGAACTGCTGTCCTAGAGTGTGCAGGGATATTCTCATTTTCCTTTAGAAGAAAACCTCTTCCTGCGGTGCCTGGATGGGAAATCTCTAGCCCTCGCTGCAGTGTCACCTCTGTGTGCCCAGTGCTGTAACCGGTGACCAACACGTGCCTGCAGAGCGGGCAACTGAGAACACCTTGAGGCCTGGCCGTGCAAGCGACTGGCCCAGAGAGGAAGGGGCATGGGGAAACTCATCAGGACGTATTCGATTCAATTGATGGAATCAATTCCTTGCCCACACCCTTTCCCTTCGCTGTACCATCCTGGTGAAACCACAACCCCGTTCAGTCCAGTCCCCATGCAATTACTTGTAGCTATAAAAAAACCACACCCTGCTAACCAGTCTTGCTTTAAAGTTTCTGATGACTACCTCCACGTGGGCCTTGAACGCTGCCCTCTAATCATATTTCCTCAGTCTGCTCGCTCTCCCGTTCTCCTAGATGACGACTTCATATTTGCTCCTCTAGCCTCAGGCTCTCAATACCTTCGCCACCATTCTCATGTTCGGCTGAGGACTTATTACTTCCCCAAGTAAACGGAAGCGATGAGGAGGGGATTTAAAGTCCCACCGCCGCATCTGCCCACCCACCTGATTCTGAGTGCAGGCCTCTCCCTTCCCCCACCGAGGTCCATCCCTCCACCTATGCACTAGACCCCATACCCTCATGTCATCATTATGTTAGTCTTTATTCCATTAAAAGAAAGAAAGAAGCTCTTGACCCTACATCCTCCTCTAGCCCCCACCCCATGTCTCTCCTTCCCTTAAAACTCCTAGAAAGAGATGTCTACACTGGCTGCCTCTAATTTCCTCCCTCCCTTCCTCCCTTTCTCTCTTTGAACCCAATCAGGGTGGTGTCCCCACCTCTCCCCTGAAGCTGCTCTTCCAAAGTGGGTGAACTTCACATTCATCTCCTCACGGGGCTTCCAGGGTACCCCCCTCACCTGGCCTCGCCCTCACCTCTCTAGCTGCCACATCTCAGTTTCTTTTGCTGACACTTTTACTCAGCTCCTCAGCCTCTCGGTGTTGAGAACTCCAAGGTTACATGCAAAGCCATGGTCTAGTCAAGAAGGGATTAGTCAGTCTTCCCACTGCAGTCTTATGGCCTGGGGGCCCTCGCTCACAGGACCAAAACCTTTTCTTCCTTGTCTTGTCAGGGGGGCCTGGGGACAGAAGGAGAGGCGGACACTGGGGGCCAGAGGTATTCAGGCTGAGAGCTGCACAACATGACCGCCGACCATCAGCTTCTACCACCTCCACTGAACAACCTTCCCAGGTCATAAGCTGCCTCCTGAGTAATGAGTCCAAACGCACATGAGGAAATGGGGGAATCAGATGGGTTTCTCCAACTTTTTAAAAAAATCAAGATGCTAAGCTTTGGCTCACTGAGAAATAGAGAAGAGAGAGGATGTGACTGCCACGAAGGAGAGAAACAGGGTTCATTTTATCTGGAATTCCCGCCCCGCCCGCCCCTCCGTCCCTTGGTAAGGGCACTAGACAGGCTTCCCGTTTGAGGATTGATAAGGATTTGCCTTGGGACACTGAAAAAAACACACACACACACAAAAAACCACCAAAAACTTTTCTCAGCGTCACAGGGGAACATGTACTCTCCCTGGGAAATGGGAAAGGCATTACTCAGGGTGAGGGCAGGAGGACCTCCTCCCACACAGCCCTGCTCGGCCAGATCCCCCAGATCCCGTGGGGACCAGCCGCCTCCTGCCCCTGGGATGGGCCTTCTCCTGATGGCGGGGCTGCGCCTGCCGCACAGCTCCTAAGGCCCCTACCTCTACTCAGCAAACAAAGCCAGAAAAACATCTGCTACTCCTAACCCTCCGCTTCCCCAAAGAAATGATTAAAAAGTTAAAGAAACACTTCCATATGGAAGAATCCTATCCCAACAGGTCACCACAAAGATACTTCAAACACAATAAAACAGGAAGAGCTAAAAAAAGCAGAGAAGTTCACAGAACCCACACAATCTTTTACATAAGAAAAAAAAAAAAGAGCCACCCTGGTCTTACTCGGCCAGAACTTTACACAGTTCAGAACACCATTTGGCAGCTGAGTATGTCCTTAATCTGCTCAATTTGCTTATTATAGTAAAGGTTTAGAAGAATTTGAGAGTGGTGGCCAAAAATACTGCCATAATCTCTATCCCTAAAGTAAACTCAGAAAGTAAATTAACTTCTACTGAAATATTTCAAAGCTGGATGCCACACCCCCCACCCCGCCCCAGCACCCCATCCCGAGACCAGCCACAGTCACTTCAAATCAAAACCACTCGAGTGGAATTCAAACATTGATCGGACACCTAAAGTGAGCCGGGTCCGGTACTAGTCACCAGGACCCAAACGGAAGCGTGCCGTTCAACCTGCCTCTGAGGTGCTTACAGTAGGGAAGGGCTCGTAACTCAGAGCCCAGAGCTCCCATGGGAGGGACCAGGCAGCGAGTAGACACAGCACAGTGAAGAGCACAGCGCTGGTGACACACAGATCTGGCTGCTCACATCTTAGCCCTGCGGTAGCCGGGTGGCACTGGGCGAGGCCCCCACTGAGCCTCAGTTTCCTCACCGGTGAAATGGAACGCCCTTCCTGGCAGGGTTGGTCTGAGGATGAACAGAAACACACAGTGGCACTCCCGCCACCCATTGTGGATGCCAGGGAGGCGTTTCTTTCTCTAAAGCCCCAAGAAGTGCTGAAAGGCTTCAGCTAAGAACCCTGTGGATGCGCAAGGCCGGAGGGGAGGAACGGGACCAAACAATGACCTCTGAGGAGTGAGAGCAAGAAAGAAAAAGAAAATGGGAAATACTCGTTTTCTTTGGAGCTTAACACAAACAGAGGCAGTTCATACAGAGCTTGCAAATCACAGGCCCAGGGAAGCCTGCCAGGAGCGGGGCGGAAAGGTGACGGAGCACTTTGCTCCGAGGGGAAGGCCCGGGCAGGCGCTGGGCAGGGCTGAGCCCCTCCAGGAGGTTGCAAGCCGACTTCTTTGCTCTCTCCCTTGGGCCTTAAATTGCTTCCTGAGGGGAGGACCTGGCTAATGGTTTATTTACAACAGGAAGAAGTCATTACCTTGGAGAACTCGGACTCATAGACCTCGCCATTAGCCAGCAACACAGCTCTCTCCACCCATAACCCCCAAAGATATATGAACCAGCAGCTGCCCCCATGGAAGAAGGCGGGCTGCACTCTGCTCCTGCCCATCGGGGGTCAGGGGGTGGTAAACGCGGCACGAGAGGGGGCCTGGGCAGCGGCTCCAGGCTTTGAGGTGGGAAAGCGTTCACGTTATTTTTTGGTTCTGCCGCTGCCTTTTTCATGTGATGTTGGACCCTTGTCCGCTCTGGGCAAAATGGCCCGACACACTCATGCCCCAAATCTAGCTTCCCCCAAAGAATGCCATCGGTAACATGACAACAAACAGCAAACGGAGAGAGGAAAATCCTTGTGGGTGAGCGGAATGGAGCACCCGGGACAGCAGTGTGGGCAGCCAGGCTCAGAGTGACACCTCGCCCCTCCGAACGGGAAAGCCAGGGTCCCCGTTAGGGAAGAACTGGCAAGGGGGTGGGCATAGGTGAGTAAGCTTTCTAGAAAGACCCACAGAGGACGAGTCGGAAGCCCTCTATGGGGAGGAGGCTGACAAGGACAAGGAGAAAGACGCCTAAGGGAATGCAGGCTGTCTGATCTGATATTTAATATCCAAGGACTAAAGGCAGGAGAGGTGCAAAAAGCTTAATAGTATTTGTAGTTCAAATTAAAGTGTTCAAAGCTCCGTTATAGAGAGCAGGGTAATGTATGCAATGACATCTGGGACTGTAATCAGCAAAGCGCTTTCAAGAGCTGCCAAAGCAAACAGCCAAATAACAAATCCACTTTACAGATCATCAATCTGGCCCTGGACTTGCCAAGGTAAATAGTACAAGGCTGAAGTTTGCTTTGCAAACCAGGGAGCTGGGCGTCTAGCAAGGCCTTGATCCCGAGCAGCACCGGTGGGGCAGGGCCTCGGGGGCCTCCCTCAAGTCAGCAGAGCCGACAGGCCCTACATCGGAGCAGAAAGTGCAGAGGAAGCCAGCAGCACAGGCTCTGGGGGAATCTGTGCAGCCCCCTGCCGTTGCTGAAGGCGAGGTCTGAAGACAGTTGTCTACCTGGTAGGTGGCCACAGCTGCGAGGCTGGGCGGCGCCCACTCAGGTGCCCGCTCTGCAGCCCAGACTCTGCCAGACTGAAGTTTATGGATTTCTAAGAAGAAAACCCATCCAGAGTCGCTTTTTCTCCCTCTCTTCTAGTCACGACGAAAGGCTATGAATTCCCGATGCTAGAAAGGCAGAATGCAGCATCCGGAGACGGACCCCAGGCCAGGATGCTCTCCAGGACAGTAGGCTCACGGGGACCCTACTCTCTGCTGCTTCTGAGCCCGGAACAGCCCTGAAGGAGCCGTGGCAGAGGGCCGTCCCGCCGTCCTGGCTCAGTCTCTCAAATGGGAAAAGGGGCCAGACCTCTTGGTCAGATCCAGGAGACGTCAGCCTCACCAGCCCAGAAATACAGGCCATTTCTCTTCTCCACCCCAAACCGTCTTGTTGCAAGATGACTTAGTCCCTGAAGAGCAAGATCATGGAGATGTGTAATTACATATTTATTTATGCAATTATTTGTTTAATGTCTGTTTCCCTGCCCGTGACTGGGCTAATGGCTTCCTGATTGCCCGGGTCTCTCCATTATGGCATCCCCAGGGCCCACTGCCGTGTCGAGGCCACAAGAGGCCCCGCTGAGGGTTTGGTAGCTGAGAGGGAAAATGAATGAGAACCACCATGTACTGAGTACCCAGTGTGTGTGGGGATGCTCCGCCTGACACATTGCTTTGCTTGTTTTTCACTTTCAGTCATATTTTGAGTTGGTTTCAGGTGTACAGACAGCATAGTGGCTACACAATCACTTTCCATAGAGATCCCCCCAGATATTTGCAATACCCAACTGGCATCATGCATAGTTCCTGCAGTATTCTTATTACTTTAAATAACTTTTCATTTTTCAGTTACAGTTGACATGCAATATTATATTAGTCTCAGGTGTGCAACCCAGTGATTGGACGTTATTTAACTTATTAAGTGATCACCCCGATGAAGCCAGTACCCACCTGACACCATGCATAGTTATCACAATGTTACTGGCTGCATTCCCTGTGCTGTACTTTACATCCCCGGGACTATTGTGTAGCTACCAATTTGTACTTCTTCATCCCTTCATTTCCTTCTCCCAGCCCTCCAATCTGCCTCCCTCCGACAACCACCAGCCCACTCTCTGTTAGACACGTTGGTTAAACCTTAGTAAGAGCTTTGTGAGGTATTATTACTACCCCCGTTTTCCAGATGAGGAAACGGAGGTGCAGAAGGCCAATACTCCCTTAATTAAACTTCTTTCGATGCGCCAACATCAATTAACCGGCAATAACTCTGTCTGGGGGGACATGGCTGGGTGGATGGCCCCTACACCTTGCATCTTTGCATTTCTCACCATGTGGGGTTCAGCAAAGCAACTAAAGAAATACCTTTTGAATCACTGGCAAGGAATAGCAGTCTAATCTGTTTACATTATACCTGACTATGTTAAGGAGAGAGGGCAGAAACATCTGTTTGGGGTGAGAGGGGAAGAAGAGGTAGTCCCCCCAAATCAGGTGCTTAGACTGAGGACACGTTGTAAATCAGCTCTGGAAAGCAGGGCTCAGCGTGCAAGGGCAGAGGGGACGGCCCCCCTCTCCGCACCTGGGAGGAATTTGCTGCTCTGAGGGTTTTCATGGAAGAAGACTTGACTGAAACGGGGCCTCCTAAGGGAGGTTTGCCTATGTCGACATGATGAGAAAAAGAAATGGAGGAAGGCTACGAGGGAGGCGGCGATGTGCCCGAGGAAGAGCTCCTAGGCCTGTCCGAGGTACCCCTGGGTAACAACAGTGTGGGGGCCATGAGACCCTTGTGCTTGAGTGACAGAGGTCCTGCACTGGATGCCGGTTCAGTTCCGGTTCTCTCTACCCAGGAAGCCAGACTGCAGTTGAGGTCTCAGCCTCAGGTACGGGGCCAAGGCCCATACACAGGGCAGGCATGTACTGGGCGCTAGTAAATACCAGTTGCTGTTTTAATGAGCTGTCCTGTCCCTGTGACACTTCTTTTCCCCAAAATTACAATTCAAGATTCTTTGTAGCTCCTTTGCTCTGTTTGGCCATATTATGGGTAAAGCTTGAATACTTCCTGCATTACCCTCACAATAAAACTCTGTAAAAAGACCAAAGAACTCTGTAACACAGGCGTCGTCACCCCATTTTATGAAAAGGAAATTGAGGCTCAGAGGACTTATATAATTTCCCAAGGTCATCCAGGTCACCCTGCCTCTTACATGCTTTTCCGTGACTTCTAAGGAATGACCCCATGTTCTCCTTCCCTCAACAGCTTTCAATGAGACAGCCCTGACATGAGCAGGGAAGCACTTTGCTGATTTCCTACTGTACCATGATCATCTGTTTACACGTCTGTCTTCCTTGCTAGACTATGAACATCTGGAGGGCAGAGAAAGTCTCTGATTACCTTTCTGAATCTCTAGGGCTTGCGGCCCTAGCATCTGAATCTCGAGGGCTCATCAAATTGTATGTTGAGTTAACATTAAATGAATGAGTGAATGAGTGAGTGAATGAGTGCGGTATGCTGACCTCTTTTCTCAATCAGGGAATCCAAGGTCCACCAAGGTTCAGGGACTTGATAAAGCTGGATAGTGAATGGGCAAAGGGGGCTCTTGGGCTCAGGGAGGGAGTGAGGGCTGGCATCCACGGTGTGGTCTGCACAGGACTGGTGAGGACTGGGGCAGCGGAGTGTGGGCTGAGAGGAAGGCACGCTGTTGGTGACCCTGAGGCAGAGGCCCGCCTGGCTCACAAAATGCCTCGGCTTTGTCCTGGGTCCTGCTTGAGGGCATGGACAATGATTGCTGGTGAGAACTGGTGCCCGCTGCAGGTTCTGGGGGATCGGCCGCCGGGCACAAACCCCTTTGAAGATGGAGCTCTTCCAAGAGCAACAGCCATGGCAGTTGTGGCTGGTGGAGTCTCAGGGGCCAGCTGCTTCCTGTGCAGCAACGGAACCTGTTCCCATCACAGGGATTTCATGTCTACACTCTCACAGGCGTCCCACGTGCCAACCAAGGTCCAGAGGCAGACCGCGGTGGCACCGGGGAGATAGAAAGAGCCCCCAAAGGCTCCTGGATGGGGTCTGTGAAAGGGCTCGTGGGGCCACGAGGCTGCAGCAGTGGGCATTTGGGGAGGGCAGTGCTTCAGACAGAGAACTGACCTTGCAATCAATCAGGAAGCCCAGGGTCTCTCGGCCTCTTACTTGCAGAATGACTTCCCTGAGCCTTGGGGAGAACGATTCCTACTTCACAGGTGGCTGTGGGGATTAATAAAGTAATGGATCTGAAAGCACTTTGTAAAATTGCAACATATTCTGCACATGAGGTTTCTCTTTCTGCTGTCAGGCGGTTCCCCTCCTTGCAGGCTGCAGCCATAGAGCCATCAGCAGTCTAGTGGCCTTTCTAGGCAGCGGGGAGAGCATGGCCCCATCCTGCTGGGGGGGGGGGGTGGGAAGCTGGTCTCCAGGGGGTGAGGGGAAGGGAGGGAGAGAGGGGCTGCTGGTCGTCAGAGCAAGAAGTTCAAGGCTTAGAGGACTGCTTGCCCGAGGGCCACACGCTGCCTGGCTGACAGCTGGCACACCTCAGGCCTGTGAGCCTCTGCTCTGGTGAGTCACCGGCAGTAGCTCTTCAAAGAGCACCTTCTTCTCATGCTCCACTGAACCCCAAAGAGAAGCCCATTGGGGCGTCTTTCCACAGAGCCTTTCTAGAAAGAGAAAGAGGAGGCCCCCAAACAGCTGCCTTCTTCAGAGAGCCAGCCAAGGGCCCGGCTCCAGAGCCCGGCGGGCTGGGCGGCAACTCTCCGCACTTGTCTGAAGCGGCCTCGCCCTCCTCATGGGAGGTCGGGATGCACAGGCCAAACCAGACACACATATGGAGAAGATTAGCCCAACATGCAAAAGAGACAGACCAGCACAGGATGATACATGGAAAAGGCCCGTCTGGTCTACACCAAAAAAGCACACCACCCAAACCCATCACGGGCTCAACTGTGGGCAGATAAAGCTGTTGTCAGCCCTGCTTCGGGCCAACAGCACAGGCTGTACACCTGCTCTGCGCTGAGTGCACACCGGCAAGCCCACACCAGGTGGCAACAACGGAAGTGGCACCGAAATGTGTCCTTTGTTCATGGTTTTCTGGACAAGAATTCCTCTTTCACGTTTTGCTCCCTGGAAGTAGGACATAAGAAGGGTTTGGACCTTTTGTCTCTGCTTGAATAAGGAGAGAGGACCCCCACCCCCCTCCGCTTCTAAGGAAATGTCAGAAGCTCTGGTGGTCGAACCCTGTCAGAATCTGAGCCGGGGGACGTGAAACAAGCCAGCGGGGCGTGCCACATGCCTTCTAGAAGGGCCGTTTCTCTGAAGATCAGCAGGAACCTTTGGATACTGACCAGCCAAAGAACCCACCTCTCACTCTCAGCCTCCACCATCTCCATCCCTCCACCCCTTTGTCCTGAGGGTTCTCAGAGTTGCTACTGTCTCACCAACATTTCTCTTGCCTTTCAGAAAAGGTTGGAGGCTCCTGGAAGGCAGGACACAGTCTTATACGTTTATACAATAGTCTTATATACCCTTCCCAAGGTCATCCAGCTCTCCCTCATCTCCTACGTGCTTCTCCTACATCCAGCACCTGTAGTACATTGTCAACAACAAGCACGTGCTGAACAGCTACTATGTGCCTGGCACTGTGATAAGCACTCTGGACAGGACAACCGTGCACACTCCTAATCAAGAGATGGGCCTCTGGCTTCATCTGACCCATCAGGGAGACGGCAGAATTGTTTCACCTGACTGCAGGATGTCAAAGGTAGCAGATGTGGAGTCAACATCTTGACATCTCCAAGGAAACTCAACATGTCCATGCCTCCTCCAATGACTGGGAACTCCCAGGGAATGGAGTAAAGTAAGTCCGAAGGCTGGTGGCCCTCCTAACATCTCCTCTCTCACTCACTCACGCCTACTGATGCCATCACAAAGTCCTGTTGACTGTGCCTCCTAAATATCTGACCACCTCAGTTTGTTATTGATGCCAGCCTCGTCCAGGGCCTCGTCTTCTACTGGATTTCTGTAACAGTCTGTCCTCCAGAGTGATCTCTGCAAAACTCAAATATGACTAAAGTTCATCACGTGAGCAGCAAGGCCCCACAGCCTCACCCCAGGCCATTTTCCTCGGGCACTGAGCCCAGCCACACAAGCCCTCTATCACCTCGACTATCCCCCTCATCTCCCAGGTTCCTGCCCCCTTCGCTGACTTAACTCACCCCTTAGGGCTTAGCTTAAATGTGACTTCCTCAGGGAAACTGTCCCCAATTACCCCTTGCACACGCTCTCATACCACATGGACTATTTTCTTCGTAACACTTCACACAGTTTGTAATTGCGTTTTTTCATAAAATTATTTGATTAATGTTTTTCTTCCTCCCTAGGCCATAGACTTCACAAGCTCCATTGTGTCCAACGACAGGGCATTTAATAGCACACATACTAGCATTTAATAGGCATGTGATGGATGTTGACTTAATGCATGGTAGGTGCTCAGTAATGTATGAAAACACACATTTTCATTTTTCTTTTCCTGTCAAGGGTTCCTTGCTGAATATTTTCGCCAGGTTTAGTCAGATATCGCGAGTCTTTTGGTGGGAGAGGCATTCGGCACGACTGATTCCCAGAACACTGTCCCCAGGGACCACCCTCTACTGTTTATCTCACCACAGAGAGCAGCGGACATGGCAACTCTGCTTTGTGGAGTTGGCCCATCTCTCTCTTGCTAGTCGGGCCTGTTACTCCTGGAGTCCAGCCAGTCATTCTTTGAAAAAGAACCCCTGTCACTTTAAGATGTTAGTCCCTTGCTTGGGCCATATATCAACGTTCCTTGCTGCACTGGCCATGCTGCCTGCTGTTCAAATTTGTCCAATTAGACACAGCCCCACGGGGTGGAATTCAGTGTGAAATGTGCCTGCCACTGACCAAGAATGAACTGGGTGTAACTCGGCGGCTCAGCACAGCCTCGGGGAGAACCAGCAGGTCTTCTGGAGCCGGCTCGCCACCCCGAGGCACAGGGTCACCCTTCCCACCTGGGTGAGGCCTAAGCTGTGCAGGGCAGGGCGAGGCTGCCCCAGGACATGTGGGACGGAGGGAGGTCGGGTGTCAGCCCCGCAGAGGTGAACCGGACGGGCGCCGTCCGAAGGGCTGAGGGTTCTTGGCCAGGGTCTCTGTGGGGCACAGAAACCAGGGTCTCTGCTGCTCCCTAAATGCGACCACGACCGCGCGACACTGTCGGCTGTGCTTGGTCCACGAGAGAGAGTCACGCCTTCCAAAGCCTCCCAGCAGGAGCTGGTGGGTGGTGGGCAGAGGGGAGGGGAGGGGTGCTTCCAAAGCTCAGGCGAGGATTCTCTAACCAGGTCAGGGGACATGGTCGTGTTGACATTGGCTTATCTGTAAATTGTAAAGGAAGGTTGGTAGCTGATGGCAAGGTGCTCCGATGGGACCCTGGTGGAGATGGGTTTCCAGATAAAAATTTTTAACCAAAAAACTCTTTTGCAGTAACTCACTAGCCTATTTATTTATTTATTTATTTTTAAAATTCTCCTCAAGAAGCTCAAACATTTTTTCTGAAAACTCATGAAATTCTTAGAACAGCAGGCTTTTGAACAAGGAGAGACTTAGTTCAGGTAACTTTTTAACACACAGCCAACTCTGAGTCGGAGAATATATATGTAAATACGCTAGAGTCAGGATATACTGGGACTGAGATTATTTGTATATAGCATGTGTGATATAGTATAGGAAGGCATATATAAATAGATACATTTATTCTATTTAATCTCAATTTTAATTTTCTCTGCGTGATCAATTCACGGAGCAGCTATGGGCTTCACTTTCATCAATGCGTACAATGAAGGCGGTTGGGTATAAGTACTCCAGGTCCCTTTCATCTCTAGTTCATTCATTCACTCGCTCGTTCATGGAAACACTCACTGAGTACACAGTATGGGTCAGGCACGGGGGCTACAGAGACACAGGAAGGGCAAGTCCCGGCCTGAGAGGAGGGTGAGCCACAGAAAGGCCGTGTGCTAAGTGCTCTGGCAGAGGCTCCCCTGAGGGCCCTGGAACACAGGGAGGAGGTCCCGCTGAGCAAGGACGAGGGCTCCAGCTGGAAGCCAGTGTGAACCTGATGAAAAGCCCCCGAACACCTCAGACCCCAGCAGCTCCCATCTTGTCTCTTGTCCAAGCCTTGACAATGAGTTATCATTTCCCTCCAGGAAGAACGCACAGATGACCAGGGAAAAGGCAGCCTGGGAAAGAGGGGAAACAAAGAGCCAACTAACCCACACAGGGCCCCAGGGGCCCGAGGATGAGTGAGGGCCGCCTGCTTCTGCTGGATAGCTTAGGAGCAGCGGAGCCCGGCAGACAGGCCGCCAGCTTCCTGGGGATTCTGCACCGCAGTGATGAATGGTCTCTGAAGGAAGTGGGGTCTACGGAGGAAACAGAGACCCACTTTTTGACTGAGATGCCATATGGAGGAAGGAACTGGGGAGCCCGGTTACCAATTCTTTCCCCAAACTCGCCTCCCCTGCACACCCTCACATTTATAATTTTGAGAACATCTAAGGTGTTTCTGAAAGCACTTTTAGATGATCAACTAATTTTCTCTTCCGAACCAATTCTCCAAGGCAGGAAGGATTCGTTTTACCACTTCATTTGATAGAGTAGAAACCCTCAGGCAGTCAGGGCCATGCCTGTGACTACTGGGTTTCCAGGGAGTGTCAAGTTGAGACTGGAAGCCGGGGCTGGAACCGCCTTGGGCCGACTTCTCACTGCACTTCTTCCCATGTGGTAGTGGAGGGCTCCACAGACACTCATCTTCAACCAGGGAGATTGAAGAGGAAAAATAATCAGGGTGGGTTATCCATGAGTCCTCCCCCTGGGGAATTTTGGGCTCTAGACAAAAGTCTTCTCATCTTTAAAAGACTGGCTCCCTTTTGTGAAATGAACAATCTGGCCCGTGGTCATCAGCTGTCTAAAAGACTGTTGGGTTACAGCACATTTCCCCATGTGATGCTAAATCCATGTGACCATTATCCTTTTTCTTTTTCCTTGAAAAAAAAAAAAAAGAAAGAAAAAGGCACACCAACCGCGTAGCAGCTCAATCAGATTAATTGTGGTGCTTTCAAAAGGCATCAAAATAGCCACCACTCCCCTGCAAAGAAGGAAGGCGCCTTGTTTTCAGGAAAAAGATGTGAAGTCCTCACTCTAGGGCCTCAAACAGATATTCATCCCATGACAAATCCCCCCTTTCTCCCAGAGCCTCTTTCTTTCTTTCTTTCTTTCTTTTCTTTTTTTAAAAGAAAGACTTAAAAATATCAACACCAATAATGAGACAATATTCTCAGCTTACTTCTGGCCAAATTTTATTTTCAGCTTCAAGTAACTGGGAGTTCTTTATGGTCAAGGACAAAAAAACAAGAGGCTGGAAAAACCTCATTAAAAAAACGAACCAACACAACTCACTTGTTTGAAATGAAGTGGAGGCCGGAGGGCGGGGGAGGAGGAAGAGTGGGAGGCACAGCGAGGCCATGTTCTTGGCCAAGCCTCAAGCCTTAAGAAAGTTCCCAGCCGAACTGTGGCTGAGTTACAACCTCGTTCCTAAGAGGATGGCGGAAGGCTTGGAGGGATGGGTGTGACCTCAGCGGGCAGGCCTGGGTCCTCACCAAGAGTGACGGGAGAAAAGGATTCTTTCCGCCTTAAAAACGACTCAGTGTGGCAGCTCCTCTAAAACCTAGTCTTCCAGAGACTCGCACGTTCCCTGGAGTGAGCCCCTCACACGTGCCTCATTATAGGAGGAAAGGGCTGCCTGGCCAAAACCTCCTACCACCCTAGGCCCAACAGCCTCTTCCTGGGCCACGTGCCAACACTGCTTTTGCTCATGCATTTCTTCCTGGCCCAAGGGCCACAACCGAGCTCTTTGAAAATGGTCCCAAGCTCCTCAAGAAGCCAGAGGATGGACGGGCACCAGGGGATGAGGGTGGGGAGGAGGGCTGGGGTCCATCTGTTAGTCAGAGAGAACCAGCATCTTTCTTTCACCTTTATCTTCCGCTCTGTCCTTCCTTGGGTTAGGGACGTGTGGCCATTTAATTTCATGCCACATGGATCCAGAGGACTGGATGCTAGACAGAAACTGAGAGCCTACTTTAAACAAACGAGCAAAAAGTGGAAACTGGAGATACCACATTGTAGTTATGTTTGTAAAGCTCATTAGAAAAAAGCGCAGGAGGCCAAAAGACACTAGGTCAGGAATGCAGAAGACATGAGTTCTAGTCTCTGCTTTACTGCTTACGAATGTTTATAATATGGAAAAACCGTAAGTTCTCTGGGCCTCTTTGTGACAAGATCTGTAAAATGAACTAACATAATAATCCCTGCCTACATCACAGCATGCTTTCAAAATCATCTGAGACCACGTGTACGACAGCCCTTTGTAGATGCGAAAGCATTGTACACGGGTGATATATTATTATTATGACGGAAGAGCTTATTACACATGTTTCAGGCAGATTGAAGAAATCCTCATTGCCTATTGAGAAAACATCTGAAACATCCAAAGCAAATATTAGAAAAAGTCTAATTACACCCTCTGGGTCCTGTTGCTAAAGCAGGTAAATGTTTCCTGGCTATTTTGTCTAACTGAGGGCTAAACGAGATGCAGCACTGAACTAGAGAGGAAAGGGAAATAATTTTTGTCAATGTCAAAATGGCAAGCCATCAGAAATCTGTGGTTTAGGAAGAAGAAGAAGAAAACAAGATCTCTTAAGCAGCCTGAGATGGCCTGGCAAACTTTGGAATTTAATCTTGTGACATACTGTAACAACAACAGGCCTCTATAGCATAGCAAGCGAATTTGTAAGCATATGATCAATACATTTGACATGTTATTTAATTATAATCTCTAGTGACAGAGACAATATGAAAACCTAGCATCAACATTCTGACAGTGGAATAAACAAATAGACATAATTAATTATTCCTTATACGAATCCCAGCAGAATTGTAAATTATCAGGCCAGCCTGTAGATCTGAATTCTAAGGTTTCCTTAGTACGATAAGAGTTTGATGTAGGGGGTGTCACATCGCCAAGATGGTGCCTTTTTATTAGAATAAAAAGCTCTCTGTGGATTTCAGGTTCAAATGGCCAGCATGACCCAGGGTTCTCACATAATGGGAGTGTTCCCGGATCATGGCTAACGACAAGGATATGCGCACGGAAAAGAACGGCGGGGAGGGAGGTCAGCTGAGGCAGAGGCTGGAGGAGTTGAGAATAACTGGATCTTCGAGTCCTGGAAGCTCAGGCTTAGAGGCGAAAAGGCTTGGAGAGGTCTCCTACCCCCTCCCCATCACTTCACAGAGCAGGACCATGAGGATCGGAGAAGAGAATGGGCTGGCTCAGGGTCACATGGCTTCCTGCAGACCAGGTCCAAGCCCGCGTTTCCCGACAGACGGTAGGAAGCTCTTCCTCGGGCACATGAGCAACTGCTGAGGTGGTCGGCCAGGACACAGCCCGCATCGCGGTGGCTATTATCATACCAACAGCAGGAATGCACTCTCCAGCCAGGGCCCAGAGAAATTACAGTTAACGTTTAACATGACGGGGCCAACATCAAAGGCGCTGCAGCTGGACTCAAACATGGGAGACGAAACTGCTAACGCTCGCAGAAGCTGCAGGTGGACAGTGCTGGCTGGAAATAGCCCACGTCCTGAGAGCAGGAGTGGCCCCCAGAAACCCCACACCAGGCGGCTGCCCCACAGCAGGGCGGGGAGAAATATGAGAAATAACCTCTGGTCTGTTTGTGGTTCCGTGTGTTATTAAGCTGTCTGTCCCTTGCTAAGGCCACAGGACACTTGGATGTGGCCACGTTTGCACTTAGGGGAGGGGAGTGGGGTGTGGCCGCGGATGACGAGAGGGGAAGGGAGATGGTGCTGCACTGGGGTCTCAGGAAAGACTACAACCGCAGCAGAGGAAGAGAGATGTTGGCGTTCAGATGCCACCAAGGAGTAGAGATTGCACATCCTGGAGCCCGAGAAGGGAGGTTCCAATTAGAAAGTTACTCCTGGAAGCTCTACTCCTGCCTCAAATAGGGTACAGAATTCAGCGGCAGAAACCTTACTAACTGCTGGCCACAGCCATGTTCTTAAACAAAGGGCTGATCCCACCCGAGGGAATTTCTCCTGGGCATGCTTTATCGGGTTCTAGACCCTCCTTCCCATGTACTTGTGGAAGGACAGGAGCAGACGGCAGGACTGAGCTTGGCCGCTTCCTGCACTTCCCAGGACACCCGCAGCACCCGCGCTGCCTTCGCTGTCCCTTTGCCACTTGGTCTGACGGGTCAGGCCAGCAGAGCTGGCTTGGTCAGGGCGTTCCGGTCTCAGTCAGGGCCAGCTGGCATGCTCCCCCGGGCTGCTCCCGCCCCCAGACCTCACCCAGGTTCTTCAACAAGCCTGCCCTGGGGTGAGCGGAGGGAGGAGGGTCAGCGTCAGCCCCCTGTCCTCAACAGGCCACCCGGTGCCGGAAGCCGGTCCATCCTTGCTGCTTGACACAGTCGCTGCAGGAAAGAAACATCTGCACAGCATATGTTTCAAGGGACCTGGCGTATATAGCATACTGTTCTTAATATGTTTTAACCAAGGTTACCTCTCCGAGAAAGGTTGTTTCCCCAGGTAGGAATTTTTCCCTGAAGTCAGGGAGGGGATGCCTCTCCTAGAAAGGTTGTTTCCCCAGGTAGGAATTTTTCCCTGAAGTCAGGGAGGGGATGAAACTCCTTAACTAAGTGCCAGGAGGGTAGTTAATCACTACAAACAATCATGCTTAAGCTACATAATCTTTACTCCCTGGAATGGAGATAAGAAACGCCCTAACCTTTGTAATAGAAATTGACAGGATTAAAATCAACTGGTATAAATACGGATGTAACAAGACAATAAACAGCAGAACCTCTCTGGAGATCCAGACCAGAACTTGGCTGGAGATCCTGGCTAGAGATCCTGGCTAGGCTGCTGATCAACTGAACGCTGTCTCCGTGTCATTCCTTCTTCGCCGACTCCGTCCACACCTTTGGGGAACCCCTGGACCCGCTGGGGCAGGACCCCGGCAACCCGGCGGCTCCCACACTGGGCCGAACACCTAGGCTCTGTCCTACCTGAGGACAAGCCCACCACGCTGCGCACCGCCTCCTGCCTCGATCAGCTTCAGGTGTCGGGAAACACGGCCCTGCCTTACTCTCAGCCCCCGCTCTCCGGCCCCACCCAAGGGTCTGGGGGATTCCCAATGTGCCACTGAGGCCCCCTGCCAGCGGCCCCTCCTGCTGCTACTGCTCTACCAGCCCAGCCCTCTGCACAGGGCCTTTTCCTAGGGTCCCCATCACTCCATCAGGAGGGGGACCTCCCTGGTCCATGGCCCCAGCACCAGGAACTGTCTAGCTCATCAGGATGACCTCACCCAGGCCCACAAATAAACAGGTGCGTGAGAAGGGCTTTTTGCTGATAGCAAAAGGATCAGCAGGCGAATGAACGAAAGAATAAAAGCACACAGCCTACTGTTCAGGTGGTGCTGCTTTCACATTGCTATGACATTCTGCTCTATGTGGACCCCTGGGTGGGCTCTCTCACTGGCCCCTCGGCTTCGTCCTGAGCTGTGAGGGTGGCAGGAAGGCAGGGAGCAAAGGCTTCCTAAAAGCCTGGCACCAAAATGCACAAATCAATCAAATACCTGGGGGGAAACCACTAAGTACAATAGAAAGGGCATAACACACAAGTATATTAAACGCAGAGAGAAGACGCTATGCTTAGGAAGCCTGGAGGTTTTAGGGGAATAAAGCGGCAAAAGCCAGTTTTATTCGTGCTAAACCCACCGCAGAAGTTCCACGAGCCTCCCAGACCAACGGTATCACAGAGGCGGGTGCGGAAAAGGACTCTTGGTTCACCCAGGAGCGGCTGCACGAAGGCCTGGCAGTGGCTGGAGTTCGCTTCCTGCACAATCGATCGCATACATGAGGAATTCCTTAGGGGGAAACAGCTAAACATAATTTAAGTTGAAACTGTTAATTTAATAAACCTAAATGGCAGGAATTGTTGTATATTACCCAGAGGAATGGGGCAGGTGTTTGACTGAGAAGAGAAAGGGGCCACCCCCTTCAGGGTTTCTTTTCTGAGAATTGACCTTTTTATTCCCTCCCTCCCGCCCCCTTTTCCTTTCTCTTATCGGACAAGAAGTATATACAGCTCAATGATCGCACCTTCTGCCGCTCTAAGAACCTCAGGTTTTCCCTGAAAGTATGCCTCCCACTCAGCACGTATCTGCTCAGCACCTGCGATGGATTAGACACTATGTGAGCGTGAGGGACTCGCAGACGAGAAGATGAAGTCCTACTCCTGAAGTTCGGTGAGACAGAGAGACAGACAGGTGAGCAAGGCCGGCCGCCAGGGAACCTCTGAGCCTCCCAAGGGCTGACGGAGAGAGAAGGCGGCACAAAGGATTTGCCCCCTGAATGCCTCTTGAAGGAAAAGCGGGTGGCATCTGGTGGTGGAAGGGAAGAGGAGGTGAGGTGAGGAGGTGAGTGAGGGGACATCGAGGGGACTGGTATGAGCAGAGACAAAGGGCCTGAGACTGGTCAGAATCCAGGCCCACGTGAGGGAGAGTTGAGGGGTGAGGCTGGAGAGTGCTCAGGGTTGGGGAGAATCACTGAGGTCCCTGGCTCGTACCCCTGACTCTGTCGTTAACCTGCGACTCTGAGGAGAGAGCACAGCACCCAGGAGGAGGGTCAGACGGAGCCAGTCCGCAGGCCCACCCGGGCCTCAGAACAGGAGCGCGGAGGGCACGCCGCTGGAATGTCTGGGAGAGGATTAAAGGCGTTTTCTGAGCACACTGCTCCTCGGATGGGTGCAGAGCAGTTCCAGCATCGGACAAATACAGTTACTGCGAAGCGCACTCAAATCTGGAATTCCCTCTGGTGGCTGAAATCAACAATTTCTCACAAAGGAGACCGGGACTGGAGAGAGCGTTTTCTGCTCCCTGCGTACAATTTATTGGCCCCGAATATCAGGTTAGCAAGCTGAAATAATTAAACATCGGGCCAGCTGTTTGGGGCAATGAGGTCACATTTTTCATTTAGGAGACCACACAACAGAGAGGAGAGAACGGAGAGATAAGACCCGCGTTTTGATTTACTGAGTCTCCGCGGCAGATAAAGCCGGCGTTTTGGAATCCTTCAGGCAATTACTATTTCGGGCTTGGCAAGAACTCGAGTCTGAAAGTAACGATTGGGCCTATCTTGGCAGGACTCAAAGTCACTGTAAGTGGTAAGGTTGTCCCAGGCAGCGGGGAGAGGGCAAGCCAGTGGCGAGGGGAAGCCAGAACTCAGAGCCATGAGGGCTGCTGCAGGCTGGGAGCTCAGAGGAGGCCAAATCTGGTCCTCCCACCACATGTTCTTAGAGAGGGAATGCGGTCAGAGGGTGAGGGCCCAGGCCTGCTCGCTGGGATTCTGTGGTTCCCTTTCTGGCATCTGCTCTTGTCCGTTCTGTGGGCGCCGCTTACACCCCCTGCCTTTTAGTCTCCGTGCCTGTAACAGAGGAGGAGGGCTGAGCCTTCTTATGTTTGGGGGGAATGGAAAAAAGTGCCACGGGCAGCTTGCCAAATGGTGCTGGTTTTGTACGCGGGAGGGGGTGGGTGTGATGATAGGGACATCAGACGCCCTAAACTTCAATCTTCCCCCTGCCACTCCCCTAGGTGACAACGTGACTTTGGCCAAGTCACTTCCCCTGTCTGGGCCTCACTTTCCACAGCATCAAACCAGGGAGCTGGACCAGGCTAGAGGCTCTCCAAGGGTCCTGCCAGTTCTGACATGCTGCTCTTCTGAGACGACACAAGATAAGTCGCGGGGCGGAAGGCAAGCAAGTTTTTGTTTGAATGGGAAAGAGAAAAAGCCAGCGCCCTGCCCGCGGCGTCCCCCACAGGGTCCCGGAGCCAACACTAAGTATGGGGCGGGGAGAGCGGGGCGTCCGAGGAGACAGCAGGCCCGCGTGTGGTCACTGGCGACACCATATTGCAACGTCTCTTGCTCGAGCTGGTCCACTTAATTGGGAGCTTGTCTTTCCAGTTGTATATTTTTATCCTGTGCCCTGGAACCCACACCATGAGGTTTGGAGCCAAAGGCTGCTTCTTGTTTAATCGTTAACCGCCTTGGCCCTGCAGCTCGGCCCCGCGGAAGGCCCTGGTCCAGATGCTGCACCTCCGGGCGAGCGGGGCTCCGGGGAGGATGCGGAGCTGGACCGGGAGCCAAGCTCTGTCCTCCAGCGTTGGAAATAAATCCCCTCCGCCGTCTGGCCCACACAAATCCCAGTCCAGCCGGGCCTCTCCTGTGGGGTTATTCTGGTAACAGAATGCTCGCGATCAGCAATTCTTTTCTACTCTTACCCGCCCTCAGTGAGGAGCCAACGGGGCTATTCCTTGGGCTCCACTTTCTGCGTCTGAGATGCGGTTGAAAACTAATATTCCAGATGTTTCCTCACATTTTAAGTGGAACCACAGACGAAGCTTCCGGGAGGAAAGCAGCATGGCACAGTGGAAGGGCCCTCGACGGAGTCAGGCAGGCGTCTGCATTGTGGCTCTGCGCTTCTAGGCTGCATGGCCTCGAGCAAGTAATGACTCTCTGAACCTCGGTCTCCTCTCCGATGGAAACAACAGTTCTACACTGGGAACAACACGCCCACTACTCAGTGGCAACCTCCGCGAGGACCAAGTCTTTCTGATTTATTCCTCATTATGTGGTCCATGCCTCACACAGAGTAGGTTTCTTGATCAATCCACACGGAGTCCGTGATAAAAAAGACTCGGGATTTTGAGGAGACAGACGAGATTCCAGATGTGAAGTGCCTCGCATTGCACATAGCGCTTGGAAGTGCTTGCTTAGCCCAGCCGGCTTGGCTCAGTGGTTGAGCATCGACCTATGAACCAGGAGGTCACAGTTGATTCCCGGTCAGGGCACATGCCTGGATTGCGGGTTTGATTCCCAGTGTGGGATGTGCAGTAGGCAGCTGATCAATGATTCTCTGTCATCATTGGTGTTTCTATCTTTCTCTCCCTCTCCCTTCCTCTCTGAAATCCATATATATATATATATATATATATATATATATATATATATATATATATATATATATATATATATATATATGGTTGCTTACTTGTCGGCAGTGCTTGCAAACACACTTCTTCTACCTGAGCCATGTCGATGTTCAAAGGAGGATGCGAATCCTGCGTTATGCCCATTGAGGTAATGAAGAGAAAAGACAGGCACTGAGAAAGCTCTTTGACTTGGAATATTTTCCTAATAAATTCAGAGCTGACCCTCGAGCTCTCGCTGAAGCGCTCTCTCTGGCAACAGAAACAAAAGCCAATCCGAGACAAAGCCAGTGATGCCACTGGTGGCAGTAGGAGGTCCTTCGGCAATACCAATGGCTTCCTGGCCGTAGGGTCTTCCAAGGAGATTGACGAAACTAGACCCGGGCGTGGAAACCAGATTTTCAAGGGCCCTGGCACACTGGACTATTGTCCCAGGACAGAAACAACCCAGAACAAAATGATGAGTGGGATTTTCCTTGCACTGGCCACAATACATATGTTTGTTCAAGGGAAAAAAGTTGGAGCGAGAAGACGTGGACGTCTGCTGCTAAAGAAAAGCCCGTTTGTGCCAGCTACAGTGGGGAGATTGTTCGGGCAGTTCATCTTGAAAGTCCAATTACCCCGACAGCATGGCCAAGGTCAGTGTCATTTTGGGGTGTGCCAACACGCCAGCCTCTTAAGCAGCAGATGTGGATTGCACAGGGCATCTGCCTGTGGGAGACCTGGCATCCACGAGACTTGCTAGCCCACCTGGGCTGACACCCTCTTTCTCCTTATTCCCTTCCATGTCCTAGGACAGGCCTGCCTAATGGATACCTCCCCAGATATCCAGGAACCCTAAAGTATAGAATCCAGACCCACTGTTCTAAGGGGTGATTCAGGGAGAACACCTTTTTATGATGAACCAGGCCCCACAGTTAAGGAGCAGATCAAAAGATCCCCCTTTTTGATTCTAACAGAACTCCCAGAAACCACAAAGGTCTAGAGAAGGGCAGGTCTTACATGGCTGAGCTGGGAAGACACCTATTTGCCCCGACACTTTGACTTGAACATGTATCTTTTAAACACAGGAGGCCAAGTTCCCTTCCGCCCTATATTTCAGAAGGATTTAAGAGCAGCAATTTACCTACAAGTTCCTCAAGCAGCCTAGAAATTAGTACACGCCAAGTTCTTCAAACAGAGAATAATGTGTCCTAATATGGATTTAAAAAACAAATATCTAAAGTTTTTCCAAACCAAACAGCCTGACTAGAGATCCCAAATTTGGACTTTGAAGGATATAACTCTATCAGCCACAGTTAAGGTCCAATCTACTACAGAGAGTCTGTAATCTCTGATGGGGTTGGTTATAAAAATTTCTCAAAAGAAAGTTGATATTTATTTAAATCAATGTCATAAAATAAACTTCAATATATGTTGATATGTAGAGCAAGTTAGGCCCTCCATATAGTATGAGCTCAAATAAGAAAAAAAAAGGATATACATATATCACATTTATGTACATTCACACAAAATATGTGACAATAATAGCTAATACTTATATGGCATTTATGGCCAGGCAGTATTTTTTGTGTGGTGGGCAGGCAGTATGTTAAGTGTTCTGCAAACGTTAACTCATTGATCCTCACAACAACCCTAGGATGTAGGTAAACTACTTTATGGATGAAGAAACTGTGGCACAGAGAGGTTAAGCAACTTGCCCAAGGTCACATAGCTAGAAGAGGCAGAGTTGGGAATGGAAGGCGATATGGACTACTCTAGACTCCATGTTCTTATCTGCTGAGCTAAACTAACACCACTGATCTGGAAGATCCTCAGAAGCCATTTGGAACAAAGCCTTCCCTCTTCTTCATTCTACCTTCCACACGGGCTGACAGAATCGGAACCCTTTTTCTCTGACATTATTTGCCCCTAGAATGATCTGTTTAGACAGAATGAGATTTAGTTTTGGAGGGCAGGACATGGAGGCCTCTTCTTCCTCATGCCTCCTACACTCCTAATTTTGGGTTCACGGCTTAACTTAATGCCAGGGCTCAGGGGAAATATTGGTTTCTGGTGCAGCCCAGAGAGAGATTTGAGAGTTCTACAGTGCTCTCATCCAGATTATTCAGAAGACCCCTCAACATAGGGGCTGGTGGGTCAAAGGTATGGGAGCTCAGACAGAGCAGGGAGGAAGGGCTGGGAATCTGGAAGAAGAAGAAATATGATCTCTTTGACCCATTCACCTGGCAAACCCATGGCAATTCCCACAGATGACTGAGAACCAGAACTAGGTTCATTAACCTCTGAATTCTTATATTTATTACTAGAGGCCTGCTGCACAAAATTGGTGCACTGGAAGGGTCCCTCGGCCTGGCCGGCAATCAGGGCCAATCAGATTCCCCCACCTCCCTGCCTCCTCCTTCCCTCGCTCCCTCAGCACCCCGCCATTGCTGCTGGTCGCCCACCATGTTCCGTGCCACCCCCTGGTGGTCAGCGCATATCATAGTGAGCTATCGAACTCCTGGTTGAACTCCCAAGGGGACACTTGGCATATTAACCTTTTATATATTTAGATTATTAACCATATGGACTAGTTCCTGCCACATGACTGGGATATGGCTTCCTTATTCAGGTGGTAACTAAATGCTGTCGTTTTTCAAAGGAAAACTGCTTTAAGCATAAGTTTTCCCTTCATTTTATACCTTCAGCTCTAACCACCGATGTTCTTGTTCGCAGGTGTTCATGGCTACCTTTCCCAAATTCCCATTTGACTTCATGGGCTGCTTCTTACAAGGGGGTGTGGATTCCTGGGACGCTCCCCGTTTCCCCCTTACCATCTCCTTTCTCTTCAACCCATGAACCCCCAAACAAGCCACCACCTCCCCACAACGGTGGCTTCACGATCCAAAACCAGCTCTTGGAGGATCACCTCTCTCGCTCCACTCGCTGCTCAGAGAGCCTTACGAATGTCTTCTCTTGGGAGAGGGACGCCCTTGGGTAGAGGGGGAAATACCTTTCTGAGATGGAGCTGTTCTTTTCCAGGGAAAACGAACACATCAGAATATTCTCTCAGGATAGGATGAAGCTGGGAAGCAGAGGGAAAGCAAGGCAGGGCGGGGTCGGGGCCACACTGGCCACGCCAAAGCCCATCTGATACCCACTTCAGGTCCAGTTATACCCTCCAGGTGGCCCCAGGCTACCTCCCCTAACAAGGGCAATTTGGGGAGGGATGCTATAGAGTTTAGTCTTCCTGTGTTCTCATCTCCCCACACCAGTTTTCTCAAAACATTTCCCCTACCTCTCCGCACTCCCTCCTCACCCTGGAATGAATGAGGAGAAAAGAAAAAGATTCCATCTTGGAAAAAAAAAACAAAGAAATTTTTTTTGTTAATCCTCACCACAGGATGTTTGTTCCATTGGTTTTTAGAGAGACCGGAAGGGAGTGGGGAGAGAAAGGAAAACATTAACGTGTGAGAGACACATGCATTGGTCGCCTCCTGCATGCACCCAACTGGGCCCAGGATCAAACCTGCAACACAGGGACATGCCCTTGATCGGGAATCTAACCCAAAACCCTTTGGTGTGCAGGCTGGCACTCTAACCACTGAGCAACACCAGCCAGAGCTCCATCTTGAACATTTTGATGGATAGTTGCACATCAGTCACAAATTATCTAATTTCACTATAAGCATTCTCACACAGGCTAAGGTTCTCTTTTTCTCCTGTCGCTAAACTCAGGGCTGAAAGAAGCATGACTTCTTAGAGGGGGTGGGGATCAATCCTTGTTTTGGTTAGAAGCACGGACTCCACAAGGAAGCAGGATTCCATGCTGAGAACACTCAGAGGACGGGACGGGCAGGTCGTGGACATCCCTGGTGGGGGAGCCCACAAGGTGGGACAGAGGGGTCACCTCCAATACTCCCCCAACCCACTCAGGCTGCGGTACACAAACTTTCTAAGTATAATGTTGCCAGATTCCGGTGCATAAAAAAAGTAGCTGAAAAAAAAACTCCAACCATAAATAATGCCAAGTAATAAAGGAGGTGAATGTTTCTGTTATTAGATTCTTTCATTGTATAAATCTGTTTAATAAGCTGGCTAGGAATCACTGATAGAAAACAGACTTAGTGTGGTGTTACAGACCAACCCGTTCCAAAGGCCAGGATGGGGACTCAGGCCAAGTTATATTTTTCTGTTCTTAACCAATGCAACTTAAAATGTAATTGTTGTTTCCTTGTTCAAAAATGGAAAATGTCTTAGGAGGCTGTGTTTAGCGGGAGGAGAAGGCATGCTCCGTGTCACTGACCACTCTCCCCACCCCCTAATACTCATTTGAACTCACGGCGCTGTATTTATAGATGGTGCTGCCTTTTGTCTTACTCACTGAGAAGGGCTGGGGTCTGTGTATGACTCCTACTTTTTAGAGTCCTATTTCTCAACATTTATATGCGAGTGTTTAGAAAAATCCCTCCAAATATCCTCCTTTTGACCCAAGAGCCATGGCAACCACTTTGGCTAAAGAAATTCACTGAACACGAAAGGGAGTGGAGAGGGGGTGTGTGAGGGGATGGGGGGTGGACAGAGTGGAGGTCTCTGGGGTCACATTCATCCACTAACACTATGGTTTATAACGGCTTGTTGATGTTTTCCTGGGGTTGGTTCCTATCATCATGATGGGCTGTAAAATGAAATGCCATCAGCTAGCTGAGGGCTGGAGTGGAAATATTTACCAAATGGCATAAACAACAACACCGGGAGTCCCCACATCCTCAGCCACGCTCTCAGGGCTTGGCCACTGGTACCCACACTGTTGTTTATAGCACAGTGATGCATAAACTTCACTGCCTGGCCGGTCTAGTTCTGACCCTGGTTCCCAGGCCCCTTTTAAGGAGGCCCACACACAGCTAAATACATAAAGCAGACGGTAATTGGACAAGCTAGGTTCTTTTGTTGTTGTTGCTAATCCTCACCCGAGGATATTTTGCCCATTAATTTTGAGAGAGAGAGAGAGAGAGAGATAGAGATAGAGAGAGAGAGAGAGAAAGAATATGTGAGAGACACATCGATTGGCTGCCTCTTGCATGTGCCCCGACCTGGGTGGGAGAAGAACCTGCAACCCAGGTACATGACATGTCCTTGACCAGGAATTGAACCTGTGACCCTTCGGTGTGCAGGCCAGCGCTCTAACCACTGAGCCACATTTCACGGGGTGAATGAACTATGTTCTTTATCTGACCAAGTTAATTCATGTTTGGAAACTTTAAGTCTCAACAGCATAAAGGTACGTCATTTGGAGTTGTGCAGAGAACTGTGTGACATTGGATGCGTTGCTATACCCTGTACGTAGGTCACATACACGTGCCTAATAGAAGGTGTTCCAAAAATGAGTGAGAGTTGGAAGTGAATACTTTTAATTTGGTTATTTTCCAGCAAGTTGGCTATGAAGTCTTTTGTCAGGAACAGAATCCCTTCTAGAACACTGAAAAGGGGAAAAAGTAACTCAGCACAGGGCACGGGGACATGGAACTAGAGGCCTCTCTGTCGTTTCTGGGATTTATGTGGTCCCTTTGTTTCTGCGTACTCATTTTTTTTTGGACAAAATCCCACTGAGGGAGATTGGGATTATCGCTATTTTATCCGGGTCAATCCCAGACACAGAAGGTGATGCGTAAAGGGGACCATTTATTAATGAGGCCATGATGACTACAGTTAACAATACTGTATTATATATTTGAAAGTTGCTAAGAGGGTAGATCATACAAGGGAAAAATTGTAACTGGGTGAGGCGATGGATGTTAACTACTCTCGTTGTGGCCATCGCTTCCCAATATATGCATATATCAGATCGCTATGTTGTACGCCTTATGCTTACACAATATTATATGCCAGTTATATCATAATAGAACTGGAAAAAAATTATAAGGGGCCACTTACTATTGACCAGAGGCTAAAGGAAGTTAATTCAACATTCATTATACTTACAGCTTTGGGAAATGCAACCGGAGAAAGAAAGGACGGGTTAGTGTTCTCTGAGATGCCTCTCAAAGAACTTGGGTGAAATGCACATAAATGATAGTAAAAGTAGAGGGGGGAAGTGGGGAAAAATTACAGGTTGGATTTTTGTTCCCCCCAAAAGCAAATTTTCCTTCTGGGATCAGACCCAGAGGAATTAGGTGGCTGAGGTAGAGCACAGCCTACTCTTCGTGACCGTGGGATGGGAACCGACATTCAGGAAGTGCCAACCCAAGCCCCACCCTCGCTAGGGCCTGAGCTTCAGTCCGGCTCGTCTGAGTCAGTGGCTTATGGGGAAAGAAGTAAAACAACAACAACAACAACAACAACAACAACAACAAAAACCCCACAAGGACTCAGCAGAACGACCCTCTGATAAGCACTGTCAGCGTTGAGAGAGTCACCGGAGCTGAGCCACTGGCCTGGAGGCTCGAGTGCCACCCTGGCTTAAGGACCCAGAGCTGCTCCTAGAAGAGCTGATGCCAGGAAATGACCAATGACTAGATTCTTTCATTGTGTAACTGGTTAGAAATAACTGTTCTACTTAAGCCCAGGAAAAAGCTGAAATGCCACCAAGAGATGATTAAGACCTGGCCGAGTAGCTCAGTTCACTCAGTCTTTAGAGGGACAGGGCCTGTAATAATGGCCACCCTCTTAAGAAGAGCCACCTTTACCTGTTGCTTTTATCCTAACAAGAATAAAAACTTAGGAAATGGAGAGAACTTGAGGATATTAGGCAACTGAGGGACATGTGGGAAGCTCAATCCCCTATGGAAGTGTCTACCTGTATGAGGTACCTTGAGTGTGCACAGAGTTTTATGAAAGCCCAGAGGAGATGTAACCTACCAACCCACCTACGTATGTACTTCCCCCCATTCCCTTCCTCCTCCCATCCCTTTCTCCCGCCCTCCCTCCATCTATCCGCCTGACCTGTCTTCAGATGAGGCTTTCTAGAGGAAGCAACATACACGCTGAGTCTGCAGTATGACTAAGAAGACAAAAGGCAAAAGTGAGAGGGCCATTCCAGGCATAGAATGCTATGACTCATGGGAAACTATGAGAATCCTGGTGATGCTGAAGCATAAAAACCGAGGAAGGAAGTGGTCAGAACTGTGGATACAGAGGGAGGCTTTGGAGGCCACGCTCAGGAGCCTGGGCTTTCTGCCCTGGGCGAACGGGGAGCCTCTGGCAGGCGTCAGGCGGGCATGGCAGGGCCCCAGCTGCAGCGGCACCCGGCAGATAAGAGAAGACAGGAGGACCAGGTAATGAGGCACTGAACCAGGTGGTGGCAACAGGAATGAAAAGGAGAAAGGACTGGTTTGAGAACTTTCAGGTGGAAAAAAAAAAAAAGAGCAGGAATCGTTGCTCTGAGTGGAGGAGGCTGCGATGAGGATGACCCCCGTATTTCTAGTTTTGTTGGAATGGTGGTTGGTGGCGCAACAGGCTCCGACCAGAAAATGACAACAATAGCGCTGTGGGGAATGGAGCACGGTTAGGAGGGGTCAGGCTGGGAAAATTACGCCTACCCTCCACCCAGCGAGTTTTACTGAGCACCTACCCAGTGCCAGGCACAGAACCCGGTGCCGAGATCACCGAGATGACTTCCCAGCTCTGCCGTTCAGGAGGGAGTCGGAAAGGCCAGCAGAAAACCACAGCCTGGTGTGATAACAGAGGATGAAAACACCGATTTTGCCACAATCCATGCAGAGCCAGAGACAGGCGATGGAAGAGAGGGGGAGCACCTGGGCCCCCCTCCTGCGGGCCGGTCACTCCCCACTGTCCTCGCTCCCTTAGAAAGAAGCCAAGGACAGTAATGAGCAGTGACAGCAGGAAGAGAAAGCACCAACGTCCAATTAACAACAGGTGGTAAGGCTGTCAGTTCAAATCTCCATCTCGGAAGCCAAGCCGAGATGGGGCCGAATCCAGATCAGCATCCAAACGCCATCGAACCTACGGCACTAATTGCTGGGCGAAGCCCCTGCGTCCCCTCTCACCCACTGGGTGCGTCTCTGGCAGCACCCAGGCTCCAGGCTGCTGCTGTGTCCCACACAGGCCCTTGCTTACAGTCTCCCCCCACCCTCACGGAGGAGGGACTGCATTGTCCTAGGCCGTTCAGAAGATACCCACGGCCCGGGCCTCTGCAGCAGGGCGCAGCTCTGGCTCCATCTACATCCTCTTCATTTTGTCTCAATAAGATGACATTCAAATCTTACTTGAAAAATCAATACTAGCCCCAGCTTTGCTGTATCAGCAGAGCTGTTCACACAGGACGATGGCTGCGGTGCCAGCTCAGAGGTCCCGTTGCCAGGCCAGTCCTTGCCTTTAACGGCCAACATGAGGGCCCGGCTGGGGAGCTGAGGCGCTCACACACATCGGGCTTCCGCAGCCAGCCTTTGCCTTGAATATTCGAGGACCACAGAGGGTTACGCGGCACTGGAAGGGGTCTTGCAGATAGGGTTCTCTCCAAAGTCCTTTAAAAACACACACAGATCTTTACTGATTTCAGAGTGGAAGGGAGAGGGAGAAAGAATCCTCAATGATGAGAGAGAATCATTGATCGGCTGCCTCCTGCACGCCCCACATTGGGGATCCAGCCCACAACGTGGTCATGTGTCCGCCCTGCTCACAGGTCGACGCTCAACCACTGAGCCATCGCAGCCAGGCCCACCATGCTTTCTTTCTTTTTTTAAAAAAAAATTATTTTATTGATTTTTTTTACAGAGAGGAAGGGAGAAGGATAGAGAGTTAGAAACATCGATGAGAGAGAAACATCGACCAGCTGCCTCCTGCACGCTCCCTACTGGGGATGTGCCCACAACCAAGGTACATGCCCTTGACCGGAATTGAACCTGGGACCCTGGAGTCCGCAGGCTGATGCTCTATCCACTGAGCCAAATGGTTAGGGCCCACCATGCTTTCTTGAAGGAGAAGGGACCTTGAAGCCTGAAATCTGGGTATGTGCCCTAACCAGTGGCATCCTGGTTCAGAGGTCTACACTCAACCCCTGAGCCATGCTGGCTGGGCTCTCCCAAAGCCCTTAATGCAGAGATGAGCAACTTAGAAAGTGACCTAGATCCTGAGTCTATAGTCAGAATGATTCCATTTCACTGCCTTTCTATACAGAGTTTGAGCTACTACAGGATTCTCTTAGATAAAAAGATACCCAGGGCCCATAACTGATCCTACAAATAAAGAGTCGTATAAAGTATCTTTTCTGCCAAAGCTGGAAAAACACACACCATGAATTCTGGAACCCTGCCACTTACCAACGTAACCTAAAGTCTCTATATCTTAGCTTCCTTAGCATTACAAAGGGAGTAACAATGATATGGACTTTCTGAGTCCGCTGTGAGGATTAAATACGATAGCCTCAGGCTCTAAGGTAAAGAGACGGTTTAAAATTCATCTAAGCAAACTCTGCATCGTTATTTCCAGTTCTCAATTCACAATAAAGAGAATATTCCATTCCTCAAGAGTCTAACAGTGACCCCACTGAAAAAGAAGAAAAATTTGCATTTCATTATTGGAATGGTGTGGTTAGCATGTTGAAGATGCTATTCAATGGCACCAATTTTCACATTAAGTGGACATGAGTTATTGCTGAATACTCGAGGCTGTCTCTGGAGACTATGACATCATAGCCACAGAAATGGCCAAGTCAGATCCCATGGTATGTCTTGATGTCACATTAAGAGAAGATGAGAGGAGAAACGGCGAGTTACCCAGCAGAGAGGATGGGAGAAGCCTGGGAGTGGGCAGGGGGGAGTTCTGGCTCTTTCCCCTGGTGAGGCAAGAGTGGGGTGGGCAGCAGGCAGGAGCTGATCGAATGTGCAGAGAACCTCAGATTCTTCTGAGGATCAGCTGACAGAAATGACATTTCCCCAGCAAGACGTTGGGTGGTATTGCCATGGACAGGATGGTAATAAAGAGCCCAAAGTGGCTCCGGTGCACCTAATTCTAGGGATGATCTGGCTTCTTTTTCTTTTTTAAAATATATTTTATTGATTTTTTACAGAGAGGAAGGGAGAGGGATAGAGAGTTAGAAACATCGATGAGAGAGCAACATCGATCAGCTGCCTCCTGCACACCCCCTACTGGGATGTACCCACAACCAAGGTACATGCCCTTGACTAGAATCGAACCTGGGACCCTTGAGTCTGCAGGCTGACGCTCTATCCACTGAGCCAAACCGGTTAGGGCTTCTTTTTCATTTACCACTTAAAAATTCCTTATATGAAAATACGAAATTGCAACATACCAATGTGTGAGAGGGGTGGAAAGGGACCAGATTTTCCACACTGTCAAAAAGTCATTTCTTTCTGCTGAGAGGTTCTTTTAATTCTAATCCCGTTCAGAGGTTACTAACCAGGGATCCACATGTCCCCAAGGGACCCAGGGATAGAATTCAGGTTGTCCGTGGAGTTGGATGGAAAAAAATCCTACTGATATTTTCACTAACCTCTAACTGAAGTTTAGCACTTACATCAATTATGAATGTAGGCAACGGTCAGCAGTACCTGTGATTGTCACCTATGGAAATCAGCATTTTTATGACATATTACTATGTTGCAATTTACACCAGGGATTTAGAAACTTTCCATAAAGGGCCAGATGGCAAATATTTTGGCCTTTGAGGGCTAAACAATCTTAGTCCAATTATTTCACTCTGCTGCAAAAACATGAAGTAGTAAGCAGTATGGCCTAGAGTAGCGGTTCTCAACCTGTGGGTCAAGACCTCTTTGGTGGTCGAACAACCCTTTCACAGGGGTCGCCTAAGACCATCCTGCATATCAGATATTTACATTACAATTCATAACAGTAGCAACATTACAGTTATGAAGTAGCAATGAAAATAATTTTATGGTTGGGTCACAACATGAGGAACTGTATTTAAAGGGCCAGAAGGTTGAGAACCACTGAAGAGTGAGTATGGCCATGTTCCAATAAAACTTTATTTACAAAACAGTCTGTGGACTGCAGTTTGCTGACCCCTGGTGTATACACATTCTGACAGAAATTATAGTAATGATCAGGTCTGGTTATTTAATATGTGGAAAAAAATAAGTATGCATTATTACATATTTGTGGGCATAGGAAATATTTTAATAATTATGTTCTATACATTGAAAAATACTCTGAGAAGGGGTCCATAGGCTTTACCAGTTACCAATAGTTCATGGCAGGAAGATGACCCATCACAGATATATGTGTGTGTGTATATATATATGCTTGTTTACAAATGACTTATGGGCAGAGACTAGGAGTGATGGGGAAGAGAAACCTGGAGAGACAAAAATCGGAGTGGCAGAACATACTGTCAACTGAAGCCACTCAGATGCGAAATAGAAGACTTCCTGGGCTTTCTATGGCAGTTGATGGAAAAAAGGCATTCATCCTCCCCCCCCCCCCCCATTTACAGTGACTACTGCGTAAAGAGAGGTCCACTTTTGTAACTGTCTCCTCTCTGTTTATGATAGCACTCACTATTTCCATCTTGTCTTCCCACAGATCACTTTTGTAGCCCTCACCCGAGGACATACTTAGAGAGAGGAAGGGGACGTGAGCGCGAGAGAGAAACACCCATCCGTTGCCTCCCGTACGAGCCCCAACCAGGGATGGAACCCGCGATGGGGAATCGAACCCTCAACCTTTTGGTGTGCGGGATGATGCTCTATCCAAATGAGCTACCTAGCCAGGGCCCCACGCTATTACTTTTTGCTGCTACACACTTTCCCGAAGTGTTTACAGTGAAGATCTGTTACTTAGCACCATGGATTTATAGGCCCCAAATTGAAACTTGCCTTGCGGATGATTTCCTCCCCCAGATGCTCCCTGGACAATGCCTGCTGGGGCATTAGGGAGCAAGTTTTCTCTTTGCAATTTCTCTTTAGAAACCCGAAGCTGAAGGGATGGGGTGGAGGGTGGGGGGTGGGGGCGGGGAGGGGTTGAAGGGGAAGAAGGGACATGAGGAACAGGCATCTCTGTGCCTGGTCAAGGTCAAAGCTCGAAGAAAATATCCTTAGGGTCTCGGGACAGTGAAACCAACAGAGAAGATACATCTTTCTCGTGGAAGACAGGCTGCTTTGTCCGCTAAGTGTAAGCCCTACCTAGTTCTAATAATGCGACAGCAAAATATAATGTGAGAAGAAAGCACCTTCTGCTTAGTACTGTACTAAACAGCTCTGGGTTACATTTACAATTTTAATAAACTGATTTGTCAAAACTGTCAGAATCAAGGGAGATCATCTGGATACCAGATGAACAAAAATATCTGTAATTATAAGTTGTCCATTTTTCTCTTTCATCTTCTATATATGTATCTGTGAGCAGCTACATATTTTCATGCACGTACATACACATAAATTTTAAGTCATTTTTTTTAAAACCTGTCATAATAAAATTCAGGAGTGGAAAATACAGTTCTCGTGGGAGAGCAATGGGACTCGAAGGCTAAGCTGCACTCCCTGCCTCAGGACCAACATCTTTAGGCTGAACTCTTCTGTCAGAGCCAAAACATTTCAGTTTCATTACCACCTGGACGGTTCCCAATCCTCGCTGATCACTCACTTGCTGTGTGGCCACAGGCAAGTCACTAAGCCTCTCTGGATCTCTAATATCTCTGTGTGAAATAAATATCTTGATATGTGTTAACTGCCCCATATATGTGGTCCAAGTATTAAAGAGAGCCCCAAGCCCTCTGAAGAATGCTATGAAATTGCCATGATTTTGTCATGAATCAATGAATTCATTCAAATACATCTCCCAGGTTGAATCAGAATCCCGTCTTTTGCAAGGTAAGTGTTACATGATGATGCGTGACTACTTATAACTGGAAGGTAGCCTGCATTTCAGGACACTGAGCTCTGTTTCCATGCAAGGGGAGAGAGGGCTGACGGGAGAGAGAGATGGGAGAGGGGGAGTATAGCTGGAGACACAGAAATTGATGGAGTGTGAGTGCCACTTCAGAGGTTGTGGGACATTTCCTTTGGGGGGCCCTGGATCTGACCCCCTTTTGGGAGTAGCTTAGAAAGGCAGGGGGGCAGTCATCGTTATTCTCGGGGTAGAGAATTGGAGCTAGAATCTGAATACACCTGGAGGATGAAGATGCTAAAACGAGCCAGTGTTGGCATGGGCAGGACACTTGGGAGAGTTCCCACATACTAGACGTCAACGTCCTTTACATTTTGTTTTATTTTTATTGGCAGATCAATAAGGGATGCAGGCTCTGAATGAGGCTTGCTAGGAAGCTGACTTTTTGGGGGTGGTGGTGTGGATAGTTGATTTTTAAGCCTGACATTCTGAATGTACCCTGATGGGTTAAGGGCTGCCGTGAGTGTCTCTGTGGCAACCTTCCAGCCCTGCCACACGCCAGGCACCAACTGTGCTGGGAAGTACAATTTACTGAAGTATTTGCTGATGTCCAGGCCTGTGTCTTTGGGGATGGAGAAGAATCTGCCATTCTAAGCAAGACTTATGGCCTTTTCAAATCAGACATGGACACAGATACAGAATAACAGTGCTTGCAGGGACCCTAAAAACCTGTTAGGATACATTCCTTCACTTTTCAGGAGAAAGCAAAGGTCCAGAGAGGGTAAGTGACTTGCTGGAGGCTCCACCGTGAGCTCCTGAGGAAGCTGGAGGGTGTAGCCGTGTCAGTCTCCAGGCTGTTAACCTGCATGCAGACCATGGCACAATGCTAATCAGTGGTCCTTCTTCGATATTATTCTCTCTCGACTATTTAGAAGCAGTCCTTTAAAGAGATGAAACACTCCACTATACCGAAAAGTGGGAATATGTTACTAACAATGGATAGAATAAAATGTTCTTGAAAGCCTAGCCACTGAGCAGAAGTTACTTTCAGAAGGAACACAAACATCTGTGATTTTTCTAGACTCCCGATTTCATCTTCTCTGTCAGACTCGGCTGGCCCTGTTTTATCTCTGCCCATCAGCCACTGGGGACCTGCACCACACGGACCTTTCTAGCGAGAACACCTGGGCTCGGGTCCCTCTGTGGCCTTGCTCCTTCGCCTACCCCTACAGGGGCCTAGGTCTTTGCCGACTGCCACTTTAATCATTTGTTAATTTGCTTAAACATCTGGTCAAATTTTGGAAATAATCTCAACAGGAGGGTTTATGCTAATGTCGCTTGGATGTTGAGAGTTTCCACATGCCTCCTCTCTCCCCCTCCGGCGTGCACGTGTGCATACACACACACACACACACACACACGCACATACACACATACACACACACACGCACACACACACACGGACAAATGACCAAGGATCGCGAGATGGGCCAAGCTAAGAAAGAGAAAGTCAAGGGGTATGATGTTGGCCCCTCTCTAGGTTGTTCTTGGGGCTTCTAAACTGGACATGCTACAAAGTAAGCATACATTCTCCCCTCCTTCTTTCTCTAGGAATGGTACCACTTTCTACTCAGTTGCCCAACTGGTTGACTGACACGGCTACACCCTCCAGCTTCATCAGGAGCTCACGGTGGATAAGACCTTGAATAATATTCCCAGATGCCACCTTCTCTACTACATTCTGGACTCGCTATGCCCTTGACTCTCCCAGAGCCCCCGACCTTTCACATTCTCACCTCCTCTCATTCTTAACTACCACTGCCTTACTGCAGACATTCATCACTCATCATCAAGATGAATACAGTCAGTACGTGATGGTTTTCCTGGACCCAGCCTCACCCCCATTTCAATCCATTTTCCACACGGTAACTGAAGAGGTTTTTCTGAGACACATCTGACCATATCACCTTCTTAAAACTCCACAGAGCACCCCAAAGACTGCAGTCTCTACCATGACATGCAACGCCTCAAGATCAGCCTTCTGTCTCTCCCACCTCAGCTCCTATTTATGTGCCACATGCTGGCCTTTCTGAATGAAACGAAGCTCTGTTTGCGCTCTGACCTCTCTTGTCCATGGACTTTGTCCATGCTGTTCCCTCTTCCCTGCTGCCTGGCTGCTTCCCACTTGTCCTTCAAGACTTGGTTCAAGCAATCATTTCTCCAGGAAGGCTCCCATGGCACATGGTTGGTGCCTAAAGACATTTGTTGAATAAATGAATAAACCAAACAAAATGGTGGCAACAGCCCTAACTGGTTTGGCTCAGTGGATAGAGCATCGGCCTGCGGACTGAAGGGTCCCAGGTTCAATTCCAGTCAAGCGCATGTAACTTGGTTGCGGGCACATCCCCAGTAGGGGCTGTGGAGGAGGCAGCTGATTGATGTTTCTCTCTCATCGATGTTGCTAACTCTCTATCCCTCTCCCTTCCTCTCTGTAAAAATCAATAAAATATATTTTAAAAAATGGTGGGAACATGTTCCAGTGAACACATCTCTTTCTTACAGAAGCACAGCAAGGGGAAGGAAGGCATGTAGGCTGGGGAATGAGAACCTTGGCTGAAGGTGATGTCAGTGTTATGGCTTGGGCAGAAGCCCCCTGCTTTGGGTGCCTTTGTGAAAATCACCTTTTCAAAAGTGAGACTGAATCCAAGAGAAAAGTCTCTCCACAGAAGGCCTGAAGCTTGAACAATAACATAATTGCCTGCTTGGAACCATCAAGTCATAGTGATCATGCTGCTTAACTTCACTGATTCTACCAGCAACTGTCCTAGCAAATTGTCTTAAAGTCTAACTCAAAGTAACCACAAAAACTTGGAGAACTCAAATGGCCTCTGGGTCAAGTCTGTTTAATCTGATTGGATGAATGAGGGAGTGGTGGAGGGAGATATATTCTGCCTCATATGGTGACGATACACATTTAGATTAGGAGTCCCTGGGTATGGGGATGGGGGGTTGGGGGGGGGAGGGGGAAGAGAACCACACCTCATTTTCAGGGAAGAAAGTGAAACTTTTCATGACTCTCTTAGGCCCGTGCAGGAGCTGTTGGAGCAACCGTTACATTTAAAATTTGGAAATTTCAAATGGCAACAGACATCTCGATAAGACTGGTCTTGAACTGAGGGGTATCAGAAATAGACAGAAGAACCCTCACCTAGAAGCCACGCCCTCCACGCCCTCCGAGCCAGAGAGGCAGCTGCCGTCAGCCTCCGCGGTGCCTTGGGGAGAATGCTGGGCATTGCGGTTTCAGAGATAGAGGGTCTCTACTCCTTCCTCCCCGCAGGAGCCAGACTGCTCTCGGCCGAGCCTCCATCACCAACACCTCCTTGCCGCCATCACCTGCTCCTTATAAACCACTTCACTTGAGAATTCGGGTTTAGGAAGGAAGAAAGGGGTTTCTGGCGGGGCTGCCTCGTAATCCAGCACCATCACTCCAGATGTTTTGACTCACTGGAAGGGAGTTCCTTGTCTCGACTGTCCATCTCAGGCAGCTTATTAGGGAGCGTGCCCTCCAAAGGGTGAGAGATAAGTCTCAGGGGGGAGTGCATTCCCCTATCAAGACTTCATCACCCAGCAGGGGCTACTTAGAAGCCGGGCTTCTCAGCTTGTCTCCTCCACAAGGTGACACCAAGGCCTTGCTGTCAGCCGCAGTCTTGCGAAGTGATGTCATCCGCGGCTTTGGTCATGTGGGTGCAGGCAGTCTCCTTTTCTGAATTGCTGAGGTGCCTAGAAGCTGAACCGACGGCCACAGGTAGAGGCCCAGAGGAGCAGAGAGAATGGTCTTGGGGACAAAGGCCTCCAGAGTCAGGAGTGAACCAGAAGTCTCCAGAGAAGCTGCTTTATGGTGTTTGGAGAAGACAGTGTATCCATCCCCGAGCCCATCTGCACCAAATGCAGGCTGATCCCCCAACAACCTACTTCCCAGCAAAAGGAGTTGCTACGTCCAGTGGATCGCTTGGGTCCTGCAGCACGTCATGGGATTTACACGGATGACAATATGTGGTTCCTCAGATCACCTCACCAACAATGTGGTCTTTGCTCTTTTGTATTAGACTGTTGGGGATCCCTGGTCACCTGGCAAGTACATGAGGGTTGTGACTTGATGTCTCAGAAATGCTCAGTTTGGGCTGTGACAGAGCAAGAAAACTTTGTTCTGTTTTCTTCTATACGACGTCTCTGGGCCTTACTTTTCTCATCTTAAAAATCAGTCAAGAAGCTTAAACTAATGGTTAACTTTTTTCTCCATCTCAACATATCTGAGAGATACACATCTTTCCCAGTAAGAATGGGAATGCTTTTCAAATCGGAGTGGGGAAGGTCAGAAAGGAAAGAAGTGATCAGAATCTCCTGGGTTGGAAGAAGAAGGGATTTTTCTCAAATTATAAGTGCGATTTCCAGTCTAAAGGAGTTCTAATATCCCTCCTGCATAGGAAACTAGGGCACCCCCCCAATCTCGCACCCCTGAATTTCCTCTCTATTTGTTCTCCAGGGAGGTTGGGAACCTTCTCTTTCAAAGTGACAGCACTGACATCCTTTGCTAATCTAGGGAGGGCTCTGAGCTCGCTCACAGAAACTCTCCTGGTTGCCAGGTCTTAGCGGTAATCGGCGTTTTGTACTTTGAGAAATCTCTATCAGAAATAGTCTACAGATATCAAATACCGCATTTGTAAAAAATAACTCCCCATAAATGATTTTTTTTTTCTGGCGCAAATGATCACAGGTTATTGCTTAAGTTTCTATGACTTAATTGGAGATTTTTAATCACTGAGGGTTCAACTATGGAAATATTCTGTATGTACTGATGATGAAAAGCAGACATCCCCAGGCAAATTTTTTAAAATGAAATCCACATACTTTGTTACTTACATGACATCACGTAAGTGATGGTCTGCAAGGCTACAGTAACTCACTCCGCAGGCCCAAGCACTGGGCGCACGGTGAGGGGGCCCTCTGTATTCTCCCAACTCAGCTCCTCAGGATGCAGGAGCCACCCCCACCCCCTTTCAATCAAACTAGGGAGCTGTCCTTTTCTCTTTAATTCTCTGTAAACCTACCTGGGGAAAAAAAGAGAGAGAAAGAGAGAAAAAGAGAGAGAGAGAAATATAAGAACTGCTGCGAGAAGGTTCAGTGGCAAAGAAGGGAAGTGGGGGGTAGGTGGAGTTGGAACTCAACTAAAGAAAACAGGGGGTGATCCTAGAATCCTAGCCCCCCGAGGGGCGAGTGGGTGCCAAGTTCTGCGTTTCTCCTAAATGATCCCAGCAGCTGCAGCACGTTATATGTGGCAACTCTTTTAGGATCTGAAAGGGTTTTCAAAGTCGTGCTGGCAGCTGCCTCCTGTCGCCCCGCTGTATAATGATTGAACCGCTTGTTCCTTTTATAGAGTTGTTCTCTCCTAATAAAACACTAAATGCTGGTCCCAGCAACTGTTCCCGGATCACTGGATGCAATCCTCCCTCCCTCTTCCTCCTCACCCGACATGCCTTTTCTTTTCTGGTCACAATGGACCCCTGTGTAAGTTGCTACAGGAACAGTGACTTACTGCGGCCCAAGCAGGCACCCTGGCTGGAGACTGCAACACACACACACACACACAACCACCAACCCCACTCCAACCAAACCTGAACTCCACGTCCATTTCCAGCTATTTTAAGAGCTGCTACTTTAAATCTGGGCAAGCGTCCTGAACACATGAAAGCACGCACGGAGCACAGACGGCCATAAACGCAGAGCCGCGGCTCATTGTGTCAGGAGCCTCCCGCGGTGACACCTCCAAGCTGGTTGTCAGAATCAAAGCTGCGGCTTGTCAGCGTTTGGACCGGACGTTCGGCAAAACAAGCCGTTTGTGTTTTGTGCGTGTGGTTCCTCCCACCCCCCCGGCAGATCTGAACCCTACTTTAAAGGTGTGAACTCCTTCCAAGCTTCAGAATGCCGAGGGAAACACCACCATCCTGACCTAGGGACCGGCTGCAAAGGGCTCCCCGCTCCTCTCAGAGGTGGCCGTCCTGCTCCAGGCCGCGGTCTGGGATCCGCGGGAAGAAAGCGGTTCCCCTGCCCGGGGCGAGTGTGGCGGCGCTGAGACGTGGCCGCTGTTTTTCAAGGTGTCGTGCCTACGTTTTATTTAATCAGCATTTTTATATTTCCACTGAAGACTGTAAGCGTCCCGAGAGTGGGAGCCCAGGTTACTCAGCTTTCTGTCACCGGCAGCTAGTAACACGCCTGGAATGTAGCAGCCGTTCAGGAAATGTTTGCTGAACAAACAAATGAAGCCCTGAACACAAAATGGACTTGGCTTGGGGGAGGCTGGCTAACACGGGCAAACCGAAAAAAGAAAAAAAAGTGCCCCCTTGAGCACATGTGTTCCCAAGAGTTTGAAAGCTTTTGCTGGGCTTTTAATGAGAGAATCCTACCTTCTTAAAATAATTCTGGCTAAGTGATGGCCATTTGACAATAAATACTACTACTAATAAAAAAAAAAAAACACAGAAAAAAGCTTCAAGCTTTAATGGATAGTAAACAAATCAGAGGCACCCAAATTCTCTGGGCAGCTTTTCTTTATCTTAAGATCTCTCTGCAAGTATGAATAAAAATGCTATCGTTGGCGATTTAATATTTGAGCTCACATGGTTGTGTGTGTGTGTGTGTGTGTGTGTTTCACGGAGTGCTAAGCATTTTATTTAAACTGATGTGTTTATTTTTGTTATGAAAAATATTTAAAGAGCAGAGAAAATAAAGAATCTCGTCTACCCATCACCAGCTGTAACGATGATCAATTCTGAGACCCTTTTATTTCATCTGCATAAATTAGGTTTACACTTGAGTTTCGTGACAAACAGACTTTTGCCTAGAGCTCCCCAATTAGTTGATAATAACTGGCAACTTTTTAGTTTTGAGAAACCTCCCACTCGGAAGGTAGAAGTTTTGAGCCAATGTATGACATTGGCCATGGGTGCAGCTGCTTAAAATATGTCTTCATTAAAGTCAGATGAAGGAGATAAGCTCGGTCTCGGCCTCCAGTGGACACCGAGCTCGCATTTTTTCTCTTAAGTATAAAAGTGGAACTCCAGTCCCTCCCATGCCCCCTACACACACACACACACACACACACACACACACACACACACACACGCACATACACACACATGCACATATACACGCACATGCACATATACACACACGCACATATACACACACATGCACATATACACACACACAACACCCTCATCTCTGCACAATTCCGTGAAGAGTGTGTTCCTAGACCTTTCGGTCATTAGCACTCACACCTCCTGTTCCCAGGTCCTGCTCTCACTCTTTGAAGACGCCTGAGGGCAAAGGAACCGGGGCAAAATCAACGTTCTAACAAACTGATTGGACAGAACAGACCTTTATACATCTTTGCATTTTTATGGCTTAAGATGGTGCAAAAATGCTACTTACTCCCTAAACAGTTATTAGTCTCTGTAATGTAACACAGCAGATACTTTCTAAATCCTTTTAGCCTTCTCCCCCTTACTGGAAAGATCATCATTTTTTTTTTATTTTATTTCAAAGTGGATTTAATAAAGAAAAGGAGTGCTGTTAAAGTAATACGTGAGGCTTTGACATTAAGCAGTGCAACCCTGCGGAGTCGGCAAGAGCAAGGTCTCTAATCTCCAGTGATTTATAGAGGCTCTTCCTTCATCTCTGTACTTGGGGAGGGCCGAAAAGTTTAGAGACAGCCTGGCGTCCCTCTTACTCCACACCACTAACTCCTGCTGGCCAGTCTGCCTGCGGAAACTTTTAACCCTCTGGCTGCCAGCCGCCAGCACACCCATTAAAGCCGGTTTATTTGCTTTCGGAGGACAGAGCGGTTTCACATGGCAGTAATGCACATGGAGGTAAACATCATGTCTGATACCGGGGAATTGTAAGCAAAGTGCCAAATGAAGCTAAAAGCCAAACTGGGCTCCTGTGAATATGTTTGCAAATGGTCATGAGAGAAGCCCCTTTTCCAGAGCGAATGAGAATTTAGGGGGTGAGCGCCCCCACCTCGCACGTGGAGGGAGCCGGCTGAGTCATGGGGGCTGTATTCTCTCCTTTGTAAGGCTTAGTAAGCTCAGAAACATAGGTCAGAGTCCCAGAACGTGATTAGAAGGAGCAGACAACATTAAGACTCTGAAACAAGTTGTTCCAACGAGTGGACTAAGGGGTGGGAAGGAAGGGGCCCTTTTTCTGGGTCCTTCCCAAGAGGCCATGTGCACAGAGGGGGCAGTCAGGCCTGCGTGGCAACGGGTCCTTGGGGACCGCGAGGGACTGAAGGGTTGATGCTATGAAGCGGACACGGGTCCTTTTAAACCATTTATTGGTCAACAAATAAATACCGTGAGTGTATTTCCTCACCCTCTACCTCTATTCTCTAAAACAAAAATCTTTTGGTCCAAGGCTCCCTGGAGCACCGAGGTACCTGTAAGACCCCAGCCACCATCAAAAGACCTGGGCCTGAGCGGGACATGGTTCTCAGTACGGCCTCTCCCAGGCAGGCACACTGCTTCTCGAGAGGCCTGGCAGATGGGCAGTGCTCCCTGCTCGGTCTGTCTGCACTCAAGACTGTCGGGGAACATCTTTTTTTCTTTTTAATATATTTTTAAAATTAATTTCAGAGAGGAAGGAAGAGGGAGAGAGAGATAGAAACATCAATGATAAGAAAGAATCACTGATTGGCTGTCTCCTGCATGCCCCCTACTTGGGATTGAGCCTGCAACCTGGGCATATGCCCTTGACCGGAATTGAACCCGGGACCCTTCAGTCTGCAGGCCAACACTCTAGCTACTGAGCCAAACCAGCTACGGTTCAGGGAACTTGTTGGCCCTGTGGGAGGCCATATTGTGTGGGTGCCTCAGCATTGGCTCCTCTTCTCTGTAGGCCAGACAAGGACTCCTCCTCACCTACCAGGTGAAGGAGAGCTCAGAATCCAGGTCTTGGCCTGAACCCATTGTTTAAAAGATCAGAGCCCGCATTTGCCAACCAGGCCTGACAGGATCTGAAGTGGAAAGTACATGCTGGTCTAAAGCAAGGACAGTCTGTCGCGGAGATGGCCCTGGGACAAAGCCACTGCCCTCCACAGCCTCGGGCCCTGCCGCCTGGGCCACTCCTAGCACAGAGGGACCCAGAGCCCTGCTGGACGAGGCTTCTGGAATCGAGCACACAGGTCAGGCAGACTGACAACGATCAGCATCACTCCCTCCGGGGCTGCAGATGGCAAGTCGAGGCCACTAAATTCACAACTGACAGCAGCCACAGCCAACAGCAAAGACCTTACTCTTTCCCTAGCCACGGCCTCCCTGGATTGGATGGTGGGCCTTGGGAGGAACTGAGGCAGAGGCAGGAAGCAACTTGCTAAGAGCTCGCGGGCAGCTGGTGAGACGGTCAGCCCCGGAGCCCAGGGCTTCGGCCGCGCAGCCATGGCGGGGGCCTCGCCAGAGCGACACGGCGGTTCTGAGCTGGAGCCCTGCAGACGTCGGCCCCGAGCTCGAGTCCTGGTTCCTGTCTTTGGCGAGTTACTTGAAGTCCAAGCTTCAGTTCACTCTTCTTAAAACGGGAATAATAACTGCACCCACGTAGCGCTGTGAAGAGTCGACTGAGCGAGATCAAAAGCCCTTAGAACGAGCGGTACCTGGCACGCAGAGCGCACGGAACAAATGTTCTTCATTATTGTTGTTGTTGTTATTGCTGTGTTTCTTCAGAAATTCGTGCTGGTCCCACTCAAGGGAAAGGGCTAACAAGTACACGTTTTTGGAACAGCACGTGGCCCTCAAGCTGACTCCAAGCTGCTCCGAACCAGCGCGGAGTGGCAGACAGTGCTCCCCACGGCAGCCGCCACCATCTGCTTCCTTGTTGCTCCCACATTTGGTTGTAATTTAGCCGACGCGGGTCTGGGCCGCCACCAGACGGGGCTCTCCTGGGGGGTGGGGGTGGGGGGGAGTCCACCTCTTCCCAGTCACCTCCCCAGTTCCAGTGCCGGGCTCAGGAGGTGCGTGGCCCACAAGCGATTGCTGACTTAACAAGTGAGCGAATGAGGTTTAAAGGGCCCAGAAAGCGTTCTCTCCTTCCTTCTCTAGGCGGTAGCTGGTCTAACTATGCCGCCTTCTCGCTGAGCTGGCCCAGGGCAGCAGAGTTTAGATACCAAACATATTTACGGTCCCACCTTCCCTGAAGGTGACTTGCTCCGAGCGTCTCTCTCCCCAGGCTGTGAAGTGAGGATTTAACACATGCGCTTCCTCCCACAGCCTTCCCACAGACCGGGCAGGCGCTGCCGTGCTCTCTGTTAGTGTGAAAATCCCTATTCTGTCAGGTTACTTTCTCGGTCCCAGCACCAAGCAGCAGCGCTAATGTGAGGAAATCTGGAGACAGCCCTTCCAGGCCCAATTGTTGTGGATGGCCTGAGGGTCACAAACACTACGTCCCCTCCTCCTCTGGTGGCCCATTTACTAGGCGCACACTAACCAGAGGCCTTTCCACAGGCCAGACTTCCCAGCCCGGAGTCAGCGCCCATCAATAAACCCAACCACTGGCTGCTTCCCCTCATCATGATGCCTTTCAAATGCAGACCCAGAGGGTTTATGAGCAAGAAGAAATGTGTCACATCCCCCATCCAGGCTCACCGAGGGCCACTGGCACAGACCTTCCCTCCCAACGCAGCCAAGCAATCCCAGAGGAAGACCGTGCTTCGCAGTGGCCTGGTGACTCACCCCCGCACACTGGGAACTCTTTGGAGGAAACTTCCCACCAGTTGTTTCCTTTGATGAAACATTTCTGGTCAACGACTCACAAAGGTGCCACAATGTTCTGACAGCCAGAGCCTGGTGCTGGCATTAGGTCTCAGGTTGCACAAGGCACGCGCCAGTATTCACTTGATTTTTTTTTTTTTTTTAAACACAAGCTTCGCAAGTCTTGAAAATCAGAAAGTATGCGGTGGAGCGGTAGAATATAGAGGACTAAGCTGAGGTGCCCAAAGCAGGGTCCAGAAATGGGAAGGAAGAGGTCAGAATCCGCTCCTTACCTTCGGAAAGTGCGCATCCCCAGCTCCCAGCCCTCTCCGCCCCGATAAACAAGCCTTATCGGCCACCCACACCACTTCAGTTAGTAAAAGGGTTTAGGAATGTAAATCACACTGGAGTGAAGTGTGATCCTAATTTGCACTTAATCAAAGCCAATTAGAAGTACATTATTTACACAAAGCCCATGCATCTCAATTATGCCTAGCTGCAGCCTCAGACAGTTTGAATCCAGACCTTAATTCTGCTTAATTAGAGGAGTAAACATTTTCACTGAGTCAGTCCTCCCGTCAGGTCTAGAGCCTATGGGTAAACTGAACCAAACACGCAGAGCTCCTCGCTCCAGGGCCAAGAAAGTGTAACTCTCACTTGCTGGCAGAAAGCAGAGATAAGCACCATTCAGACCTGGGGGCTCCTCGCGACAAGCAGTCCTGGGTTCCCTCTTTTACACCTACTCAAGAGCATATTTGTTTCTCTCCCTTTTCCATATTTTAGCAAGATAAACCCCACCTCGCCGGATGGGAAAGCAAAGGACCCCAATTCAGTTCTCAGCTGTCATGTTTCATTTCTCTGGTTCACGTGGTCCCTGGTGTACTCGGGTGAAGGCGGTTTCAGGGTAGCTGGTTTGAGTCAGGAGGGAGCAGAAGAGGCCCCCAGGTCAGAGCTGGGCAGGGGACTGAGAACAGGGATTTAGGGGCAACAAGGCTTCCAGAGTCTGCAGACCAGAGAGCCAGGAGGGGCCTTGGTGACCACTGCTTGAGAATGTCACTCACCCACCCATTCAGTGACTAGGGACTGGGCACTAAGCTGGGCGCCAGGAAAGCTGCCGCTGCCCTTGCTGGAGAGGCCCCAGGTCACTGTGCTAGGCCTTGCCTTGCCGGCCTGGGCATGTCCCCTCTTCACTGTATTGGTGAGCAGGAGGGTAGGGCTCTCCCAGCAGAGACCCTGATGGCGCATCTGAAGGCTCCGCCTCTCCATGTTGACAACAATCAGCATGGCCTTATGGGAACCAATAAATGGCCAGGATCATGCAGCCTAAATAACATCCTCCAATGCTCAGCCAGAGGAAGAAAAGAAGAGCAGAGCAAAGCAGAGATCAGCATGGCTCAGATCATTACAGCAAAGGTAGAATGAAAGGGACTTCAGGTTCTAACTTAAATTATAGTTCCCAAGCTCTAATCACTGAAAATCAATTGACTTTTTAAGCTTCATTTTGGTATACATCCCCGCTAAACCCGCGTGGCCATCCCTTTGTCACGGCTACCTCCCCTGAAGGAGGGGCAGAGCGGGAGAATGAAACAAATGCAATATAAAGTACTTGGCATGAAGCGGTTGCTTAACAAATATCCGTGGGATCAATAGTAGGAAATCAAGACTCATTAGGTTCCTTGGTGTTCTCACAGCCAAGTGGTCCCATTTGTATTAAAAATAAGTAAATAAAATGGTAAAATCTCCGAAAGGACGAGGAAACACCATTGAACAGCCTAAAGGCCCAAATTGTTTTCAACACATAAAGGTACAAAACGAAGTGACATAACATCACAGCTTCTAGTATTACAACATCACGGTATTAGTTACATATAAGGTGCCATGGGCTGCTTTATTTTGAATTTTAAGGGGGGAAATTACAAATATATATATTTCCAACAGTTAAAATACATTTAATTACACACTCAAGATCTCTACATTTCACTTATGAAAAATTTACCTCAATAAAAAAGGTTTAAGGCCGTGGCTGGGTAGCTCAGTTGGTTAGAGCATCACCCCGATATGCCAAGGTTGTGGTTTCAATCCCCAGTAAGGGCACATAAAAGAAGCAACCAACAAATGCATCAATAGGTGGAACAACAAATTGATGTTTCTTTCTCTCTCTGTCTCTGTCTCTCTCACCCCTCTTTCCTCACGTTCTAAAAAATATCAATTTAAAAAGTAGCTTAAAAATCCACATTTTAGGTAGATCAAGGAATGATATCATTTGACCAACTCATTAAACCATAATGGAAACAAAAATAATAGTGTTCAATTCTTCTCAAACGGAGGTATAGAAACTTCTGGAAAGGCTTAGTTAGCAGTGGTCTGTGTTGACAGGCTTCCTCGCTTTGCATTTGAACCAGCTCTTTTATTAACAAGGACCAAACATTACTGTCTATAACTTGGTCATTTAACATTGCTGGGGGCCGTCCTAGGTCAGGCCAGGGAATTTTCCCTTGCCGACACAGGAAGTCACGGCTATCTCAGAGTAAACCAACTCTAGTTCCCAAAAGAATTTGCCTTTGAACTCTTTCAGCACAACCCCAATGAACTGGCTTCTCTGTCCTTGCATATTCACCGAATGCCCTCCCACTTTTCCCAACCATCCAACTCTTCGAAGTTACTCATTGGGACCCTTGCGGAGAACTTCTCACTAAAGGTACAGCTCCTCCTCTGCCCCCTCTCCAGCTCCCAACCAGGAGGCTCAGTAAAGACTTCACATTGGCAAGATATCCCCAAAGAAGCAAGAGAGGGAATTTCACATTTATGAGGTTAGCTTTTTTTAGAGACCAATTTTATTTCAAACCTGAGACCAATTAGGGAGAAGGATAATAAAAGCATGTATGTATAGTCAGATGCTCTAACCCTGAGGTGCAGCCCCAAGGAAAGCATATATGGATGTGTTCACCAAGAAATCATACCAAATAATTCTTTTACAATTTAAAAAGCACTTTCTCATATATTATTTGATTTGCTATTATTAGATATTCACAAGAATCTAAGAGGCAGGTACACAGTAACTGATATGTCTAGGTTAGAGTTAGTCAATGAGGTCTTCTGAATCAAAATTCAGTGTTTGAAACAGTCTAAATGGAAATAGTTGATTAGCCCACTAACCATAGAAAAATGAGGAAAGAACATGAACAGAGAGTTTAAACATGTGAAATTTAAATATGAGAAAAGATGCTCAAAGCCAGTCTAAGAGAAATGCAAATTAAGATGACAATGAAATATCACACTGGACCTATCTAATAGGCAAAAGTCTGAAAAATCTGTTATGATGATGTTTTGGAAAGGTATTGAGAAATAAGCACTGTCATATATTGTTGGTGGGAGTATAAATTAATATAGCAATTATTATGGAAAATCTGGCATCTATAATAATAAAAGTGTAATATGCTAATTAGACCACACATCCTTCCGGACGACCTTCTGGATGAAGCCAGGGCTGAGAGGGAAGCCTGGGTTCCAGGTGCCAGAGGGAAGCTGGTGCTGGCAGCTGGGGGAAGGAAGGCCTACTCTTGCACAAATTTCATGCATCGGGCCTCTAGTTAGATAATAAAATTACAAGTGCACATACCCTATAACTTGGGGATGTTACTGCTGAAAACTAATTGCACAGCTACAATTACACAAATGCTCAAAGATGTAGGAAGATATTTACTTCAGCATTGTTTATAATGACAAAAGTTTGAAAAGCACCTGACAAGAGTTTGAAAAACACCTGTGTCTAACAATAGAGGTTCTAAATAAATTATGGTAAAACCCTACAATGAAAAACTATGTTGTCTCTGAAAATAATAAAATTCCCTAAATACTAAAAAAAGGGAAATATCTCCAGGATATATCGACATATAATCAAACTAAGGTACAAAAGAACGTGCATAGAACGGTGTCCTTTTGATGTAAAGGAAAACGGATGTTTGTATGTACACAGAATATCCTCAGAATGACACACAGGAAACTGGTAACAGCATTACCTTTGGGGACAGACTAGGAGATGGGGTGGGAGACTTCTCACCGTATACCATTTTGTGCCCAATTTTCTGTTTTAACTGCATGGTATGGTAACACCTATTTAAAAAGCTGAAATACCCTGGGAATAAAAATAAAGTAGGCTGATGAGTTGAGACTTGCTGGAAAAAGGTCTCTGATCTGTTAAAAGTTCAGACATACCCATATGGCTTCACCCATGCTGCCCAAATGAGCAGGCATGTTTGAGGAGAGCTGGCAGAACCCTCAGCTCTGGCACTGCCCATGTAAACATGAATCTGTCATAAGAACATATCTGCAGGGGCCACTTCTTCCTAAGTGTACACACACACACACACACACACACACACACACACACGAGTACCAATCTTTCATGTGACAACACCTTTTGTTTGAAGTTACAAGAATCTTTTCTGTCCATCATTTCATCAAATCATAACGCATTCCAAGGAAAGTACTTTGAAAACTTAAGTTACCCTTCAATTGGCAGAGCTGTGACTCAAACCTAGGTACCCGAATTCCAAATTAGATATTCCTTCTACCATGCCAACTACTGCACATGGCCTTCCAAAGATAAGTCTGTGACGACTCTGTCCCCAGGCTGTGTTGATTAAGAGTAATAAGGTATGTATGTTCCCCATACAACTTCCTGGATTCAGTGGCATCTCAGAGCCTCCTGAACGTTAACAAACGCTAACCACCTTTCTCTGGATATACAGGGCGCTCGAGTGTAAAGTAGGCAGCGTAGACTATAAGAATTTTGATCCTTTACAGCTCAACTCTTCAATGAAATAGAGGCTTTCTTGAGTTCTGCTGACAGCGAGGAGAGAACCACCCCAGAGATGAACATTTAACAAAAAAGAAGTATTCATAACTAGGAGCCAAGCTCCTTAAAGAGTTAATGTAGAGAGAGACCGAGAAGGGGACAAAGGATGAGTCAAAGAAGGCCTAGCAAACTCCCATGGTCACACTCACCCAGCCAGCATGGAGCAGCCAAGCCCAGCGTGGCTTGTGGTTACCTGCCTGGCTTTTTTTTTTTTTTTTTTTTTTTTTTTTTTTTTTACTCAAGCAGAGGGATCAGTGCCACCTCACCATGGAGGCCCAATGGCTTGGCCCACTATTTTAAACGTGGTTTGTGGTCTATACCAAGATGGATTGAACAACTCTGTATCCTCCAAGGGACTGCGATAGAATGTAACATATGCTTATCCCAATGGCAAGGATGGGGATAAGTGAACAGACATTGGACCACATCAACATCAGGCCCAAATTTTTTTCTCAAAATATCCTCTGCGAGGCCCCAGGGAAAAGTTTGCAAAATACTCACAGTGGACAGTGGGTCTCTTAGCAACAACAGGCGAGGCAGGAGCTGCCATTCAAGAAGATCCCAAGTGACAAAGAATGGAACTCCCTATGGGTTCACAGATCTCCCCACAAAGGGAATCACTAACTGAGGAAAAGAAATGAGCAAAAGCTTCTATTCCGTTAAGTGTGCCAGTCCTACTTCGCCTCCCCTTTTTTTAAAAAAAACAACAGCTCTTTTGAGATATAGTTCTCTTAGCACACATTTCCCCCATTTAAAGGGTACAATTCAACAGTTTTTAGTATATTCATAGAGTGCGCAACCGGCACCACAACCTAATAAGAACATTTTAATTATCCCTGCACCTCGTAGCCATCACCTCCCAAACTTCCCATATCCCCCGCCCTGGGCAGCCACTCATCTACTTTCTGTACCTCTGGATTTGCCTCCTCTGAAAATCTCACATAAATGGAATCATACCATTTCTGGTCGTTTGTAACTTGCTTCTTTCAGTCACCAATGTTTTCAAGGTTCATCTATGTTGTAGCATGGATACGAACTTCATTCCTTTTTATGGCTAACATCCCATTGTACGGACATGCTACACTTTGTTTATCCATTCATCTATTGATGGTTACTGGTTGTTTCCATCTTTTAGCTATTGTGAAGGCTGCTGCAATGAACACTGGCATTCAAGAATCCGTTAGAGTCCCTGCTTTCAATTACTTTTGGGTATATATTGATAGACAGCTGTCTCCATTTCTAGAGTATGAATAGCTATTAATTATTATTTGGGATTAATGCTGTCATGACAGTTGTGTACAAGCTTTCGTGTGGACATGTTTTCATTTCTCTTGGGTATATACCTAGGTGTACAACTGCTGGATCATATTGTAACTCTGTATTTAACTATTTGAGGAACTGCCAGACAGTTTGTCAAAGGAGCTGCGCTATTTTATATTTCCAAAGGTAGTGTATGAGGATTCCAACTTCTCTACATCTCCATATTTACTATTATCTATCTTTTTGAATATAGCCATCCTGATGGGTGGAGAGTTGTATTTCCCTGATTGATAGTAACACTGAGTACCTTTTCATGTGATTATTGGCTATTTGTATATCTTCTTTGGGGAATTGTCTATTCAGATCCTTTGCCCATTTTAAAATGGGGTTAAATTTCCCATTTCATTATTGAGTGGCAATAGTTATTTATATAGTCTAGATACAAGTCAGAGATCAGATATATGATTTGCAAAATTTTTTTTCCATTCTGTCAGTTGTCTTTTAACTTTTGCAATATTGTCTTTAGAAGCACAAAAGATTTAAATTTTAATGATGTCCAGCTTCTCTATTTTTCATTTTGTGTTTTTAATATCACATCTAAGAAACCACTGCTGAATCGAAGATCACAAATATTTATACCTATGTTTTCTTCTAAAAGTGATATAGCTTTAGGTCTTATGTTTACATCTTTGATCCATTTGGAGTTAGGTTTTATACATGATATTCTTTTTCATGCTGACATATAACTGTCCCATCACCATTTGTTGAAAAGACTCTTTCCCCAAAGAATTGTCTTGGCATCCTTGTTGAAAATCAATTGACCATAAATGTGAAGGTTTATTTCTGGACTCTCAATTCTATTCCATTATCTATATATGTCTACCCGTATACCAGTACAGTGTCTTGATTATTGCAACTTAGGAAATTTTAAAATTGGGAAAATTGAAGCCTATAACTTTGTTCTTTTTCCCCCCAATATTGTTTTGGCTAATCTGCATACTTGGAACCTAGATATGAATTTTAGGAGCGTTTGTTCAATTTCTGCAGAGAAATTGGCTGGGATTTTATAAGGATTTTATTGAATAATGTAGATGAATTTGGGAGTGCTGTCATTTTAACAATATTATGTTTCAATCCATAATATGTCTTTCCATTTATTTCAATCTTCTGTAATTCCTTTCAACACTTTGTATTTTTCAGAGAATGAAATTTGCACTTCTTTTGTTAAATTTATTCCTAAATGTTTTTATTTTTTATGCTAATATAAATGGAATTGTTTCCTCAGTTAAAAATAAAAATTTTTTATTTGCGCATGACTACTGTATAGAAATACAAGTGATTTTTGTGTATTGTTCTTATATTCTGCATCGTTGGTGAATGAGTTGCCTTTTACAATTGTTCCTAAGGTTCTTTAAAAAAATTACTACTGTGGCGGCTTTGTACAGAATCAATTTAGCTAAAGTGGAACTACATTTCCCAACATGTCCTTCCCTGTAGGATTGTGAGTTAGGGTTGGCTAGAAGAAAAATGTATGTGAGAAGGTGGAAATGCAGCAGCAATCACCCTCTGATGGTTAAGTGCCAGGCCCATCACACTGTGGCAGCTTGTACCCACGGCTGCTCATCCTACCAGGCCTGCATACCCACCAGCTGCCCAGACATCATCCTTCCGATTCTCCGAGTCCTGGGCCGAGGGCACGGGCAGCTCTGCAGTGAGGAGTGCCAGCTCCTGCTGCAGGTCCCCATGTTATCCAGGCTGATCGCACTGAGAAACCGACATGGGTTCCAGTTTGCCTCGTGGGGTAGAGTTTGTCCTTTCCTTCTGCCCCTGAAAGGGAGCTGCTTTTCTCAACATCAGCCCTGATCTGTACAGTAGGTCCTCAGGTTACGTGGAAGATCCGTTCCTACGGTGCAACGAAATGCGATTTTCGCCGTAAGTCGGAACCCACCTACATAAGCACCTACGTCGCTCACATGGAGCACAGACAGAGCAGTAACGAAGTGAAACAGTAAAAAAAAAATTAAAAGAAAGATAATTCCTGACCTTTACTTGTGGTAAATAATAAAAAACATAAAGCACATATGTACATACGTCGAAATGAAGTAACTTTTTTAAAAAAATAAATAAATGGGAGATGGCGACGTAAACACAAAATGATGTACGTCAAGTCTGACATAACCCGAGGACTGTCTGTACTCAGGCCCAACTCGATACTCAGAGGCCACAGACTTCTTCAGCAGCTACCAAACCATAGAAGGTCACATAGAGGTCCAATCCCTATAATGAATCGCTCATTCAATACCAGTGGTTTTGCCTCTGGGATCAAAGCCTATGCTTCTTATGTTCTTCTAAATGATACCACTCTGGTGCGGGATGCTAATGGGGGAGACTGAACATCTGTCAAGGTGAGGGGTGTATGGGAGCTCTCTGTGGCATCCTTTCCATTTTTCTGTGGACCTAAAACGTCTCTAAAAAATTAAGTCTACAAAAATATAAACTTTTAAAAGGATAAATACTGTATGATTCCACTTATTTGAAATATCTAAAGTGATCAAACTCAGAAGCAGAAAGTAGAGTTTGGTTACCAGGGGGCTGGAGAGGGAGGGAGAAGGGGAGTTGTTGGTCAATGGCTACAAATTTCAATTTTGTAAGATGAAAAAGAAATCTAGAGATCTGTTGCACGGTCATATGCATGAAGCCAATAATACTGCACTGTGCGTTTAAAAATAGTTTAGGTGGTAAACTTTGTTTTATGTTGCTGTTGTTTTTACCAGAAAAAAATAATAATTTGAAATGGGTAAAGGGAAAGCAAAAGAAAACTAAAAAATGTGGCGGTGGTGGTGATATGGAAGGAGAGGGTAGACAGACAGATGACATTATCATTTACTCTATAATTTTAACTTCCCAACTGGAACAAGGATATGCCTCGAAGATAGACTCTCTGTCTTTCATGTCTGAAGAGTCAAGAGAATCTTTCATTAATGAAAGTACTGAATGAATAAATGAATGAATGAATAAATGCAGAACAGGCAGGGGAGGAACCAGTACAGGTGTGAACTGTCCCTAAGATCAAATATGACCTGGAATCCTGTATCTTCACTGAACGACAGAAGGTCTGTGGTCCGAGTGACATTATAAGTGAGTGACAGTTTCTCTCCCGGCACAAGATGTAGGACATGATGTTAAATATTCAAGAGATACATGACCTAGTTTTTTGGGGGCTGGGGGTGTTGGGTTTTCAGTGAGCTCCAAGCATCCATGGGCCTATATAGGACAGGTGCGTGGACAACAAGGGAACGAAACTAAGGGAGCAGAGTCTTTCACTCTGTGGTCATGTTTCAGGTCAAACCGTCCTTTCTTACACAGCCCTTCCTGGCTATGCTCTGGAAAATTCCATGTGTCACCTCCTTGCCACCACCCTCAAGTTCAGGGTCAGACTGAAAGCCTATGGGCATCTCATGCTTCTTGCCAAGGATAACACTTTTTTTTTGGCAACATGGCATTCATTCATTTATTCATTCATTCATTCATTCATTCACTCACTCACTCACTCATTAACCAGGGCTCAATGCTGGGAATTCAAAGATAAGTAAGTCATGGTCCCTACCATTATAGCTATTGGTAAGGACCCTGAGTATTTTGGAGGGATCAGTTAGTCTCTTGTTTAACTTTCTAAAGAAATAAAAGGCTTGATATTAGGACTTATTATCTTTTAAGTTACCAACCACTGTGGCAACTTTAAAAATTAACTTTAGAGTGGGGACAAGAGGGAAAAAAAACACCTTGTTTTGGGAATTCTGGCTTTAGCAAGAAAATATGGGGTGGCCCCATTTGGATGTATCTCTGGCCGGAGATAGCTAATCTCTGGCAGTGGATGATGTGCGTGTGTGAGGACACTGTTTATGCTAGCTTTTCTGCAATTTACAAATCGAAACAAATAATGGTGGAGACATTTGCAACTATGGAAAAAGGGTGTTTACAAAGTGGGAGAAAATAGACTAAATAGGCTTAGATTACAGAAAGTTTCTAACACGGCACGGCACGGGATGGGACCGGCTCCACAGCAGTACAAGGTGCAAAGGGCGATGAGTCACACTTATTGTAGCAATTAGATCATTTAACAGATTTCCTAAATATGTCAGTTTCTGAAAACAGCATCTACGTGCAAGGTCATCTTGGTAAACCCTGGGGACACTGGAGAGGGAAATTTTCCTAGGCCTCTTGTTTCACCTCTCCACCCTTAGATATAGCTTCTCAGATACCAGGTCTGGGTTTAGTGTTAAATCATTCAAGCTCGAGGTGCTGCTCACACTTTCCTTTGGAAACTAATTCTCCTTTCCCAGACCTTTCCTTAAATGGCATTGCTCACAGCGAGTTTCCTTGTGACAAGCATGAAGCATGCTAGAAAGACCTCTATTAAAAATCCACACACCAGTCATTTTCTTTGTCTACTAATGGGCCCAGGTCTCTCTCTCTCTCTCTCTCTCTCTCTCTCTCTCTCTCTCTCTCTCTCTCTCTCTCCCCCCTTCCATCCCTCTTTGTTTCTCTCTCTGTCTCCCTTCCTCCCACTCCCCGCTCATGATTTTTACTAGTAAAACTATTTATGTCTTTACCTATTGCATACCTTCTCTTCTTAGTGCTGAATATCATATCTGACTCCCTAAAGATTAGAGTAAAAATGAGGTCAAATCCCAAACTACAATCCTTCATTTGCTATTTTGGTTGTTACAGAAGTATTCATATGGAAAAAAAAAACCACAAAAAAACCCACGAACAAACATAAAATGGCTTGTTAATGATCAAAAGGGGCCTGTCTGCCTAGAATAGATATAATTTTAATGAAAGTGACGACAAGTTTCCCCCTGTTGAAACTGACCCTGACTCCAGCGCTTTCATATGGATTTCATAACTTTATAAAAACAATAATCAAACAGCAACTCATTAGAGAAGAGGAAGGGAAACAGTTTAGTCTCCATGAAAGGTGACACTGGGTTTTCAGAAAATAAAGACATTTGTCTTTTCGGGGGAAGGCGGGAGGATAACTATTCCCGAGCTCAGTTAGCAAGAGAAGGCTTCAGTTCGCAAGTGGGTATTACAAAAATAGAATAGCCAACGGTTTTTTTAGGATAAAGGTAGGGACCGTGATCATTTCCTCTTTCTCACTCAAAGCCCAAGATAGCTCTGCACACCCAACCACTGGGAAATACACGACTTGATGGGAAAAAGAGCGGTGATTTTGTGCAGTGAGAACCTGCAGTTCATTTCTTTATCAAATGAGCTTGTTGCCATAAGTTTAGGCATGAACTGGCAATCCTTGCTTAAAGTCAACATGAACTGAAGCCAAGACAAGATTGTAGAAACCAGGTCCACAGAAGCAGAAATTTAGTCTAGAATATTTTCCAAGGAAAATGTTGATTAGACCTTTTTCTTCCTTGTACAAGCGGGAAAGAATGGAACAACTATCTATTATTTATCAGGCACTATGCTATGTTATAAACAGTATCTCATTTAATCCTCAAAATATTCCAGTGAGGTTAACTCATGTTAAGTAACTTAGATAAGGTTCCATAGACAATTTTTAAAAAAGGAAGAATGGAACCCAGGGCTGCCTGCCTCCAAAGATTATACCATCCCTCTACAAGATAGTTTCTTTTTATCCTATTTCTAATATCTTTCATATTTTTAAAAAATATTTTTTATTGATTTTAGAGAGGAAAGGAGAGGTAGAGAGAGATAGAAACATCAATGATGAGAGAGAATCACTGATCATCTGCCTCCTGCACGGCCCCACTGGGAATTGAGCCCACAACCCAGGCATGTGCCCTGACCGGGAATCGAACCGTGATCTCCCGGTTCATAGGTGGATGCTCAATCACTGAGCCATGCAGGTCGGGCTCTTTCATATTTTTAGGACCTGACCATAATGTACTGCTTAGCTCTCATTTTGGTTCATATTTTTAAAAAATGTCTTCAAGCATATAAAAAACTAGTGACCTGGTGCATGGATTCGTGCACATTGAAAGGAAATTAATTAGAAGGTGGCCGGTGGGGTGGGACTGGGCAAGATGGGTCGGACATGCTCTGGAGCCAACCTCCCGCAGTTCCTCCCTGGGGTCTTTGGAGTGAGCGGGGTCCCTCCGGCAGGTAGGGTCCCTTGGCCTGGCCTGTGGGAATCAGGCCAAAACTGGCTCTCCGATATCCCCCAAGGGGTCCCAGAGTGCGAGAAGGCACTCTGTAAAGTTGCTGTTGTTCAGGGTGTGGCACGCAAACACAAATGTGCAATAAACCAGATTCGGGGCTACAGTGCCCCAGCAACAACATAACCCACAGCTGGAGGTGGAATCGTGTGGCCCCTCGGCAGCTCCTGCGTTGAGTGTCTGCCCCCTGGTGCTCACTGCACATCATAGCGACTGGCCGGACGGTCAGGTACTTAGCCGTATGTATATATTACAGCTGAAATCTCTGTGAACCTTTCCCGATCCCATTTCATCTTCCATCCTAGTATCACACTATTCTGATTCCTCCCCAACTGTTTTCTTCCTAAAATGTTCTTATTTTTAATTTTTTTATTGACTTGAGAGAGAGAGAGAGAGAGAGAGGAAGGGAAAGGGACTGAGATATAGAAACATCAATGAGAGAGAAACATTAATTGGCTGCCTCCTGTAAGCCCCTTCTGGGGATCGAGCCTGCAACCTGGGCATGTGCCCTGACTGGGAATCGAACCAGCAACCTCTTGGTTCAGGGGCAGATGTTCAACCACTGAGCCACACCGGCTGGGCCTAAGAAACCTTTAACATTTATGCTGCTGCATGTAGCTTTAGTTCTTGCATTTTTACTCTATATAATGAAGATACCATGATTTAAAAAAAAAATCAGTTCTTATGAACATTATTGTATGAGTCTCCTTTTGTACAAGTCAGAACTTTCCCAAGGATTACCTACCTAGGGGTGGACCTGTGGGATCCCAGAAATAATGATAATAACCGACACGTAAATAGTGCTTATTTTGTGCCAAACATTGTTTGAAGTAGCTTATACATATCAACTCATTTAATTTTCACAGTAACCTGATGAGGATTCTGTTCTTTTTTCAGATGAGAAGTAGTCCAGGGCTAGAATCTATGCAACTTTACTAAACATTGCATATTACCTTCCAAAATGTTCACACCAATTGATACATCTACCATCGGCGAGTTTCCACATCCTTGCCCACCCATGTGGTTAACATTTTAAAGTTTTGCTACCCTAAGATGAAGTCCTACACTTTTTCCTACGTGAATAACCATGGGTTCCAGCACAGTTTATCGACTAGTCCATCTTACAGTACTAATTTGCAATGCTGTCTCTAGCATATTTCAAGTTTCTACACACATGTGGACTCCGTTCCTCTGTTTGTCTATTTCTGTAACAATACCATTCTGCCTTATTATCGTTTATAATGCATTTTAATATCTGGCAGGACAGAAATTAAATAAGATTCTAATAAAAAGCATAATAGGCCTGTTGTACTCCAAAATTGTTCTTTGCTGTTTTTGACCCTTTGGTCTTTCCATGTGAAGTTCAAGATCACTTTGAACATTTTTATTGAAGAAACCTGTCCTGGATAGTCTCTGATTGCTCCTTCAGATCCGCTTTCCACTCTTCTCCACATTGCTCGCTCCCCAGGGTCTGTCCTCCAGATGGACAGCACCAACCGAGGGTCCCTTCATCCTGGCTCCAGCCAGTGAGTCAGCGGCAGGAGAATGAAGAGCAGAGGAAAGATAAGTCCAGATATTTTCCCCCTCGGCTGTCTCGCCAGCTGCTCTTCTACCAAAGGTCTGCCAGGAGGGCTCCTCCTAAACCACAGCCACAGCTCTCTCTCGGTTCCGACAGCTGTTCCAGCTGTTGCTGTTTCAGCCCAGGGATGCTGAAGGCTTCTTGCTATTGGTTTCTTAGTCTCCCTAAGCTTTGTCCGAACCTTTGTAAAGAGGCCCTTCATGAACTGTCTTCAGTAAATACTTTCCGCCAGACTGATGCAAAACCTGTTAGGATTCTGATTGAAATTTCATTTAATTTCTCGATTAATTTGAGGATAATTGACAACTTTTAATAGATTGGGTCTTCTGATCCATGAACGTGTCGCATCTACTTATTTGGGTCTTCTTTCATCCCTTCAATGTACTTTTATGACTTTTTTCTAAATGTTTCATATATCTTTTCTAAGCATGATTCCTGGCTTCTCTGTGCTTTTGGTTGTTATTGCAAATAGGAACTTTTCCCTAATTGGTTATTGCTGGCATGTAGGAACTCCATCAACTTCTGTATCCAGCAACCCTATTGAATTCTTTTTAATTCTAATAGTTTGTGGATTCTCCTGGGTTTTCTAGGTACCAAATCATATCATGTACAAATAGGTCAGCTATGCCTCTTTCTTTCCGGTTCATGTATCTCTCATCTCTTGTTCTTACTTCGTGGCACTGGCTCGTGCTTCTATACAATGTTGAAGAGAAGTGGTGTTGATGAGCTTCCTTATCTCATTTCTCTTAGCTTTCTCTTCACAAAGTGAAACCACTATAAATCCTAAATCTATGCCTCTCTGCTTCCATTTACCTTTAAATAAGAATATTCAAATCAAGGTGCTCAGGTGTCTCATGAGTCAAAAAAAAAAAAAAAGTCACATTACTACTCTGGGCCCTGGAGAGTGTGATGTAACCTTCTCATCTAGAAATGACCAGCCTCGACAGTCACGGCCTACATACACTGACACATCTTCCTCTGAGCTGTGAGCCTTGGCGTGGGGACACCCGATTTAAACAGTAAGGTCCAACCAATTCCTGCAGAAGCAACCATCACTGTCTTCTGCTGGAACTTTGGAGATGGGCACATCAAACATCACACGATTTACCATTTTAGCTTTTGAAACTGGGTGGTGGTGGGGGGGGGGGGGGCGGGACATGCCGAAAAGAAATAAACAGCTCCTTTTTGTTGTTGTTTTAATGAACGTAATAACAGAAGAGTAATGAGGTTGGAAAACAGATGTGGACCAAGGGAACGTGCGTGCTACAGTGTGGCCCACGCAATCTGGAGAGGAATGATAAAAAAAAACTTTACAAGCTGTTTTGAGTCTTGAATTAAAAGGAGTCATCAGGCGAGGCTGACTTATAAAGGGTCAGGGGGTGGCATCCTGCAGCAGAGAATAAGCAGAACTCCTTTCCCTTAACTGTCTGTCCCCTGCCCGGCGCAGGCTGGGAGGGGGCTTCCCCGGGCAGCAGCCGCTCTGGACATATTCTTGATTCAGTGTTTAATAACCGCCATCTAACCTCCTCTCCCTGTGCCCCTGCTCCCCGGGGAGGTACTTCCCTAATGGGTTGGCCCTTTTTAGTCTGGTTTTAGTCTCTGGCTCTTTATGTTCTGATGGGGCACCTCGGTCTCTTTCTATGACTTCCAGGCAAAATGTGTCAAATTAGATAAATGCGTTCGATGCCGGTTTGGGAGAGCTCTCCTTCTCTAAACGATTTCTTCCCACACCCTTTCCACCACGTCTGCCCTGTAGAGTCCATCAGAGTGTGTATAATAGAGTTGCAACCTGAGAGCATCTGAACCCTCAAATAGAAGTGGTTTTTAAAAAATCTTTGTTAATTCTCACCCGAGGATATTTTCCCACTGATTTTTAGACAGAGTGGAAGGGAGAGGGAGAGACAGAGAGAAACATCGATGTGAGAGAGCCACATTGATGGGTGGCCTCCCGCACACATGCCGACCAGGGCCTGGCCTCAAGCCTGCCCTTGACTGGAATCGAACCTGGGACTCCCTCAGTCCACAGGCTGACGCTCTAACCACTCCGCAACCCGGCTAGGGCAGAAGTGTGTTTTTTAAAACTTGAACAGTATGTGTAGAGTAGCGCCAGGTTAGGAGGTCCATGCAGCATATTAGTAAAAGGAAGATAAACCTTATCCTGTTTCCAAGGAGATGAACTGCACAGAGATAATGTCCCTGCTCCCGTGGGCATTGTCATTAATGGTGTTTTAGGGCAGAGCTGCCAGGCACTCTTCGGTTTCCCGAACTGTGCTAGCCTGGACAAAGCGGTACTGTGAGAACGCGGCTGCCGTTGTCTGACTCGGCCTCTGAAAGCTCTCACACTCAACTACTGAAGTCCAGCCAGCATCTAATTTTACCCGTGAGTTCCAGGAGAGAGAAAGCTGGTGGGAAGATTACAGAGTTCCTGAAGCTCTGACCTATAACAGGAAGAGAGTTGTCAGCCTTCATGTCTCTCACCCTAAATCCCAAGGAAAACAACAGTGGCCGGGCGTTTTATAACACGTTCCCATTGTAAAATTGCATATTTCAGAAACGTGCTGCCAGCTCCCTCCTTTTCCAGAGACCTCGTGTCAGTATAAACAGATGACCTTAAAATAAATATTTTTTTACTTCAGCTTTTCAATTCCAATGTGTCCGATGTACTCGGGCTTCTCTGGGTTTTCCTGTAAAACGGTGGAAATCGACCTTTTTCCAAATTGGCTAATGCGTCTAACACACTCGACTCTGATCCATGCATTAATGTCCTGGGGATTTCTGGTAACGTTTGTGTGAAATTCCACACAGTAATTTCAGTTTCAGGGCCATTTTGAGCTTTTGGTAAACAGTGGAAAAATAGGGCTGTGAGGTTAAGTCTTGGCTTTGGCATGCAGTAACGTGGGCAAGTTACTTAACTTCTCCACTACTTACCCGTAAATGGGTAAAATAGTGCCACCTTAAAGGGTTGTTGGGAGGATTAATGACAATCCATATTAAGCAACCTGCACAATGCTTAACTCACAGAGCAGTTCGATAAACAGTAGGTACCGCCAGTCCAACGTGATAGAGAGCAAACCCACAGTTCTATGCAGTACAGATGCCACACAGGGACACTCCTTAGGAAAAAGATGACCTCAGGTGTCCCTAAAAGTACTGGGAGGATCAGCCAGCAGGAGAGCAGAAGTGATAGCAAGTGTCTGATGTCCAGGGAGATCTCCAAAATGATTGTCGTAGGCCAGCCATGGACAGCTGCCCACTCTAAGGCTGGTGGCCTGGGAAAGAACAGGCAGCTGAAAGAGGGGAAAAACACCCAAGAACAACAAGAGAACCAGCTCCCGTGCGTGGAGAACTTAAAGGCTTCATTAAAATTCGTCTGCTGAACAACGTGCTTTCTGGTGTAGCAGTCCACACAGTAGCCAGTAACCTAAGAATGGACCAGCCCAGCTGGCGTGGCTCAGTGGTTGAGCGTCGACCTATGAACCAGGAGGTTACGGTTCAACTCCCGGTCAGGGCACATGCCCGGGTTGCGGGCTCCATCCCCAGTTCGGGGCGTGCAGGAGGCAGCCGATCAATGATTCTATCTCATCACTGATGTTTCTATCTCTCTCCCTCCCTCTCCCTTCCTCTCTGAAATCAATAAAAAAATATATATATTTTAAAAGACAAATCCATTTTAAAAAAAATGAATGGACCAGACTTCGGCAGCCTCAATTTCTCCCATGTTAAACAGACCATCTGATGTTCTCAACCTCTGTGGCTAGAAACTGACAAGTGCTATACTGTTAGAGTCAGAGCTGGACGCTAAACACACACCATGACGGAACACTGTCCATAACTCTGCGTTGTTATCTGGCTGAAGTTCAATGTTCTCAAATTCTATGTGCCCTTGAGAAGACGAGAGATCAACACTGATTATTAGTTCTGTGAGTTCTGCTTACTGTCCCCAGCCCCTTCCAAAATAAAAAAAAAAGTTAATAAAAAGTGAAGCTCGCACTATACTATTTACTATGCAACTACAAAGCACCAGGCACTACTGCTCATCTATCCCCATATACCACTCTTCTGCCGACTAGAGGGAAACATTTTAGAATGGCCTCAGATACTAGAAAGCTGGTTTAGTACCCAGTAGAGAATAACAAGTTTACTTCTGACATTCAAATAAGCTGTTTAGGAGAGAAGGGCAATGTATACTTAGACCCTTGGGCTTAAGAAGGAAACTCATGTTTTAATCAGAATGAAATAAGAATCCCCAGGAGCTCAAGGCTCACCACAACATCTGTCAGTTTAGAATGGATTCATGAAATTAAGAGGGACGGAGAAATCTTATCTAGGGGGAATTACAAATACAAATCCATATGCTGGAACGGGATGGAAGAGTCAGTTGTCAATATTTAGCTAGTGTTCTGTGTGTGCTTCCTCCACAGAGTAACACCTGGCTTTCCAAATAAGCTACAGCAGTCCCCATTGTATTAGATGAATCTACTAACATGATGATCAATAAATCCCCCGTTTATAAAATCATAGCATAAGGGGAGAGCATCCTCTTACTTCATCTATTTTTTATTACAATCGAGGGAAAGACTCTAACATTTATTAAGTACCTACTCAGCACCAGACAGTCTAAATGTCATTTCACTTAATCCATACAATGATACCATGAAGTAGATTTGATGCTCTACATTTTACAGAGGTTCAGAGGATAAAGTAACTTGTCTAGGGCCAAGAGCTAGAAAGGAAATGGCAGGCCCAGGATTCAAACCCAGATAAGTCTGCCTCTCAAATTTGTGTTCTGTTGACCATACCATGCAACCTCCCAGTAACCAGGTTACATATTACATTGTCTATGTAGAGGCAAGAAGTTACAACCCCTTCCCACCCTGAGTTTAAAGTCTGAGAAAACGATAATCAAGATACATAAATACAAACAACATAAGACAAAGCATGGCAAGTGCCATATGAGGGCAGTGATTATTGAAGATATAAACACTCCAAGAAAGACGATTTCTGATTGGAATGATCACAAAAGGCTCTGAGGAGGACTGGTCCTTGGTCTAACCCTTGAAGGTGGGTAGACATTCTATAGGCGACTAAAGAAGAGTGTATGAAGGGTCGCTGAGGACAGGAGGGCTCTTCAGAGGAAGGGGATAAAAATCTGAAGGTAGGGAGGTAGAAGCTTGCTCAAGAGATGACACATACGTAAATGTGGCCTGAGCAAAGGGTTCGTCTAAGGAAGTGGTGGGAGTTAAGGTAGAAAAGATTGGTTTGAACCAAAGTGAAAATGGGAAGGGGGACTTCATTATTATTCATGCCAGACGCTGTGCTGTGTCATTCCATTTAGAGTCATTAGACTCCTTGGAGGTGATCTGCTCATCATTTTTGTAGAAGAAGAAACAGGTAGAGTGAAGTCCTCACACTGACTGCAGAACAGTCATATTTGGAATGATTTGATTGTTCCCAAGCTCCCGGTTCCTCCCACTGCAGTGTTATCTTAAACAAGAAATTAATGAATTTAGATTTCTATTATTTGGAGGTGGCAACACATCATTATCATTTTTGAGGAGGAAAATATTTTGACATGATCAAACTATTTGCTATTTGGGGATAAATAAAGACTACTGGGTCACTGAAGTATTCCATTCAAAGGAAGGTAAAAAGTACTCTTGGAGGAATGACTGAGGACCTGGGTGAATGACAGAGTGCCGCCCTTGACTAGCAATGTGATTCTATCTCTAAGCCTTAGTGGGAAAAAGGTGATGACAATACTGACCTCACAGATTTAGGCTTAAAAGTATATGGTGTGGGTAGAAATGCTCCGAAAGTATAGAGCATAATGTGAAATTTTTAAAAATCCAAAATTCTTGATTTGATAGAGAAAATACCTCCAACAGAACCCGAGTTCACCCCTAGGAATTTCCCAGAGACATACTTATGTATAGAAACAAGGTCCACCCCTTGTTAGTTGCTCAAAGGCCATCTGCACTGGTTGGGGTTGAGGCTGAGGGAATTACTTTGGGTTCCTGTAGTGGGAGGTAAGGTCATGGGATATAAACAATCCTACAACCCGTAGGTCCCTTTTGAAGTGGTCATTTTTTTAATGTGGCTCTGTCTCTTGTTCACCTGTGAATCCTATTCATCCCTGTCTGGCCCAAGACTCAACGGTTTTAAAGGTAAGAAGTAGACATTAACCTTGGGTGTATACCACTCCGTGGACAAAGTCATTACATTTCTAAATATCAACAAAAAGAAACTGCTTCTTGGTTTTAAGAGGAAGGCTCGAGGACCCCATGTAGTCTAATCCAGCTCAGAGTCACTGTGAAGGCACTTTGAAACATACCACTTTCATGTTAAAAAGGAAGCCTCAATTGTGTAATGAGACACTAGCCAGTAGAGGTTGACTGTGGGTGGGAAATCTTTACTACCTGTAAAAAGTAAAGATCAAAGCCAGAAAATACATACGATATACTTGTAACCTGGAGTTTCAGAAAACAATTTCTCAGTTTGATCAGACCTACTTTTTCGGGGAAAAAGGATAACGTGCATCTCCCACCCCTAGCCTAGGAGCAAAGCTGCGTACAGTAACTTGGCGAGAAAACCATCAAGGCCTCGAACCTGCTTAGAGTCAAACCCCATCTACTTATTATTTTATTAGGTGTTACTAAACATCTGAACAAATTGCCAGGACTTTATACAAACAACTCAGCGAAAAGAAAGCTGTGGTAAGTAAGGTTCTCCACATGAGCAGCTCTGTCAGGAAACCTTTAATCCCCAAGCCCTACACACAGTATGGTCAAGCAAAAAAAAAAAAAAAAAAAAAAAAAAGTGATAAAAGTTTTCCAAAGAATAAGTTTCTAATAGGAAAGTTTCAATACATACACTGCACTTACGCCAACTACTGAGATGGAGGCAAAAAGCCAAGTCTACTCTGACGTCAGGGCTGTCATGAACACCACCCGGTACAAGGATTACATTTCCAGAGAAGGATGGGTGCACTTGTGGGTGCTGATGACATTTGAAAGACTCTGCCTATTGAAAATGTTGTCAAACTAAGTAGAAACATAGGAAAGTGGAGTGTGGAAACTAAAGAAAGTATAATCTGGGGGTGTTTTGGAGGCTGTAAGGGAAAGAAACCTGGGCACATTCACCAAAGCTCTCTTCTGACCTTGTCAGGTGACCTTGAGATGAGTAGCTACCTCTTGAGCTTTGATTTTACTCTTTGGAAAATTGGGAATGTGATTAGTTGAAAAGGGTATTTTTGACAAGCACCAGGGAAGGAGAAACTTCATTTTCATCCAACTCTGTGGTAGAGATGAGGATGGGGAATCTGTTCCAATCTCTGGTAGGCTCCAAACCAAGCAAAATCTGAAACTTCAATAAGTCATTGTGCTCTTGCTGTGACAATTACAGCTCTTTGAAAATCGACTTTAATGCCTTCAGAACAAATCTAGATTAATGAAGCCAAAGGGAGTCCCAAAGAGGAAGGTAAAAGAGAGAGTGGGAGGGCACAATAGGGCTGTTTCCATGTGCCCAGCCAATACCAGAGCTTCAAATCTTAAAAGAGAAAAGCTAGAAGGTTCTCCTGGAAGGTTGGAGTGGATTTATGGTTGATTTTTCTAGGTAAATAATGGCTTGATGCAGTTTTATTGTTGGTAAGCACACAAGGCCCTCCAGCAACCAAATACTATACTTATCTGCTATTTAAAGCAGTATAGCTAAATTTCCTCATCTCACCAACGACCTGCTCAACATTGTAGAAAAACAGGAAACTGATGTGATACCAAGGAAAAGGAGAGATAAAGAGCTCAAGGAAAAGACAACTGAGGCATAAACTAAGAAAGTAATTTTACTTTCTGAACCAGTGAGCCCGATAGTAAGCAGGGGAACGTGCTGGGCACAGTTTTTAGAGCAACCTGGAAGTCTTCTTTTGAGTAGTGTTATGGGAGGCCTCACAGGACCCTGCTGTGTGTGAAGCAGCACAGTAGCGCCCGACAGGGTTAAATCTGTTCAAGGTTTTAAATAAAAAAACAAACATCCACTTAACTTTTATAGGGGATTGTTCTCTAGTAATACCAACGGAAGGGGCGGGCTCTCTAGCATTTTCCTCAGGGTTGTCTCTATGCTGACTAAGGAATAAGGCCACAACTGGGGCTTTAGATGGGGTCGAAGTGGACCTGATGTTGAAGAAAGGATAAAGGATTTTGGTCTTGTGGGTATTATCCCAAGACTCTTCCTCCTCCAGTTTCCCTTCTCTAGATAAAGACAAGAGCTCCAGTCAATTCTGAAATTTAGGGAGGCAAGACAGAGACAAGCAAATCACTTTATCTTTCTGAGCCTCAGTTTTCCCACATGTAAGCTGAGAAGACTGAACTATAAGACATAATTACTCAATCATCTCTAAATCCCTTTCAACCAAAATTACATAATGAAGTTAGAAAAGCAACCCCTCCCCCCGAAACAGCACCAGCACACTCTAAACCTCTGGTCCTCGCGGGACCCTGATGGGAGGGCTTCATGAAGCGCTGGCCGAGAGGTATTTCTGACTCAGTATGCCCTTCATGACAGTCTACCCTATTAATGATAGAACAGACACCCCAGTCACCCAAGCCCAGGTGCCTGAGGAAGACTGGGGATACAACAACTGTAGAAACAATAGCAGTAATAATAATGACAACATAAACAACAGTAATAATGCCAAATAAGTGCTATCATTCATGATAATAATGGCTAACAGTATTGAGCCCTTCTTAAGGCACTGTAATTATTACATATATTTATTGATTCAGGCAATATTTATGAGGACTAAACACTGATATTCGCTCCATTTTGCAGACGAGGAAGCTAAGGCTCAGACACAGCACAGGAAGGCAAGTAGTAGGAGCAACTAGTATAGCAGTAAGTCACTGGCTAGCCAAAATCCAAGAGGGAGGGGTCCACAGGGCTCCCAGGCGGTACAGGACGCTAAGGACAGGATAGAGCTTCTAAGACAGAAGGCTTAGCCCACTGAGGTACAAAAGCCAGCGGGCTTAGTCGAATGAGAGCTAAGAGACTCGGATTCCACTACTGAGTCTGCCACTACTGTTGTGGGCTGGTCAGTTCCCTTGTCTATAAGCCAAGGGCAGAGGATGAGATAACCTTTAAGGCCTTTTTCAGCTCTGACATTCTCCATGAGGGGCCATGTTTCAGAAGGACTCAGCAACAGTTTGATTCCCAGGCTTTTTTTTTTTTTTTTTTAGTTCTTCATTTCTATTTTAAAAAATAGCATGTTCCCGTGGCCCTGGAATGCCTGCCTCCGGCCCCTTTGGAGCCCTGGGTTATGTGAAAGCAGCCGTGCCAAGCTGGCCCATGGGCGGGGCTGAGCCTTCCTGGCTGGCTTGTGACATGTTCCTGACGTACTGTGTGGTCAAGGAGCTGGAACTGGGGGGGCTGAACAAGGGCCAAGCCTTGCACTTCAGCTTCCTGACCTGGCAGCCATTCAGAGAGACCCTGCTAAGTGCTATTTCCTAAATACACTCTCTTTTCATAACAATCTTACCACATTGCTTTCCTTTACAAGCGCTCTTAAAAAAGGGAACTGGACTCCTTCTGGTTAATCTACACAGACTACATTTGGAAACCATCAGAAACTGAACTCTAAACAAAACGTTATTAATGTGTTGTAATCTGCCCTCTATGTTGCAGATGAAAAGAAAATGTTTTATAGTTTCAGAGCATACGTTTTAATTGCCTTTTAAGAGTGCATATACTTTTAGTACTTAGTGTTATAAAACTGTAGTATCTGTTTCTTGATAACTGTTGAGTGATCTCAGCTATTTTTATTAGTTTTCCCCCTTATCCTTTTCTCCCTTTTTCTCCTAAACTGCCACCCATGCAAAGTTCCTTTAGATCAGGCTTGATAGAGGGCTCACGTAGTTGAGATCTTCATTATAAATAGCTCCTTAGCAACCTCCGCCTCACTATAAAACACTTGTCCCTGAAAACGAGTTCTATAAACAAAGATGGAGTGGGTAGCTTTGTCTAATAATCCAATAGAGCTGGGAACCTAGCAGTCTAGCCTTTCCCCAGTTGCTATTGCTTTTTTATGGGGGCCAGATGACCTACCGAGATCTGATGCTCTTGCTACTTTTCTCAACTGTACAGCCCTGTCCCCAGAGATTAACATATCAGTCATCAACCCAGACATTTCGAGGGCAGAGTCTTGGACACACCAGGATCCGGCCTTTTCTTCAGCGAGGAATCCCACATTCGTTAGCATCAGGCCTGAAGTGAACTGAGGGATTGGACTCGCCCCAGCTTGTCACCAGCTGACAGATCCCTGGAAGGCCAGCTCACTTGATAGCATCTTCATGGGGCCGAAGCCTCCACTGTCTCACCTCCCAGTTGGCCAAACAGTGCTCAGCTCCACGACCAGTGAGATATGCCTGAATCACAGGCTCCCAGGAAATGAAATGTCCTTTCTGAGTTAAGGGTTTCTTGGGTGCAGGACCGGGGGTGAGGGTGTTTGGCCCTCTGAATGCCTGGCTAGGCGGAAACAGTAGAGTTGGTCTCTGAGTGGTCTAAGCATTAAGTATTCCCAGCGATGTGGAATACCACAGCAGCAGCCATAAATGATGAAAGCGTCCCAGGATTATCCATTGTAAGATAATGTTCAAAAACTGGATTCACAGACTCCTGTGACCAGAAGGGCCCATAGAGATGGTGTGGGTTCATCAGTTAATTTCAGGTGAGGAAACTGAAGCCGAGATGGGCAACAGCAGCCCAAGATCTTGTGGCCTAGGTGAGCTTAGCAGCCTGCTTTCTAGTTCTCCAGGGCTCTTCACCCCCCACTTCCATCGGGAAGGAAAGAAAGCATCCCTAAAAGGAACTCCCTTTAGTTGTCTGAAAATGGGAGCCTGAGCCCTTTAATTTCGGGTTCTTTTCAGAGATAGTCATCTTCCTTATCTCAAACATTAACTCAAATGTTTCTTGTGATGTCTCCAGTGTTTCCCTAATGCCTTCTTGACTCACTGGATATTATGGCTTGATACAGTACAGAGCAGTCCTCAGTTACAACCTTCATTCCTGAGGCGATTTTTTATATGGAAAACAAGCCTTGTTCTCAGTCCTCTTGCCATCAAAACTTGCACAATATATTGAGAATTCTTCCAATGTCTCAGCAGGCCCGACTTTCACAGTACATCGGCATTCACACTGTCTGAAGGAACACTTGTTCACAAATCTACTACTTTAAAGTGATCAAAACTTACATTTTAAGTTGGGTTGCCTCTCTTCCCCTCCCTTTTAATTCATAGAGGTGCTGAGGAAACAAAAGACCAAACTCAAGGAAAAGACCTTCCCCATAGGAAAGTGAGGCCATTTCCCTAGCCCTCCAATGGCTGCTATGAATTAGTAACTTATTTTTGGATCCTCTTCAAGCCTGCCTCATTCCATGTCTGATTCTTAATCCCTGGGGCAGGTGACATTTTAATACCCTAAAAAATCAGCTCAAAACAAAGCTTGAAAAAATTGGATCATCACATTTTTACATTCCCTCTTTTACATAAACCAGTTTGATGCAACAAGTCTTTCTTCCTTCTGACGGACCCCAGAGTAATGGGTGGTAATTATAAAAATACTAGAGGCCCGGTGCACACATTCATGCACCGGTGGGGTCCACCGGCCTGGCCTGCAGGGATCAGTGGACCTCCGCGTCGCCCCAGCCTGGCCTTATCCGCCAGCTCGTTGGGCTCCAGCCTGCTGTCTGCATCGATCCCGCACAGCACAGCACAAAGGAGTGCATGATAGGCAAGCGGCCAGGGAGGATCCTGAGCCCGGGCTGGACGCTATGCCGCCCACCGCTCAAGCTCGCAGGGGGAGTGTCCATGGGAGAGGCTTGTGCTGCCACAGCTGTGAGCCTGGCATCTGGCACCTATCTGTCAGCTGAGTGGTGCTCCGCTGTGGGAGTGCACTGACCACCAGGGGGCAGCTCCTGCATTGAGCATATGCCCCCTGGTGGTCAGTGTGTATTATAGCTACCGGCCAGTAGGCCGGTCACTTAGGCTTTTATATATATAGATTGGGCAGGGAACATCCTTGGAAAGAACTTCTACCCCCATTTTACAACCTCTTCTCAATAGTTCTCTTCTGAGATCCCCGGAACAGCATGAACAAAGCGTTTTCCCTTAGACAGATTAAGAGAAGGTTCTTCGATTCAGTAGTTTTGTATTAATTGCTCCTAAAGCAAATTGTTTCTTCAGCCAGAGACACAATTCTATGTTGGGATTCTAGACCTGGACCATTCTGCTGCTGAGATCGCTGTCCTTAAGATTTCAGCAGTAGAGTTTTTGGGTGTGTTTCGTGACCTTTTGTGCTAGCAAATAAGCCGTTGGAGGATTAAAATTAACTTTTCTCATCCTAGTTAAGGAGTGCTCTGCTCTGGAAACATTAGAGGGGGAAAAATACATGCCCCAGTTTTGAGCCAAATATCCAGTCTAGTAGTGCTGATAATTATTTCAACGTTCTTATTTAAAAATAATCTTTTTTTTTTTCAGGAGTAGTAGAGAAAGTAGGAAAATATACATTAATCTGAACAAATTCTTCTCTTAAACTCAAAGAAGATTAAAGTTTTAAGTGACAAGTGTTTGAGTGTATACTACTACTTTCTTTAAGAGTCTCATGCTCTACCGACTGAGCTAGCCGGGCATATACTGCTACTTTAAATTACTCCAAGTGGTTAAAGTATTAAAAGTGAACATACTGCTGCAAACTTCTTGATCTATAGATCTAAAGTAGTCACTCACTTTATCCTCTGTATCCTAATAGGGACTCAATAGAATATTCAATGAAGTCCTGGTATCATGTGTGTTAGGAGCCTTTGCATCAGGCTATCAGAATTGGTCATCTGCCACAAAGCCGGCTAGATAAATTCCCACAGTGACACACTCCTGGAATAGCCACTGAGGGACTCAGGTCACTACTACTTCATCCCTGCTGAGGAAGCACAAACCAGGCAAATTCTCACCACGTGGCCTTTGCCCTCTGATCTTATATCCTACCTGTCCTCCCTAGGCCCAAGGCTCTGTGGGAATCCATGCCAGGCTGGCATGAATTATCTTCATGAGTTGTTTTCTTTCAAAGGTCTTGGGGAATAGGCTATAACCACTGAAGGGGGGAGTAGTCCTTTAGATTTCCTTTTTTTTTCTTTTGAAAGTAGTATCAGCTATAACTAGAAAATCATTCCTTTATGTTTGGACAAGGAACATGGAGAGAAATTGTACTAAGTCATTCATTCCAACTCAAAAGCAAAAGCAAGCCTTTAAAGTGCTTCAACTCTCAGACTCAAATACAGCACCATCCATGATAGATACAAAGCAGTGCGATCAGAAGTTCCCTTGGCTGCCTTGATGGGGAAAGGATTCAAGAAGCACTCAGGAAGGCTGAAAGCTCTCCAAAAGGAAGCTAATTCCAAAGAGATTTCCAAGTCAACATCCAAACCAAAGAGATGTGGAAAATTTCAGAAAGGCACCCTAACAAAACATCCCAGTAAAGTACCCTCACTCCTTTTTGCAAACCCACAACTGGTAGGAGCAAAGTTCCAATGAGACAGCTTTTTAAAGCAGCAAGTTGCAACCACAAGTGTGGTTACTCTTCCAACATTATTTTCTTGGAGAAAATTAAATGGGTGGGTAGGGAAGCAAACCGAAGACGACTGTAGTTTAAAAGTTCTGAGGCCTGGGAGGTGAGATGCATGGGACCTGGAATGGGGGCCTCACAGTAGAGAGGAGAAATCTAACATTATTGCATAAGGTGGCTAAGATCTCTGGTTGCTCATCAGGCAGAGTGTATTGCTCTGTATTTGCAAAACTGCTCAATAAATTTTTACTGGCAAGGCAAAAGGAGAAACATCTGCTCTAGTCAAGAGCAGCTGTGGTCAGCAATAAGGCAGTTGGCACCAGGTCAATGCTTCTCTTGCTGGTAGGTGGTATTGTGGTCACCAGTAATTACTTTGGAGAATTTCATGGAGTCAAGGATAACTAAATGGACAAAGAACATTTTATTTTACTTTCTATCTTTAGCCCAAGAGCAAAAATTGTGACATGTTGTACAGAATTCAGAAGCCCAATGCAATCCATATTTTTCATGGAAGAACTTTATACCTCAAAGACTGGAAACCCTTTAATGTAAGTATTTCAGACAAGAATGACCTCTTCACTCATTACTTCTGATTGAACAGTTCCTGTAGATTGCATTAGTCTTTAAGTGTTTCCTTCTGAAAGATATATTATAGAATACTATAAAGAAAATGTGAAAATTATATTTAGCAAATCAATAAATGGTTCAAGTTTCTAAAAACCTCATCTTTGTCAAATTTGCATGGTATCTTTGAGTTGAATAACTCTACAATGAATAGAATTTGCAGTGTAAATAAAAGTCAGTTCAATGCACGCAGTTGTAATAATTTTTCACAGAGTGATGAATATCAGAAAGTAGCAGTTAAATTAATATACACTGTACTTAAAAAAATTAAACACTTGGGAAATAACCTTTTGAGCCACTGGAAAATGACAAAGTCAAAGACACATCAATCAAGTTAATTTCAGTACCAAAGCAATGCATTTTTCCCACTAGCAACTATATGGAAAAACAAATTAACCAAAATGGGTCTCCAAATGATGGGACAGCATCAGGCTCAAAGAGAACTTCATGATTGGTTGCCAATTAGGTTATTCTACACACTCCCACACCCACACGCAAAGGCAAAACTAGCCACATTCATTTTAAAAAAGAAAAAGGAAAATCTGTTACCATGAGAGAGGACTTGCAACAACAGCTATAATTCAGGTACAGAGGCCATGCCAGGTGAGCCATGTCCCAAATGTTACTGGATATGCTATCCCAACACATTCAGTCCACCCTCTGACCACTGGGATGCTTAGAACACCCTTAGAAGATTTTGGAAGTAGAGGAAGAGACCCAGGGACTAATTTCAATCTACAGGTTGTGGCAAAAGTAGGTTTATAATTGTTTGTGTAGAAAATAAATAATAATACAAGAATAAACTCTGTGTTTCGCATACTCACAAACTATAAACCTACTTTTGCCTCACCCTGTATTTTAACCCGATTCCTGATTCAACCAGGTCCAGAATGCTGCTGTAAACAGATTGGGTGTGGGGTCAGGAAAGGTATAGGGCTGTCCCAGCACAGAAAAGAATCCCTGGTCAATATGTGGGTGGCCCCCATCGGGGTCTCTGTGTCAGCCCTCTCAATCACTGTGGGACCTGGGGCAGATCACTCGAACCCTCAGAGCTTCATTTTTGCTCAAACGAAGAGGTGAAAGGAGGAGGCCTCCCAGCTTTAACACGACGTTGGTCCACAAAGATTAGGTCTCTAGACCCTAAAGAGCTGTCCCATTGGCTTCACAGCCCTCGTGACTGGGAATTGAGCCCAAAATCTTTCAGTATAAGGGACGATGCTCCAACCAACTGAGCCACACTGTTATTTTTTATGACATATTTTTGCTACCTTCAGGTTACTCACGCCTTTGCTCATGTTACTGCCATAGATTGAATTGACTTTCCTTAGGTTCTTTTTTTTTTTAAACCCACTGAAAGCCTCTTTGTCTTTTAAAGACACTACCTTCTAAAGAATTGGCAAAATAAATCCTAATATTGCCAATGATGGAATAGTTTGCACCCATTACATGAGATTATAAATGAAGTTCTCAAGAATCAGTTTGGAAGAAATTGGGGTTAGTTTGTAAAGGCAGTGATCACCACTATTCCTTCTGCTCAACAATGGTTCAAAACCAAACCAAACCAAACAACAACAACAAAAATACCGGGAGATTAATCCTTCTGAAAAAAAGTAGATTGATTGCTAGAAGAGAGGATATGAATTCGAATTCTCCCTTCAGCTTCCTGAATTCCAGGCTTCATGCATCTCATGAGACTGTAACTATAAGTTCTGCCACAGCTCTTTGCAATAATTTGCATCCAGTGATGTTCTTATAATTGGAGGAAGGATCTACACATCGCAGGCTAGTCAATGAGGAAGTTCTTGTCATGTTGAAAACATCAAATATAAACAGAGGAGGGCTGGGGTCTAAGCCTAGCAACAGCACCCAAATATAGATTGGATTTAAAATAGACATGAACGTTACTAAAACACCACTATCAATATTTTTCTGTGTTTTAAGATATAGTGATTTGTGAAAGGGCTAAGCAGGCCATATCTAAGGGTCTCTTTTAGGTCTAATTCGGATATTTGAACTGTCTTCCTCAAGTTCTTGGCTTCTTGCTGTGGGATAACAAGAGCCATTTGGGTCTTGGGTGTACTTAGCGCTGGGAAACCATTCCCCTTTAATTAAAACACACTCATCTCCTGAATCTTATTCCATTATTACGAGAGGGCGCAGGTTTCTTGGAAAATGTAAGCATTTATTCAACAAACATTGTTTTCAACACCTAGGTGTTAAATGCTGTTAGTAGGGAGAGAAAGTACAATTTTTGAACTGGTTTTCCCTAAGAACTATTCTTTTATTAGGCTTATTTACTTTCTTTTCTCTTCCATCATTAGCATAAAGAGATAGCTACATTGTTGTTATTGTTTTGCTGTGTGTGTGTGAAATCAAACCATGAGACAACAAGTAGAGAACAACAGAGCCCAAGGACATAGATGCAAGTGCTGGGTGATCAAACAGGCTGACCCACCAGCTTTGCCCATGCCTCCTATATGCCAACATACTAATCAGTAATAACAGCCAATTCTTCACTGACTTTCAGAGTCACTATCAAACCCCTAATGTCAAATCTATGAATTCACTGTATCGACTGTACTGAGGGTCCCCTAAAGACATCCTAATAGGATTGTAATTTCAGGTTGGGTTCATGAAGGGTGCGAGGTGGGGAGGAGGAGTGAGAGTGGAGCGAGAAGGAGCAGAAGGTTTCTCATGGCAAGTTTCCTTCATGCCCAAACAAAGGAAAATTCCCAAGGAAGAGTGGCATATTGAAATCTAATCACAAGCCGAACCTATTTTTGCCCTCGAATTCATCACAATCAGTTTAAGAATAACAACCCTCAGTGCCTTTTAAGAATGCTTCTTTTGGGGGAAAGTTTTAGTTAAGAAATACTTCAGCGTGTTTGGGGTTAATTTAGGAGAAAGGAGCCCTTTAGTCCTAGAGCTCAGTGGCATGAGTAAAAGAATTTGGTCTCCTAGATAAGATCTGTTGTGAACTTCTTAGGGCATGCGTGGTAAAACGGGTAAGTTTTAAATGAGCATCAGCTACAACTCATTCCTTTCAATATCGTGGTGCAGCAGAAAGAGTGTGGACTTTGGAGTCAGAGAAAACTGGGTTCAAAGCTTATCCCCTTCTCCTGGGCTGAATCCTCTCATCTGTGAAATAAAGACACAATTTTACCTGACAGGCTAGTTGTGGGGACCAGAAATTATCTTGTCCCCAGGGCAGGCATTTAGTACGTGGTAGCTCCTGCTATTATCATCAACATCATTACCATTATTATTTGAGGTGACATGGTTACAGTTCCCAAATATCCAAAAAATGGTCTTTAAAAAAATATTTTTTTATTGACTTCAGAGAGGAAAGCAGAGGGAGAGAGAGATAGAAACATTAATGATGACAGAGAATCATTGATCGGCTGCCTCTTGCAGGCACCCGCACTGGGGGTCAAACCCATAACCCAAGCATGTACTCTGACCAGAAATCGAACTGTGACCTCCTGGTCCATAGGTCAACACTTGCCGGGGTCCAGCCCCAGCAGGTCCAGGGGTCCCCAAAGGTGTAGACGGAGTCGGCAAAGAAGGAATGACACGGAGACAGCGTTCAGTTGATCAGCAGCCTAGCCAGGATCTCCAGCCAAGTTCTGGTCTCGATCTCCAGAGAGGCTCTGCTCAGGTCTCCAGTCAGGTTCAGTGTCCAGGTTCCAGTCAGGTTCTCCACCAATCTCTGTAGTCAGGTTCAGTCCAGGATCCCTTGCCATGTTCTCCCGCTAGGCTCTGTCTCTAGGCTCCGAGGCCAGTCCCTCTCCAGGATCCTCCGGCATGCTCTCTCCAGCGAAGTTCTTCTGTCTCTAGGCTCCGTGTAGGCTGTCTTCTTGATCCTGTTCTAAGTTCTGTCTTCTGAGTTCTGTCTCTTGCTGTCTCTAGATTCTGAGTTCTGAGTCTTTCTGTCTTGTTACAACTGTATTTATACCAGTTGATTTAATCCTATCAATCTCTATTACAAAGGTTAGGGCGTTTCTTATCTCCATTCCAGGGAGTAAAGATTATGTAGCTTAAGCATGATTGCTCATAGTTAAAGGGATTAATTACCCGCCTGGCACTTAGTTGAGGGGTTTTATTCCCTCCCTAACTTCAGGGGAAAATCCCTACCTGGGGATTCAACCTTTCTCGGAGAGGTGACCTTGGTTAAAACACAGCGCCAAGAAGGTGAGCAAACATATTAAGAACCGTATGCCATATATGCCAGGTCCCTTGAAACAGCAAGGATGGACCGGCTCCCGGCAAACACTCAACCACTGAGCCACACCAGCCAGGCCCAAAGATGCTTTTCCCTCCACCAAAATACCTGTCACCACGGCCATGTAATCGCCCCACAGGAATTACTGAATGTACTTTCCTCTTGCACATATTTAAAGCTCAGGTTGAAGACGGCGGCTTGTGAACTTCCAGCACAGCAGTTATGGCTTCACATACCTGAGTGTTCTTTTAAAAAAACATATTCACATTTAAAAGGTCAAGTTGTAAAGCCATTTGATTAAAATAGTAATAAAAGAGTAAACATTAACTCACAACTTCTCCTTTGGTCTTTACTATTCCAAGTAGTATCACCTCCAGAATACGTTGCACCTTAAGACATTTTAAGATTATCTTGATTAAAATCTTTAAGTTCTTAATTTTAAGTAGGGAAACCTAATCTCCAAAAGCCACGGTGAGTACTTTCAGCATGAGCTAGATCTTAACAGGAGCATGTTATCCTCTGCTACGCCGGAGACATTCATACAGTGAAACATGATCACCCAAAGTAAACGAAATTCCCTTTCTATATTAATTTTAGAGCCACTGACAAAATGCAAATAATTAACGCCAGGAAGGGAAAATGGCTCATCACGAGACCACCCTAGTTTCCAAAAGCACCATAAGTCATGGAAACTTATCTCTAGCATTTCAACAGTTTCCTCAAAGGTTTCGGAGCTCTCTGCTCAAGGCCTTGCAAACTGAATTAAAAGACAAAACAAACAAATAACCCCCCTTGAAGACATGTACAGCTACGTCAGTACTTCAAACCCAGGCTTCCCTCTTGGATACGGAACTATCGTTGATGGAAATGCCCTTCAAGCTGGTTTCTCCTCTCCAAACTCGCTAGGCAGAGAACCTGTTTGAACCCAAGCTAAATAATAATGGTGGTGCTAATGGATTCCCACTACCTGTAATATGACAGTCTGCTATTTTATTCACTCTTGCTTATGCTTTTCAAAAATAAGCTCACTAAATCAGCACCTACTTCCCCCCCTAAGAACTGTAAACCCAACCTATACGCCATGAATATGAAACATTGACACACAGACATGTTATATCGCTTCTATGGTTCAAAATATCCACTAATAAACTTAAAAACCTGAAGAAGCCAAGCACTTGGATTTCTTATGTGCTTGTCTGGACTATCTGCAATATCCATTTCGATCTTTGCTATTTCTAGCCACAGAGCTATCACAGGAGTTGGCCTCGGGGCCCGGAGAGGAAATCTGGCTTCCACCTCTGGGACGCACGTTCCAGTGCTTATGTCTGACTGACCCTGCCAATCACCCCTCCCAGAAGCCGCAAGCCTGGCTTACAATAACAGAGTATATCAAAGAAGACAGGAAGGAAAACAAGAGGGTGGCGGGGTCAGCAGAGGACAAGAGCACGGTGAAGATGCCCTGTGGAAACCGGGAAGTAGGGAGGCATCGACTAATGGCATCAAATGTGTTTCTCAGAAAAGGCAACGTCGTAAATGCATATCAGACCTGAGCTGCCAGTCAGCTCTGCTACCATAAAATCACGGTCGGAAGTGACTGGGAGAGCAGGTTGTCTCGTGATGACGGCACTGGTCAGGAAGAAATACTCGGGTTCCCATGAACTTATTAGGACCGTATGCTTTCACCAACTCAAGAGTGGTGATTGTTGCAGCTGTATATGGATCTCCAATATAAAGACCATTCATGTAAAGTAAGACTCTGCACTATAACCATCTAATTCAAGAACAGGGATATTCCATTAGAATCGAGTTTCCTGCCTCCATATAAAAATACGCCTAATTCATTCTGCATTATGATCATCAGCAAATTTAAAAGGCATAGTGAGTAGACCAGGAAAGTGGGAAAGAGCTGGGGAACTAGAGTCAGACTGGGTTTGAATCTTCACTCTGCCACTTAATGGGCTGTGTGATTCTGGGAAAGTTACTCAGTTTCTCTGAATCTCAGTTTTCTCAGAGAATAATCATGAGGACCTGACGTCCCAAGAGATGATGAACTTTCCACATATGTTAACTTATTATTATTAAAGGTAGCTATGTAAAAGCTAAAGAAAACTTGTCAATGGTTTCTTGATTTACCAATCAAGGCCACTCCCTTAGGCCTGGCAAACTTCTTTTCTACTACTTCCCTTCACATCCACTATGCAACTTTCCTGCCTCTGTTCCTTTATTTGTGCTGTTCCCGCTGCATAAAATCACTTCTAAAGCCACCTTAGAAGATTCAAGCCTACCTTCCTTCAAAGTTATTTCAATGACATCTTCTCCGATAAGCCTTTATGTATCTTCCCCATCCCCCTTCACAAAGTTACTGACAATACTGAGTAACTTTTTGATAACAATTTTATGCCATCTATTATACCCACTTGTACAGAAATAGAGTATCTAGCACAGGGCTTTGTCCACAGTAGCACTTAATAAAGACTGGTTAAAAGAATAAACGAATAGCCATTATTCACTCTCTAGAATAAGATCGGAGAAGATAAACAACTTGCTTTCGCCCTCCCACAGAACACTGGGAAAACGCCACGGCCTCCTTAACGCACGGCAGTGGGCATTTTCCTCTTTGCAACCAAGGAGTTAAAACTGAGTCCTGGGGAGATAAAAATCTCTGCTTTTACTGCTTAGTGTGGCTGCCTGACAAACGAAGACCCAGCTGCAATTGTAACATTCCAGGCTCGCAAGGCGCCAAGTTTTACTAACTATAGTTTACCGGTCCGACTGCTGCAGTCCAAATTCTTGTTTGGATAATCAGCCTTTGTTTGAATATGTTCAAAAACAGCACAGGCTAGCATTAGCCTCTGGGTATGTCATGTGAGCTGATTACCCTGTGGCTCCCAGTAGCAGAATCTCCTACACAAGAGGAGGATTATTTTCCTGGTATTACTGCTACGCTAACATATAATCAGACCCTTCCCTCAGTCTCCACATCTCCTCCACAGCCTCCCCCAACCTTCTTACTCCCGTCTTTCTTTTTTTCTTCTCTTTTTTCCTTTTTTAAAAATAATTCAAAAGTCTTCTTTCCAAGTTCAAACAAAGTTTAAAGGTGAAAAGGTCAAGAAAGTTTCATGGCTGAGGCTGTTTAGAAAGGGGTAGGACTGACTGGGGTCTCTAGCTCAGCCTCTGCTACAGGCTCGGAATTCTCATATTTCACTGTATTTCTGCAGCGCCCAATCGCCTTGACACAGTCTGTTTGGAATGAAATTAAGCCCTTGTTAATCATTTCTAACATAATAGCATAATAATAACTCTACCTGCCAAGCAATCATTTCATACACAGGCAACTCAAGTGGTTCATTTGTTTGTTTAAAAAAAAAAAAACACACCCCAAATTCTCAAAATTGTACATTTTAATTGAAGGACACTCATTTGGGATCTGTCCGCAAGCCTGCCTGCAAGTCATTTGGCTACAACTAGTCATGGGGGATTCTGGAAACTCGGTACCCATCCTGTTACCTGGGCCTTGTCTGGCTATTCTTCAAGAGCCTGAAGCAGTGAACACACTAATAGTGTTTAGGACAGGCCCTGGCCGGGTAGCTCAGTTGGTTAGAGAATCATCCTGATAAGCCAAGGTTGCAAGTTTGACCCCGGTCAGGGCCCATACAAGAATCAACCAATGAATGCGTAAGTGGAACAACAAATCTCTCTCTCTCTCTCTCTCTCTCTCTCTCTCTCTCTCTCTCTCTCAGCAATCAATAAATAAAAAATTTAAAGTGTTTAGGGCAGTGCCTGGCTGACAGAAAATGCTAAGCAGAATTTGCTATTATTCTTTTGGGGGGAGAAATCCTGACTTTAAGGTACACATCTAACAACCAGTGGGAACACTGCTGGCTGGGAGAGGCCACACATGGCCCAGAAAAGGCTGGAATGATTAGCTGCCCGTCATTGGGTTGGTGAAATAATGCAAACTGAGAAACTGAAGTGGGCACTCTGAACTGGTCTGGAATTGCAGGTGTAAATCGGTCCCCAGCAGCCCCTGCATGGCTAGAGGGAAGCCCACCAAAGGAGAAGGAAACCCCACTCCCTGGGAGGGAGAGCTGTTTATTTTGCAATTAACAACAGCAAAGGAACACTTTCTGAAATTTTTTCCTGGAAGGCTCAGAATTTAATCCTATGCAACAGTTTGGTATTGGATCTGCAAGGTATTAGCAGCGATGACAGGTAGGAATGAGAGGACTTCTGAGCTGGCTCCAGTTAGAGAGGGGGATGGAGGGAACCCAGAAACACATTTTTAGGGCCAAAATTCCAAACTGCAGTAATTTAGGATCTGAGAGAGGAGAAGGAAGAAGAGGGAACTGTATACTGGAGCTCAGTGGGAAATATTTAGGAAGTGAGGTCTAATGATGGCAGGTTCACCTTTTATCTGCTCCTCTGTGTTCTTGCTGGAGCAAAGGAAGGGAGTTTCTATTGTGCATTTCTACAACTTCTAACAGGCTAATGTTTAGACCTGTGCTTGTCTTTAACATCAATGAATTCTATCTTCTACTAACTAAAATCATACTGTAACTTAAGACCATTTCTTCCCTCCCTGATGTGGGTACTGAATGACAATAATAATAATAATAATAATAATAATAATAATAATAATAATATCCCGTACTGATTTTAATAAAGCTCAATTCAGATTAATTAGAATTGCAGAATGCCACAGCTGGAAGAGCTCTTCAAGAAAGATCAAATAAAGGAGAAGTGCCTCTGAGGCCAGAAGTGGGGCCAGAGAAGGATTTTCCCTGTAGCCTCCATTAATGAAACCTCTTCAACTTGTATCTGTTTTATATATTGGGATCCTGTTGGAGAGGAGGGTTGAAGAGGGAGGCCCTCAAAACCAAAGAGCTGGTCCAATCCTTTCATTTTCAAGTTGAAAAGCATGGGACAGGGAGGCTGGGACGCGCCCCAGGTCCGCAGCGAGGGGAGGGCAGGGCTAAGACAAGAATCCCTCTCCAGCCTGCCTGGCATCATCTTCAAACCATACCTGTTGCTCCACTTTTGAGGGGAGCCCTCCTTTTACTGTGTTTTGATCCCAAGTCTGCGACCTAGAAAGAAACCCTTCTTAGAAATATTTAACTAGCACAGTAAGTCAAGTTAACAGTCATTTTTAGATCTGGACATGGAACTAAGACAAGCCTGGTTGATGGCCATCTTTAGTGGTAAAATCACTTCTGCGAAAGCCATTAGCTACAGAGTGTTCTGGGAAGCTCGGATTATACAGCAAAACCTATAAAAGCCGAGGTCAGAACTTCTCCCCGGGGCTCAAAGGTGTGAAGCTTCCGAAATGAAACTCGGGCATTCAGAGCCTTCCCAATGAGCTCTAATCCTCATCACCTCTTCTTCCTGCTCCCTCAAAGGGTATTGCTAGATAATATGGAGAAAAACAAAGAAAAAGAAGTAGTTTCAGCCTCTTGCTAAGTGGTGTAGAAGTTTATCACACCCCAATTAGTCACACAGCTTAGGCCCAAGGGAGATCAGTGTAGCTACAGACCATTGCAAAGGAATGACTTGGTGGGGGCCTAAAACAAACACTGAAGCACATGGTTACATCTGGAAATATAGTCAATGGGGAAGCAAATTCCATGAAATTCCAAAACGATGCGGGCAACATAATTTTGTATCTTACAATAGCAGCTCAGACTCAGGCGAGCTGCGAGGCCTGCTAAATAGATGTAGGGCTGGAAAATCACAATAAAGGAAAGAATTACTTTAATAATGGTAATAACAATTATTTCCGCTACACAAGGGCTGAAGATGCTATATAAAATAAAGCAGCAATGGACAAGAGAGACAAAGACTGGGGATAAAGCAGGACTTGCAAAGAATCTCCCACCATGTTGCTTGTTTGGTTTGTTGTTTTCCTTTTAAGAAAGAGAAAATGGGTCCTGGAGCCTCAAGATGAAACTCAGGACTTAGGGTTTCTGGAGGTTTTCTTCACAAGCAAGAAGGTTCTCAGGGCAGCACTAGCACGCGGGCCTGGAAATGAGTTCCATTCAAGGGTCTGCAAGCTGCTGTAAATGCAACCAAGATTCCTAGCTGAGACTGCTTTTCTGTCCATAAAAGAAACCCCATCCCCTGCTAGATAATGGTTTTGAGGGAAATTAGACCCTTATTCACTCTTTTAACACTAGATTGCCCAAGGAAGTCATTTTGACTGCTTTTTAATTTCAATTAGGAAAACAATTATGTATATAAGGACACAATGTCTTAGAATTTTGTGACTTTTTGTACAACATATAAATGTGTTTATTAATAATTGTAGTTACCTCCCCCCTCCTTCATTTCCGGTATATATATATGTGTTATACCTATATTGCCCCAAAGCAGTCATTTTGACTGCTTGGGACATTTTAAATAATCAAATGACTCTTATTATTGAATTGAGTACATTTCTTATATGACCAGTTCGGCTCTGTATTGAAATAACAGTTTTCATTTTTTTTCGATTACCATCACATGATAACATACAAGTACATGATAAATTGTCGATACTTGATAAGTTGCAGTTGCTCAATAAGCTAAACTAGTACTTGTTATTCGAATCTTTATGCAGTGATACTTGTTCTAATAAGTTGTTTATTTTATTTCTTTTGCGCCCTAAATTCATGAAAGAAATGTCGAATAGAAGTGAGTTATTGGAAAAGCTAAGGAACATAAGTGAAGAGTGCTCCGATATTATTCTTTCACAATGCAGTCATTTTGACTGCTTTTGGGCAATATAGGTATATACTAAGTTTCAGTCTTTCTAGTTTTAAAACACTTTTATTTTATTTATTGATGCTAGCGCGAGGGGAAGGGAGAGAGAAACATCCAGTTGTTGTTCCACTTATTTATGCATGCATGCATTCATTGACTGCTGCATGTGCCCTGGCCAGGGCCAAACCCCCAGCCCCTGGTGCATCAGGGTGAGCTGCCCGGCCAGGGCCCTACTCACTCTTTTTTTGCCCAAATGTATCTAGTAATAAAACATTATTCCCAGTGTCTACAGTGACAATAAGACCTGCGTGCGAATCCAAAATTACTTGTTTCCAAGCTCTCTGGGAAACTAGGCCCGCTGTGCACGAATAACACAACCACTAACTTTGTGGACGATTTTTAAAACCACCTTCGTCCTTTTTTGAAGCTAGGACTCGCTGAACCCACATGGTTTTGTGTGATAGATCTGTAACTCAAGAAAGACATGGATAGGAACAGCTTTGCCACTTCCTGAGTTTCTAACCCTGAGCAAGTGCCTGAACGTGACAAAACTCTTTTCTTATCTGTAAAATGGGAACAGAAGAGAGCGATTAAAAAAATATGACCTCTACCGATGTTTGCTCTAGTGCAGTATTTCTGCGGGTATGTAGTGATGGGCCAGGGAAAGCTATTTTGCTTGAAAAATTTAGGGGAAAAGGTAAATTTGATAGACAAACGACATATATCCAAACAAACATACTGGTATACATGTGGAAGAACATAGAGTAGCAACACTAATTTTATGGTAAAATCCCAGCTTCAAGAAAAGCTGTTGTCTCTAGTACTGGGGGCTGGGCAAGGGGGACACATAAGCATCTCTCCTCTGCGCTGGAAGCCACTTAAAAGGAGGCGTTTTAGAAGCACAAGAATGTGGTTCGCCACTCGGGCTAGGGCTGCCTACAAGAAAAAGTGCTGCATTTCCATACAGAAGATTGGTCTGTGACTTAAAAGGTGGCAGCTTTCGTTCCTTAGGATAATATCCAGTGACTCTGGAAAAATACTGTACTTATTGGACCTTTTACTTTAGTGCTTTCAAATCCTTTGAACAGATACGATAAATTATGGTTTCCTGTGAAGGCAGCTTCTCTGGTTAAAGATTTCAATGTGTCTATAGTCTCCTCGATAATTTCTCAACACCACTGGGGCTTAACAGGATCTCACAGCAAGATGAGACGGGGTTGTCCTAACGCTGAGCCGGTTCAAGGCTTCGACTAGAGCCAAGGCCCACACACAGGAGGCAAACTGTCCAACACAAGGAAGGTCCTACTGCCCTTCCTACTGGGGGGACGGGGAACGGGGAGAAGCAAAAATATGCAGAAACGAGTGCAAAAACAGAGGCAAGCGCACTAAAAGGCAAAACTCCTTAGGGTAGAAAACCTGAAGGGAGAGAGAGAGAGAGAGAGAGAGAGAGAGAGAGAGAGACCGTGCACTTCGTTCCCTGGGAGCTCCCCGCAGAGGAGAGGGCGTTCGCATCCCTGCAGGCGCTCTTCTTCCCGCTCACGGACGTCTCTGCACACTCCCTTTCTGTGTTTGATCTCAGTGCAAATCTTACACAAAACTATGAGGAGAGCAAAAGAAAATCATTGTAGGAAACATAAACAGCAGAGAGAGTTCTGTTTCCCAGGAAAAAAAGTACAGTTTTCTGATTCTGAAAACCTCTTCTCAAAGGAACAGGCGCTTCCCTGAGTTTAGACCAGTGAGCTCCAGCCTGACCCACTGGGGTAGGGTAACTACAGGAACTTTGCCCGATTTCTTTCTTGGCTCCCTGCCCTTCTCTCAGCCATGTGACCTCAGGGCAGGGCAGGTCTCCCAGCCTCCAGGACCGGGCTCTACTCTACCTGCTTGCCTCACCTTATTCAATGGCAAACACAAATTCCTTCCAAAGCTAAAGCACTTTTCTTTCTCAAATCCCGCACAGTCCCTCCGGTTCCTCTGTCCTCAGTATAGTTTTTGTCTGAGGGACATGCTTAGGCTATAGTAGCATTAGTGACTACCCACGGGGGTCAAATTAATTCTCTTAATCTGGGATCCAGGGGTGGATATCTGAGGGGTCCTGGCTCCCCTGAAAGCATACGCAACTTTGTGTGCGTATAAGAAGTCTCTGCACTTATTTCTGGAGAGGAGTCATAAATTCCAGAGCAGCCTGTGACCCCAGAATATTAGGAACCACTAACTTAGCCTTTCTAGGTTTAGGTTTGGAACATGCACCCCTCTAGAACAGTCTGTGAGGGCTCATTCAGGTAATTCCTCTATCCAGAGATGAAATACTGGTCTAGCCAAAATCTAGTCATCCTAACAGAATAACATTGGCATAACAACAGGGTAACCATAACCTCTATAAAGGGGCTAAAAATAATGAGTGGGCTCCATTATATCATATGTAAAGAAACTAGATCCTCTGAACAATCACTAATAATTGAGCTCCCATCCTCCTTTGATGGTTGCACCCATTAAAACAGGAATAAATACTCCCTTCATCACCATCTTAGATCATGCTAAGGTCTTAGGTGGCAAAAGAAGCTGAGCAAGTAAACTGATTACATATATATATATATCAAGTACAAGCTACCTAAGTGTTTCTGGATTGTAGGGATAAAATGTCCTGGGCTTATTATTCCTCCTTGATCCAAAGAGATGTAAGGATCTGGCTTCAATTAGATACTTTAAGCTGGTAAAACTACATCCATAAAGACATACTTATAGATGAACTTAAAACTAAGATAATTAAGATGCTGATGAATTCCATTCTTTTTCTTCTCCTTTATCATCCATTTGCTATCTATTTGAAAGGGGGGGGGCTTTATTCCTTTGTGAACCAATGGTGGCAAAATTAAATAAATCACTGTAGAAGGATCCTCACAAATTGTTACTGATACAGTGAATTTGGGGGGAGGAAGTGTACAAGTTCATGACCTCTGACACCATGACCACTGGCTAAAACCAACACAAGTGTAAAAGGTAAACTTCAGAAGGAACTGGAATGAGATCAGTGCTGGGAATTCAGACAGCCACTCATTAAGTGGAAAAGGGTCACTATTATATTTAGCACAGAATCTGCGTTCTTCTAAGGTTGTTAGACTTGAATACAAAGGCAGTTTGGGCCAGGAAATAATAAAAGGGGTGATGAGTCTTATGTCTCACAAAAAAAAAAAAAAAAAAGCCAGAGTAAAGCTTACATGTGCCCCTGGATGGGCTTGCTACCAGTGATGGCTTTCATCCTATACCATCGCTAACTAATCTGTGGCTGACTGAGCACAAAATGTATTTGTATTAACTTCTTCTGACATGGCAAAAACACCTGTAAGGGGTAGCTATGGAGATCAGCATGGAATGGCTTTTGAGTTTAATTCTAAGGTTCTCTCTTTGGGTTCATAAAGCCACAGGCAGAAGAGTAGCGGGATGGGTTCTGCAGGTAGAACTGTGCAGCCAGGGTGTGGCTGAGCATTCGAAAGATGGCTTGTCTGAATGGAGGCGGGCTGGAAGTATGAAATATACAGCAGATCCTGAAGAATTAGCATGGGAAAGAGAATATAATGATGAAATTCATAATTTTTATATCGACTAAAACTTAAAATGGCATTTAGATGCACTGGGTTAAATAAAACACATTAAAATTCATTTTACCTGTTAGTTTTTATAGACCAGGAACCTGAAGAACAGAGATGATAAGAACAGACATGCTGAAGATCACAGAGGTAAGAAGTGGGTGAAAGTAAGATTCAACTCCCGACTAACCAGCTGACTCCAAAAATACAGGAAACACTGCAAAGTGCTAGTACTCAGAGCCCTACACTCTCGAGTCTAGCTTACTTTTCAAGTGTTCTCTCCTTGTCCCGCCTTGTCCCACAGGCAAACATGTACATAAAATAAGAAAATGCATAAACACGAAGAGAGACAGGCCCCAGGGCAGACAGGAGAAGGACTACCCGGGCAGCTTGCAAAACATCCAGGACCTGATTAGAGGCGTCTTCATAGAGTTTTTAATTGTTTTGAATATTTATTAAAAAACAAGCTAAAAGCAAAATTAATGTGTGTAGGAAATACATTCCCTAATCACCACCCACAGGTATGATTAAGGAAAGGGAGATATCATACTGGTTTTCTTCAAATTGAAGAATTAACCCACTGGATTTCGGAATAGGCAACCTTGGGGGGAGAAAGAGAGAGAGAGAGCGAGCGAGCGCTAGACATGTGTATACATAACAGAAATAGTAATATTGGCCCCTTTTAAGCAAGCACATAACTATGAGCTGGGCACTATGCTATAATACAATATCATATTTAATCCTCAACAATCTTATAAGTGGGTTATAATTCTCATAACAATTTTCATTTTATAAACGAGGACCCTGAGGCAGAGGGAGGTAAATCCACTCGCTCGTTAGTGATGTGGTTAGCTTTCTAGCTCCAGGCTTCACATATTTCACCATTATACTCTCCTCTAGGCCATATTCTGGTGGTTTTCCCCTTTATATTCTGTAGAACTCCTGCAGTTTTCTTTATTCAGTGCCTCACAGAAGACCCTAAACACAAGCACATCTAATAAAGCCTTTTTAAGAGTGGTCTTATTTGGGGTAACAGTTCCCATCGCAGCAGGCAGAGCAGCCTTAGGAAGGGGCCCCGCCGTAGGAAAGCCAACGGGAAATCGGCTGGGACCTTCCCAGGAATCCATCTCCGAGCGTGTCCCAGAGGTGTACCGGCGCTTTTTCTTCTCTAACCTTGATAATCAGACTTATCTCTTAATAGACAAAGTCATGCCTCTGCTGGTGACAAGAAGTTAAGAATCTTTAATCTCTGAAGGACAGATGATAGCCTTGCACTATCAGTTTGGATGGGGAAGAGGAGGCTGTGAAATGGCCTTAAGTGTCTGATAGGAGATTTTCTTAGGCAGCCTGAAAAAACACACACAAAAAACCCCCACAAACCTGTGGAGGGTGATAATGATAAAAACCAATTCTAAGTAGGTAGACCTTAAGTGAAGGCAGTCGCTCTCAGACTTCAGAAGGAAGTATTATTAGATCTCCTGTAAAAAGAGCCAAGTAGCCTACTGTTTCTATGTCCCTGAGAAGGGAGGTTGAGGGAGAGAAACAATGATAGCAGCTGATGTGTGCACTGATACTTCCAAACCCTGAGATGCTACACTTTTCTTTTTGTTTTATTAAGTTCATGGGGGTGATATTGGTTAATAACATTATATAAGTTTCAAGTGTATAATACATCACCTGTATATTGCATTGTGTGCTCACCACCCAAAGTCTAGTCTCCCTCCATCACCATGCATTTACCCCCTTCACCCTCTTCATCCTCCTGCTTCCCTCTGGTAACCACCCTTCTGTTGTTTATGTCTATGAGTTCGTTTGCTCACTTATTGCTTTCTGTCTTGTATCCCACATATGAATGAAATCATATGGTTTTAGTCCTTTTCTGTCTAACTTATTTCACTTAGCATGATATTCTCAAGATCTATCCAAGGTGTGGCAAATGGCAGGGTTTCATCCTTTCTTATGGCTGAGTAGTACTCCATTGTGTATATGTACCACATCTTTATCTAATCACCCATCAAAGGACCCTTAGGTCATTTCCATGTTTTGGTGAACTTTCTAAATGGCACACAGACATAGTTTCCTCGGGGGAGCCCTCCTGATTGGACTGGGTCCCTGCATCACACTAAAAACTTCAATGTGTTAGCCACCATTTCCCCCTTCCATTCTTACCAGCAGTTCCCTTTGGGTACCCTGATGACCTTGGACATAGATACGGTGCCACAGCTGAGAGGTCAATATAATTTCTTCTTTTTCCACTTCATTTCACTACCTTGTTGTCTTAGTAAAGAGAATTCTAGGAAGAGCAGATATCCACCCCATTGACCCTAAGAATTCAGGTTTTAAGTTACTAGCGGGGAATTCAATCACTTTGTTACACCTGAAACTCAAGTAAGAGAACCAAAGCACACGAATCAGCATTAATTCACTGTACTTTCAATCTGGAGATGTATTTCATAACAGCAGAGAAAACCCCAGGGTATCACACAGCCATCAAACACGGTCCTCACGTGTGGAAAGCCACTTTCCTCTTTTGTGTGCCTGCCGGCCATTAAATAAAACCCTGAAATGTGGGAAAGCTAGAAAACAGGGGCTCTGGGCATGGCGTTCTCCAAATAGCTTTCCTGCGACTCCACCAAATGAGAACACTTCAGTTTTAACGACACACCAGGAATTTTCTCGGAAAGGTTCTGGGAATGGCAGACTTATTCCTGGTTAGACCCTCTCTCTGGCCCTACCCCTCCCCCCCCCGCCCCCCACAAGGACTCATTTTTCCTGCCCCCAACAGGATGGGAAGAAAATGTCCTTAGGAGACCTTTCCTTTTTTATATTACACAATCTCATCTCTGGAATTCAAGTCCTAGGACTGCTCAGCCCAAATAAGAAGTGCTTGTCACCAGGAAGGAGCCCTCTAAACAAGCAGCAGCTGGATGGGAAAAGAGGGCATGTCAGCCCCAGCCGAAGCGGGGCTTTCTCACGGCAGCGATCTGCAACCCTCCAAGGAGCTACAGAGGCTGCCCATTAAAACCCTGTTAAAACACTTCTGATGTTGTCAGCAGCAGAGAGCTGAAATAGCACAGTGATCGCCGAGATGCTATCTGCCTCCAGCAATTCCAGGGCACTGTCAATACTATGAGCAAGGAGGTACAAGATAAGCAACAACCCAATTTCTGCATCAAAATTTCATAAACTCCCTGAGCTGGCAGCACCAGCCATGTGGGTACACAGCGACCAAACCAATGGGCCCCCTTGGGGAGAGGAAGGCCTTTATGTGGAGATCTGGCCCCAAAGTCCTGACCCTGTATACTGCTCAACTCTCTCCCTAGAAAATGTCCCAGACAGAAATTACTAGAACGGTCCTCGCCAGGGCACCACTGAGCACTACTTAAGGCATGGGATTTATGACTAAGGTTCCTTCTCAGAGGTTGTCTGTTCGGAGGGTAACTTGCTCCACCATCAGCTACCCACCTTTATTCCCCATGAAGGAGAGTCCAAAGCTATGGAATAGGAGCTCTAGAGCCTGCCTGATTTCGTACTTCCCTGCTCTGTTTCCGACTTCTTCTGAAAATGTTACTTACAGAGACCAGAATTTTAATTATTTCTTTGTTGGCAAATGTGAAGAAGACATTTTACAACTTTTTGGATTCAAGTGGCAAACAGCAGGTGATACAGGCTAACGCTAATATTTGAGAAGCACAGGTCCTTCTATCACTCCACCTAGCAGCTCCATTTGGCTCCCCCGACTCTAACACAGGGAGATAAGTGGGTAGCATCCAAGCTGGTACACGTCTGGGGGTGGAATGAGCACGGTTGAAAATTAAACTGGCACAAGTGCAGAGGGGACCGGGGCAAATCGGGCCCTGTGGTCAGGCTGCTCCGTCCCTGTCCCCGCAGCAAACTGAGGCCTGGAAAGTCATGTGTTGAGATAGGAAGTGAGTAAGTGGCTATTTCCTCACAGAACTCACAGCACGATGGAAAGGAGACGCTCAGCCCACCAGCTGGGCGTCCTGCTTGCCTACCAGCAAACACCAGGCTGCTTGACCCACAGTGATCATGAAGACAACCGTTCGGGCTGGGCCCTGACTCCTTAGGGGTGGGGCCACAACATTAGTAACAAAGAAACAGAATTTCCGGAGGATGAGGCCCAGAAATCAGGATTTTAAAAAGATTCCCAGGTGATTCTAATGTGCAGCCAAGGTTGAGAACCACTGCCCTAAAGGAAGGAAGCCTTAACAAGGTGACTACAATGCAGATGCAACTACTCATTGCAACCTTAGGTGCAGGGTCCTAGGAAATTTACCAGAAGCCAAGGGTATGCTGGTCTCGGGCCCTTTTGTCTGGCTCTAAGATCCTGGAGGACAGACAGAAGGGGGTTTGGGCATTTTCCACTTTCAAAGGAAAGAAGAGAAAAATTTAAGGGAACCCCCAAAAAGGGAAGAATTCAGACTACAGTCTTTCAGCTAGGGAAAGGCGTGTTACTTAACCCTTTGAAGGCTGCTACTCACTGTGACAGTGAGCTCCGAGCAGCCTAGGAGGGGCAGCAAGGAGGGGACTTCAGGTGAGAAAGTCAGGGCGGCCAGCTCCTGAGGTGCTCAGTTCAATTTCTCGCCACCCAACATGTATTATTTCTTCATTAACTGTCCCAGGGCCCCTGGTTCTGGCCGGATCAAGACCGCGACAGCTTAATTAGATGGTAAGCGCAGTGATGTTACGTGGAGAGCGAGTGGGAGAAGATCAGACAAGCCCGAGAATTCTGGCGGTAACCAGTGCACATGAATGCGTGGTGGCCAGTCACAGCAAAGCTCATTCAAAAGCACACAGGCCTCTCAGAGGAGCAATAAACTCAGCAACCAAAACTATTTTAGGGGAAGTTCTGACACTTTCCTTTGGTAATTTATTTTGTGCCTGGCATTAGGATTTTTTTTAAAAGTCATTTTGAGGAAGGGAGTGAAAAGGGCTAATGGAAGTATGAGACATTACATGATCAAGGAAAATATTTCTCAAGCAAATTGACAGGATAGAGGACTCTGCCCAATGCTGGCAGCTCTAAGGTAGCCAACCTGGGATAAAACCAAGGACTCCTGGAGTGTGCCCTGGTATTGGGAATGCCTTTCAATTATGTGTCCATTCACTGGCTCCAAATAACCATGACAGGGACAAAACCATTTCTGCTCTCAGTTCCTCTGCATCTTTTTTCAAGAAAGGTTTCCTATAATTTACATGACCCGGGCAAACCAAACTCAGCCACAGAAATGATTTCTGGCTCACAATATGCTTCCCAAATGCTTCCAACCCAGGGTAAGGGCTGGAAATCATTCCGGTGGGGAAGGCATCCATTCTTTTCAGGAACAGATCGAAGGATCTGGAATTCAGGTAAAGGAAAAACCTGCATGAGTGTGTGCTGAGATTCTTCGTGAACAAACAAACATTTAAATTCTGTATCTTGGTGGAACAGTGTCTTTGAAAATTATCTTACCTCATATAAAATCAACAAATATTTGCTGACTTGACTAATTCGTATGTATAATAACATATGCTATACTCCTAAACGCGTTTTAACTCAGTAACTCCTTTCTAAACCTTTTCTTTCTTTCTTTCTTTCTTTTTTCTTTTCTTTTTTTTTTTACTTTAAACTTCCATTTTGGTTAAAGCCAATTCTGGAAGAAGAAAGTCCCCCTTCCATGCTTGAGTTAAGGCAAATCTGATAAAATGGTGACCTAAATCCCAACAGCGGCATCTTCTATTGTAAATAAACACATACGCACGCCACCCTAATACACTCAGGTGTCAGGCTATGCTCAGTTTCTGGACATCCCACGATGCATGAAGGAATCTCCCTTTCTAGGTTAAAGTTTCATCGTAGGAAATGGGAATAGAAGATTCGCACTGTGCTGCCTCACATGAAACACTGCTATACCTCCAAGGGAAGGGGCATGGCTATCAGAGAGATCAGTATGACATTAAGAAATATAATCAGTAAGATATTCAGCAAACTGTTCTGGAATATAAGAGATCTACTCCTGAAGGAACCAACACATGATTATTTTTTAATATTGTAGAAAAGTGGACTTATATATGACCCTGAAAAGCAAAGAGATCAAACTAAGACAGAGGTTTTCAAATTGGGCCGTACACTGGAATCATCCGGAAGTCTGAAAAACACTGATGCCTGCACTCTGACCTCACCTATTCTGAGTGTGGCCTGGGTATAGGGATTCCAAGGTCCCCAAGAATTCTGACGTGAGGCCAGGGTGGAGGGAGACCATTACGCCAAGAGTTGTTGATGTTCACATCTGATAGAGCCTGGATGTCATGAACCGAGGGGTTAGCAAATCAATGAAGTGAATGTGAAAGACATGGACATGGGGAGAGGTTAATGGTAATCTTCCACATTTCTTTTAACTCTAACAACTTTAATGGGAGCTCAATTAGCTTTAAAAAGATGGGAAAATATGTCCTGTATTCGAGAGTCAGCAGCATAATGGACATTGGTTCCCGATCCATTCAGGGGCAGCACTGCACACATGTGTTGGGAGACTTCAATTCAAATGGTGTCCGCATGTCTCAAGTGATATACCAATAGAATTTCTACTAGAGGGGACCTGGACGGAGGTCAGGAATCGTAGTGTAGAGACAAAAAGTGTCAACGGACAGAGAGCTAGTTAGTAACAGAGACAGATAAGAATGCAGACCTGCAGATTCCCCATCCAGAGCAAGGAAAATCAACAAAGCAGGATGATGCCAATGACTCCTATAGTATTTTCACTGATGGGTTTCAGAAGGGATTGTTTCCCTCTCAAAACAGTAAAAGCACTAGACATAGAGGAAATGCATCCTTGTCCTCCACTCTCAAGAAGCTAGCTCCCTGAACTGAGAAAAAAAAAATCAAGCCAAGGAGTAGATTAAGAAAAACTATAATAGACTACATGTGAAATGAATCCTGGTTAGTTACATTCCCTGCTTATCTGCTCCAGCTAGCCAAAGAGATCCTGATTAGTTCTTTAAACGTTATGTAGTGAGTATAAGAGACATGTAGGCTATATTTCTTTCTCTTAGAGGGTAAGCCTGTGCATTAAATATATGCAAGTGATAAGGTTTATAAGAACAAACGTTACTGCAACATACATCTGTATGGTACACTCACAGCCAGAGAATGTCCTTTTGAATAGCCAGCTTTCAGAATTTCCAGGAAAGCCACTGTTAATTCTAAGGAATCATTCCAACAATGTATTCCTGCAGTTTAAGCTTTGAAAGCAGTCATCCTGTGAGGTTATGCAGGGTTGCTAGCCTACTCCAGCCATCATTCTCTTGCCTTTCACGTTAGGAAGCATTTGGCTGCCAGAGTACCCTACCCATCCCTCCGTACTACATCACTGCAGAACTTTCTGGGACAATTACAAAAACGCAGATGGCAGAGTTATCTCATTCAGTTCTCCCCTGCTTGTCTCGCTTAGAGTCGCTTATTAGGGGCTGCTATGGTTTGGTCTCATGATGTACTCAACCACACCCAGCATACTCAAAACTTGTGAATTCTAATCCAGTCTCTGGCACATGTGTATCTGTCTGTCTGTCCATTCATCATTAATCATGAGACTTTCAAAAACAATTTGATTAAAAAGAAAAGAAGATGTACATCTAAGATAGTTAAAGGTCAGAAAGAGAGATGAGCTATACAACTTAGAGGAGAGAATTCTCCCAGGAACCTGAAGTAAGGTGGTTATTGCACTACTTTTGCTTCAGTTTTCTTGTCAACTAGACAAATAACTAAATTCCCCTCATGCATTCCTTTTTTCACATAGAAAATGCTTGGCTCACAATTAAAACAAGGAAAGAAAACTCACACCTATTCACACACTGGACAGCTTGTTGGGCTCTGAGGAATGCAGGGAAAGTGCGACCCAGGTCCTAACTCAAAGAAGTCAACTAACTGGTGGGATTAAGTTCTAAAACATAAAAGCTTTTCCACACAATTTCATAAAATAGGTATTAACTAAATAAGGAATGAACTCTCAGGAAAGGAAGCGAAGACAAGAAGGACATAGTATTAATATAGGCAAAATCTCCCAAGAGAGCCCATAGAAACAATGCTAACCAAATGTGATTGCCTACAGTGGGAAATGCACAAAGGTCACATCATTTTTAAGTGTGATTTTCAAAAATAGGCTAAGAATAAAAATTGGAAACTAGCACTTGGTTACAGTTAAGGCTGGTGTAATCTCACTGCCTAAAAAATTAGCACACTGGCTTACTTCAGTGACTTGATTATATATATATATATATATATATATATATATATATATATATATATATATACTATATTTTATATACATATATGTTGTGCTTATATATTTATAATCATTTTTTCTATATTATTTACATATTTCCTGACTATATAAAAATAAAGTATGTATATGGATTTAAAAGCTTCATTCTATGCCTTGTCTCTTGCTTATATAGCAGACTTTAGGTAGCTCATTGAAGGTATAGACAAATTCTTTGCTACACACACAGACTTCAGGGGTTTATTATGTATGTCGTCTTATGTTAAAACAATTTCTGCTTCAAAAGGGATATCCTTCCAATGGAGCAGATCTCTTCACAGGTATGCTTGCTGCGGATATGCATCGTCTTTAAGGAACAGCAAGTTGAGGATATATACATTTTTCAAGTGTAGAATATTCCTATTGAGTTTTACAAATGGCAGAAAACAATGGTGTGCCAGTTCTTTCTAACATTAGCTGCTTTGTTCCTCCTCACAGGCTTATAGAAAAGATTATTTGCAACTCTTCACATCCTTACAAAATATTCAGATTCTTCAATGAAATGTGGTTCCCACATTGTGGATACACCCACACAGCAAAATGCAATAGTGAATGAAACAGATTATAGTTAGAGCTTTGACAATATTAACTTTATGTTAAGGCCCTGCTCTGGTGGGCAGCTTTCCCTCCAAATCTATGCCTGAAATTTTTTACCCAGCAAACGCACGCTAGACCTTCAGAGGAGCTGCTGAGTGGCAATTTGAGTCGGAGCATTTATGTGTGGGAACAGACTGGTTTAAGCACAATGGTGGTTCCCTGGCTGAAATGTCAGAGGCATCCTTTGATGGAGAAATGACCTGGATGCAAAGAAAAGATCCTGCGTCTAATGATGCATAATTCCTGCTAGACCAACGCACATCTGCAAAACCAGCCTCGGGAGAGCCTGCCTACCTTATGCGGCCACCTCTGCTGCTCTGGATAGTGTTCTTTTCAGCCAATAGCTCTTCCATGGGGCAACACTCACTTTAAATCAGCCTTCAAACAGCTATTCATCCACGGGAGGCCAACTCAAAGGGGCTCAAAAAATGTGTGGCAAGAGACATGCTGAAAGAGGTCAGAGGGACCCCGTGGGAGGGTGGCTCTCGAAGGGGCAGGAAAGTGTCTTGGACGTTTAAATCCTTGTTTGAAAAGTCTTCCAGTCAGTAAGGAAGCAAAACCCAGGAAGGATAGCCACTTGGACTATTATAAGAACGAACCAGACAATGACTACTGATTGCAGAGGGGAAAGTGAAGAGGAGCTGGTTCCAGCAAATTTGTTGTTGTTGTTGTTTTGAGGATGTTAACATCACTCCATTTCCTTTGAAGAAGTGAGAATACATCATTCATCTCACCCCCACCCTAAGGCCTTTTCTCCTTTCCTTCACCCAGGCCAGGACTCTGGCTCAGAGAAAGCTGTGGGCAGCGAGGACTCTCACTCACTTCATCATCTCGGTGGGGGTAGGCCAAGCTTGGCCTGAGATAGATGGAAGAGAGAAGCCTTTCAGTTCTGCTGAACGAGGCTCACGCATTCTTTCATTTCCCCAGGATAACCCACACCGACCGGCAAAACCAAAAATGCCCATGGAAAGTGCATTCCTTGCTTCTTTTGTGGCACTTCTCAGTGCAAGATGGGAAAATATGTTAGTACCTGAAAAAGTCCCTTCTCTTTCATTGCTCATTCACTGTTTAGGGAAACACTCTCATCCTATTTCACAGCTACCCCTGAAACTGCCTCTGCCACTATTAGGATGGCCACACAAGGAGAATCCCATGCTTGGCACCAAGTCACAGAATAATTTCAGTCCTAGGTCCTGATTAGAATTTAGCAAATCCGAGGCTTTCACTGTTATGTTACTCCTGGTCAGTAGGTAGGAACCAGGAAAGAAATTCAGAATCCTTATTTTTTAATGCTGGCCCTATCTTTCAAGACTTGACTCCTTTAGGAGTTCTGACTATCATTTAATAAACTGGAAAGGTAAATGGTTCCAAAGAAAGCCTTCGGAATTAAAAAGCCACTCAACCACCAAAACTACAAATTTCCTGCTTGTACAAGTTCAAATCCACTGGTGACGTTGCCTCCCAGGGATCAAATTCCTCCTCAGCCTGATGGGATGACATTAGCTTCCACGGCAATGACGTCATCATCATGTATCAGGTCAGCAGGTGCTAATACTCCTTACAAGATAGGGACCAATTGTAACCGCCCTCATACTCTATACCGTTTGTGAAACCTTCCTATATTTCCTCTGTGCAAGTGAGGAATCACCTCCCAAACCTGGGGAAGTTCATGTCTAGTTAAAGCATTCTCCAGACCCTCTTGCATAGGCGGGAGACTGGACCACATCCAGCCGGGTTTCTGCTCAGCCTCTTTAAGAAGCAGTGGCAGCAGCTCTCCTCCAAATGGTCCAGAGAAGCCACCTAAAAAGGGTGGGAGATCTTTGTAAATGGACAGGAAACAGAGAAGACGAATATTGGGCAGATGACAGATCCCTTAACTGGCCTTCAAGATACGAGCTGTTCTATTAAACATAGGGCCATTATGCGGGCCGGCCGTCCACTTTCAACCTCAGGGTGATTAAAATGCTGGCAGGAAATGAAAGCGCGCTATTGAAGGTCCTTCCCTGAGGTCCTAATTTCAAACCAAATTTTACAGCGCCACACAGGAACAAAGGGAGCCCAGTCTTCCAAGTCTTCTTTTTGTCACTTTGGACAAAGACACCCCCTCATACTCCTCAAAGAACAATGGTCTCTGTAGAGCCACAGCCACGCCAAGAATGGGCACAAACCATACAGAAACACATTTTAAAAATACATTTTACACTGCCCTTGACATTTCGGATAAATAGAAACCACTGCACTGAAATTCCAACTATTTCATCCCTTCCCTCCTCCCTTCGCCTTTATAATGAGAACTTTCCTCTCCTCTCAATCTACTTCATCTTTGACATTTTGGCCTCCGTGAATGGAGGACACAGTCAAGTAGCCAAATGAATTAATTATTCAGAGAATTGCATTTTATGAAAATAATCACCATCACGGAGACCAGGACTTGATTTTTGCCAGCGGAAGATGATGAGGATGCCCACCGATCTGTTTTTAATCGCAATGCGTCCCGAGCCATTCCGGCTCCACGGTCCGCCATGAGCAAGCCAGGGAAAATATGCTATCAGAACAGGGGGTTCTTTTTTCTTCACCCGTTGTTGTTTCGGGGTGGCCTTTTTTCCCCCTTCTTCTTCTTCTTCAGCAAAAACAGCTTTTATGTTTTTACTGAACCACTTCAGATTCACTCTTCCACACAGTGGATGTTTACTTGGACTTGGCAGGCTGAGAACAGCTGGCTGTTTCCTAACGAATGGAACATGAGACCATATGTTTCAACATTTAAGCAATTTTGAACCAGAGGTATAATTCTGAGTGTCCTTTGTTGAAACTGTACATTAAATACCCAAAGGATCTGAGCTCTATAAGAGAGATAGCCTCCAGCCCCCCTCCCCTTTTTAGCACTTTTCTCTTAGCAACAAAACCACTCCACACCACTTATATCATAGACCCGCACCACAAGTTTGCAGAAAGCACTGGGGAGCTGACGACGACTCTGCTTCAGGGGCAGCTATATTTTAAACAGGAAAAGACAGCTAAGCAGACTTTTTCCTTCTAATTCTGTTTGGGAACAAAATGTGTCTGAGGCCCTCTCTGGGGAGCATCCATAACATGGGTACCTGCTTTCGTCACAGAAGCACAGACCTAACAGGTTTATAAAAGGGGAGTCTCTGATTTTAGCCTTTAAGATAACCATGCGCCTTGTCTCTCCCTCTTCCATTCTATCTATCTATCTATCTATCTATCTATCTATCTATCTATCTATCCATCCATTTATTTATATTGATTTTAGAGAGAAACACTGATTTGTTGTTCTACACTCTGATACATTCATTGGTTGCTTTTCATATGTGCTCTCACCAGGGATCACACCCGCAACCTTGGCATATCAGGACCACACTCTAACCAACTCAGCAACCTGGACAGGGCCCTCTTCCTTTTTAGAACATCCACAAGTTAAGCTGTGTGGAGAGCGGCTACAGTGTTTGGATAGGTTCAAGCCTTGGACTAATGAGAGAGCACAGTCCTCTCATGGCCACGTGCAAGTCCCAGCTTGGAGGGCGAAACCTCCCAGCACAATTATAGCCAACAGCTATAGTTGTAAGCTTGAACCTATGGTCCGAACACATGGCCCCACGTGCCTGAGTGATGTGGGCTTGATAGAGTTCAGGTGCATGTAGCTGAGTAGGATTGAAACCCACAAGAATATTGTAAACATCTTGACCACACCCTTACTTTGCCTTGTGGAATCTGGCTATAAAATAAAAACACAGCTTGTAATCTGTGGCACTGTCGCTAGCTCTGCAACAGAGAGGCTCTCCATCAGAGAGGACAGCGTTCCACCCAGACCCAGCTTTCTTCTCTGGTCTGTCTTTTCTCAATCCTTCACCGCCTCCTCTCAGGGTCACCGAACCTGGCTGAGCTGGCGCGGCATATATGGCGCCCAATGGGGGGCTGAGTATGCCATGGCCCTGCCGGCTCGCCACAAAGCTGGGCTGATGAAATTCAAGTTAAACTCAAGCTGAGAAGAAATGTCCTAAACAAAAGCATTTTTCATGAAACGTACTATCTCAGCCCTCTAATGAAGCTATCACATTTCTTGGTCAGTTCTTCAATATTAATCTATATATATAACAGCCTAAGCAACTGTTACGACCTGGTCAACCAAATGACCGGTTGATTGGTTGCTATGACATGCACTGACCACCAGGAGGCAGACGCTCAATGCAGGAGCTGCCCCTGGTGGTCAGTGTTCTCCCACAGCCAACCTCCCACGGTCTCTCCCCCCGGCCGACTGGCCCTGATTGGCCCCAATGCGCCCTGATCGCCAGCCAGGCAGAGGGACCCCACCCATGTATGAATTCGTGCACTGGGCCTCTAGTCATTAATAATGTTAGAAAACAAAAGCATGGATTTAAAGTCAGGCTGAGTGAGAGCATTTAGCAACGTGTTAGAAAAGCGTCAAGAAGAAAATTCTCTTATTCCTGGGAGAAGAAGATAGCCCAACTTTAGAAGAAAATGAAATACAGTGAGAAGTACAGTATATACAGGGAGGCACTATACAACAGCTGAACACCAAGCACAGGCAAGTGGAATGGAAGCCACAGCCTCTGGGAGGCCAGAGGCCATGAAACCTCCCCATCTTAACCTTAGAGTTGAACTCCTACATTGAAGTCAATAGCTTTTTTTTTTTTTTTTGTCAATAGCTTTTTATATACCATTTCCTAAAATATTAAATGAGAGTCGTTTATTAAGATATAACGGGTAAGAATACAAAGACTATGCATCTATTGAGTACTTGGGTCAAACGAGGTACACTCCACAGGTCCTACAAAGCTTTGGCAACTTTAAATCAGCCATTTAAGGACTAACCAGACTGGGAAAGCATGCTAGGCAAGGGCCTAAAGAACATAAAGGGAGCATATTCTCTGATGAGTAGCCCTTTCCCCTGCCCCCTTCACTCTAGACCAATGGCAGGGTTGGAAGGCACTACATACAGCATGTGGTAGCAATCACAAAGACCAATTTGTTCTGAGCTTGTCAAGGTCAATGACATTATGGCTGAGGAGACCGTCTTGAGCACTGGAAGTCTGCAATAGTTCCTGAATATCACCCAGGAACACCTATGATGTTTGTTTGCCATTTCCTTCAGACTAGCTCTTTAACAGCTATCTTTCCCGCAGATTTGGAAATATGCAGAGATGGAAATACCTCATTCTGGTGGTCTTCTGTTGGTCAACAAATAAATGCTATTGATGTTGACAATGTGGGAGGCCCACCAGGAAGTCCAGCTGGATTTGTTGAAATAAAGCAATTTTTCCTTCCTAAAACACATTTTATCAGGAAACTGGTCTCTGGCTGTATCCCATTTAGAATAGACTCTGTCTGTAATGGTTCTAAAAGACAATGATACCTGTTTGTTTTGTTTTCTTTTGGTTTCAATCTTTTTTTTTTTTTTTTGACAGGTAGAAAGAGGAAAATAATACTTCTTGTATTTCCCAGACAGATAAGTTCCAAAGAATGACATTTTTTCTTAAGAGTCATATACTACTTCATAATTGTCAGAACTTCCTATTTAATTTCTTATTTTTAAAAAAATATATATATATTTTTATTTTTTAGACAGAAGAAGAGAGAGGGACTAGAGAGATAGAAACATCAATCGGCTGCCTCCTGCACGCCCTCCACTAGGGATTGAGCCCACAACCAGGCATGTGCCCCAACTGGGAATTGAACTGTGACCTCCTGGTTTATGAGCTTAACCATACTGGCCAGGCTAATTTCTTCTTAGTGTGAACCAAAAATTAGCCTTTGAAAGTTCCAAGGCATTTATTTTTCATTCTCAGCCAATGTAAAGACCTAACAATGCAATGGAAATCAGGTTGAAAGATAAAAGCCCTGGTACTGAGTATTCAAAGGTAATGACAGTCTAAAACTACTTCATGAAAGGGCCATAAACTCTGTTTTTAAGAAAGTTACAATGATGAAGCGACAACAAATTTTGTTATTTTTAACATGGGTATTTTAGTTTTAAAAGATTCCACTCAATGTTTCCCAAATTCAGCGTTTCACATAATGGTCAGGCTAATGTGAATGTGGGAAAAAAAGACAAATCCAAACATAGAATATTATTTTCAAAAACTAGAGAACTAAATGTAAAGGTCCAGTAAAATCTGATATCTAGATGCTTCTGACCTCATTCACATGACCTCTGTTCTATTTATAGAAATGCAGCAATTCCCATTTGAATATAGAGTAATACCTTGTAGGAGAGTTTGCTTGAGCACAAATAAACTTGGGGAAAGTGTTGACTTAAAAATAAAACACTGGGACAGGAGGGAGGGGTCTCTTTTCCCCCCCTCTGTGAAAATTCCCGGAAAAGTTGTAAACAAAGGCAGGTTTGGCTCAGACCCTGAGTGACTCTGGTGAGCTGAGGAGGATGAAGAGTATATCAAACCTCCCAGAGTGAGGAAATGTTTGTAAAACAGTTAGTAAATCACAGGCGGCCAAGGTCACCGTGCTGAACAACCCGAGGGACAGGCAGCCAAAGCCCCAGCTGTGAAAGAAGGGGGCCGGACGCTGTTCACAGCTTGAACCCCATTTGAATGATCTCTCAGTTCCACTCTCTGCCCTTTCCCCCGGGTCACTTCAGAGCTCCGATGGCTGGGCGTTTAATTAGCTCCTGGCCATGGGGCCCGGCTGACGGTGCCAAGGTGAGGATGCTGGGACCCGGAACACGTTCTCTGCAGAGTGATACTGACTGAGCCTTTGGTCCCAGGGACAAAGCTGAAAGTCCCAGCTGGAAAGAAAGAATCACACTCAACCTGAAAAAAAAAAAAAAGTTTACAGAGAAGAACAGAAGGCGGAGTATGTGGCTGAATGTTTCCATGAATTTTAAAATATCTTTTCAAGCCCTCTTTGATCACTGTCCTCCCTAACTATCGATGATACATCTGTTAATTATTCTTTTTGTGATTTTACACAGACGACAATGTGGAAACTGTTAAGTTCTTCCTAAACTCTCTCTTTTGTGCCCTGCTGTCCCCCAAAAGTCAGGAAGACAAAGAAAGAAAATAAAGTCGCAGCACGAATGAAGAACGGCAAAGGGAGAGGCAGGAAGGCGCACTCTGGAAGGTTCTTCCCGCCCACTCTGGGCAGAAGGCGCTTCTGACTGGATTGACATTTAGTTCTTTCTCTTCCTCAACCTTTACTCCAAAAAATGATTTTGTACAACTGCATATTCTTTCTCTACACCAAACCTAATCTGCCCACACAGAGACTGTGACTATGCACCTAAACTAGGCTATGAGTGAAGGGTAATTAGTAATGGCTTAAAAATGTTCTTAACGTGAGAAATATAGTAATAGATGAAAATGTTTATTTTTCAAATACTGAATGAAAGAAAAAAAAGGTGGAACAGACATAAGCATGTACCCACTGATGACAACCAATGAGTGATCAAAGATAGACAGTAAGGAGCTTATATTAAAAAAAAGGAAGAAAGAAAGAAAAAGAAGCCTTGAAATTGTATGAAAAACCCTTCCTTTTTAGACCTAGAAGGTAACCCCCCCCCCCCCAAAAAAAAAGGTTTTTGAAGGGCACAGGCATTCACAAACTTCTCCAGCAATCACATATAATTTACTGTGAGTCCTGGTTCACAACAGACGCCTCAGACCACCGTAGTCACAACGCTGGTACTATAAATATAAACTTACTCAGGGAAAATGCAGGGTCTTGATTGCCTAAATTGAAACAGGACAGATACATAAGACTCAGCTTCACTGTTGAAAGGCTACTGACTTAGTTTTAAGCTATTTAGGCTGTTTATTTCTACGAGTGATGCATTACTTTTATTCCCTTTGAATACTCAGACCATGTGAGAGCAACAGGAGATGTACTTTGGAGTTGTTTTTCTGGGTTGGCGTTGAGTCAGACACACTCTTAGCTCATCGCTCACACTTTTGTCATACTGGCAGGCCTACGGTGATGCCATACAATTCTCAGCTTTGCTTTGTAAAAAATTAACTTGGTCCATCCAAAGATCAAACAGGATTTGGGGCCCAATGCATTCTTATTCTAACTAATGGAGTAATTAGCCCCCAGACAGCCTAGAGCAGCAAAACAAGGAACATCAGAAGGAAAGTCAATTCTTTGTTGAGAGCTCCAGTTAATGCTTTGAGTAATGCTTCAGGGCAACTGAGAAAAGCCCGGGACTTCCAAGCCAGATCCGAGATCAGATCCTACCTCAGCCTCATTCTTGGTGTTAGAGAGAGCTCAAGTCATTTCAGATACCATCAGTTTCCTGATCTGCAAAATGGGGATAAAAATCACTACTACTAGGAGTGTTGACAGAACCAAATGTGACCCTTCTCTTAAGTACCTGAAATGACGTCTGACCCATAAAAAGCACACACACACACAATGTTAGCTACCACTCCCCTCCTTTCGGTGAAGTCTTTCTTTAAAAGTCATGGCTTTTTTGGGATTGAACCTGGGACACACATCATGAAGGGAGCCACACCATTCTCTCTCACCGTCAACCACAACTTGGCCAGAATTCTCTGGGGCTTCATGCCTCTCACTTCCTCTAGAACCACATATGCTAGAGTCTAAGTCAAAGGACTCCTTTAAGCCCCAAAGAAGAGCGTGTACTCCCCCCCCACCCCCCGCCACCACTACCACCCCCCCCCCCCCCCGCCTCAAATAAACGGACTTGCCTCAAACTTTGGATATTTAGGTATTTAAACATGTTGCTCACAGCTCATGTTCTCAGCTTAAGGAATTCCTCTTGGCTCCTTTCTCCAGTGGAAATGGATGGTTTCCACATTGCATTCTTTGCCCCCTTAGTCAGTTGGCAAGCCAGATAAAATAAAAATAAATTCAGAACAAACACACATACATACACATACTTAAGTGCTATTGTGAGTCAGACAAGTAGGTGATTACTTACTATGGGGTTGAAGCAGGATCATCGATCAAAGGCTTCCTTGTTCTAACTTTGCTACTAGTAGATATTTGAGGATATCAGGTAGTTTGTATTGGAGAAGAAATACTGATGTCATTGCTTGATTTTAGATTTGGGTTAAAATTTGTCTTAGTTTTGTGTTGTTGTTGTTTTTAAAAGCAAGATCTCATAATTTTAATAAAACTAAAAGACAACTGTCCTGGCCAGGTGGCTCAATTGGTTGGAGCATCGTCCTGTGCACCAAAAGGTTGCAGGTTCAATCCCTGATCCAAGCAGATATGGGAGGCAACCAATTGGTGATTCCCTCTCACATTGATGTTTCTCTCTCTCTCTCTCCCCCCCTTCCTTTCCCTCTAAAAATCAATAAAAACATATCCTCGGATGAGGATTTAAAAAAGAAAAAAGAATGAAAGAACTGAATAATGACTTATAAATTTTTTTTATTCTTATTTTTTACCATTTGTCCTCCTTTGCTGTCCGGTGATGGGTAAATTGAACTTCCTGAGTAAGAATCGAAGACATACTGTCCTGCTAAAAACAACGCAGAGCTTCTAACTTGGCTTGTGAGAGGTATTTATTTCCCTTTCTTCCTAATGGGGGTATTCTTCAGCTGACGTAGGGCTTTGGGAGAGGTATTTTAGGGAAAAAGTGCACTTTCCAATCCTACTTGGATTCCAGTACTGATTATTACGCTCAGGGAAGTTTCTTCATTGGAAAAATTAAAAGTTTGGTCTATGGGTGTGGCAAAGAAATAAAACCTGAATACTGGCTGAAACAGAAGCAAGAAAATAGCAAAAAATAGCAACAAAAAAAGAAAGAAAAAAATTAATATAATGAGAGAGCCAGCCAATCAGCCAAACAACTGAAGATATGTACCCTAGCCGAGAATCAAAAGAAATATGCTTCCCTTCTAAAGCCTCCCCAATAGGAATGGTTGGCTGCACAGGATCTGGATCCCGGAGGTGAACACCCCACACCAGCTCTGCCATTGAGTTTCTGCAAGTCGAGGGCCTTTTCTGAAGCTCAGGTTCCTCCACTGTGAAATAAAGATACTCTCTCTCCCATTAAGCTGACCTGGCTATAAAATGATAAATACGATGCTTTGTTAACAGTAAGTGCCACATGAGTGTTAGTTGTTACTATTATCAAATAGCACTCTAACCAGTAGGGCGAGAATAATAAGCTAACTAACTAATTGTATAAGTCAACAGTAAGTGTTGTGGTGTGTGTGTGTGTGTGTGTGTGTGTGTGTTTTGTTTGTTTCATTTTGTTTTTGTTTTTAAGAGGATAAGAAATGAAGGGGATCTACTTCAAACTGCCTTAAACAGGATGCTGGAGTTCGTTTTGTTAATTTTTTCCCCAAGCATGTTTCTATTTAAAATCATCTTTTTGCATGATTCTGGAAGACAGGGCAACTCTTATCTCGTCCAAAATTGGTGTTTCCAATTTCCTTACATAACAAGGCTTGAATGGTATGGAGGAAGTAGGCAAAAACGAAGTAACCAATAAAGATCAAAAAGCGAGAGACCTATAACCTATAAGGTTAAGAGGTTATGACCCTAGGGCCCTGAAGTAAGGTGGAAGTCTAGAAAGATGTTTCAGGTACTTTTAAGCCACTGACTTTACAGAGCCTTTTTTTTGAAAAGGAATAGAGATAGGATCTAATGTTTAGGATGACATTGCTGACATGAATACGCTTAGAAAGATCATAGGGACTCACTGAAATTAACCTGCTACTGTTGTTTGAGAAAGGAGCTATAGTATTAGTGATTCATTACTCTTTGCGTTTGCTGTTTAAAATCAAATTAGTCCACCCTGAAAGTATTTCTTTTGACTTGTTCATTGTAGTGATTCTCCTAGTCCTACACCTTTAGCAAAGCAGTCAGACCACAAATTAGAAGGAAAAGTAAATGTGAGATAACAACACTGAAACACACACACACACACACACGCACACACACACACACACACACACACACACACACACACACACCTAACTAAACAGCGGTGCCAACCACATCCTAAATTTGGTTATGATAGGTACCATTTGCAGATAAACTAAGAGGAAAGTTGAGGTCAGTACAGTGTCAAGATGTCACTAATAGAACACTACGTGTTGGTTTCCGCCTGGAATCTTACTAATTTTTGATAAGGAAGTAGTGGCAGTGTGGCAAGGAAAGAGTCAAGCTGGCTGGTGTCATATGCATTCTATAAAATAGAACAGATATAAACATATGTATTATGTGGTTGTACGTGCTATACACACGGCTAAAAGGAGAGGAAGTGGAAAGAAGAAATATCTTCTCGGTATATCAGAGCAAACCATATTGCATTATGGACTGGGAAAGTTTTTCAAAAATAAAAATAAGATACAGAGCTTTAACAAAATTCAGGAAGGACAGCCTCTACTGAATACTTTTTTTTTTTTCTTCTTACAAAGAATTACAAGATAGAGAAAATGTTTGCTTCAGTTACATATTATTAGTAATCAGACGATGGTAAAAGATATTAAAAGTCTTTGGAGCTTGTAAACATATATTAAAGGACATTAGTCATCAGGGCAGAATCAGTGATTCCTAAGTATCATTATCTTAAAAGCCCTAGAAACATGCACCTTTCAAACTTCCAATTATGTTAAACTAATCTGCATCCATCTAAGGAAACATTTAGAATCCCAGAGTCAGGAAATTAAACCACTAGTTCTTCAATTCTGAGCACACCTCTAAGCCTCTGTCTTGCTTTTATACTTAATGTTCAAAGATAAATCCTAAGAAAGTCTTTGAGAAAAACTGAACAGTGTATTCAAATCAAAGATATTAACCAAAAGTAAGTGCACCGAAACGAGAAAAGGGCCTGTACAAGAATAGGAGACAGCAGGAACCGCAGTGACAGCATGTCAGCAACACCTCTGTCATACCTGCACTGTCCTACAAACGTAACTGATCTAGTATGTAAATTAAGGTAAGAAAAAGTACCTGGACACAGACACTGTTGGGAGGCGGGTAATGCCGGGGAGGGGGGGGGGAGAGGGGGGAGGTCAATGGGGGAAAAAGGAGACATATGTACCACTATTTGTAATACTTTAAACAATAAAAAGAAAAGAAAAAGTACCTCCCCTCAGCTTGCAGGTATTATAAAGGAAAACGTTTCAATGAGTTAATGATATCAAAATCAGCATTTCCTGCACTTTAATTTCACATCCTCAAACATCTAATAGATGCTGATCATCTATGCAAGACTCAGTGTGTACAAGGGTGAATCAGACCTAGTTTTCTTGCCCTCAAAATGCTTAAAATCATAAATAAAGGGGATAGCGTCTTAACACAATTACCTTATCACTTTTCGATGGAAATATCCGACTAACTCATAATCTAGAAACCATCAGAATATCTATTAAAATGTTGATGCTTGAGCCACACTTGCTTTGATACTACAGGGACACAGTACAAAGTTAAGTGGGAGGTAAAGACAATCACAGGTCAGCAGATAGCGCAGGTCTCTATCCAGGTTGGCCTAGAGCTGTTCCTCCTCAGCACAGCGCCCCCTGCAGGTATGCAGCTGGGAAAGGCACACCTGAGTAGGAGCCCACAGACCCTCCAGCTGCATGTTCCACCTTTGTGATCACTACTCCAGCAGGAAGATTTGATCACTATAGACCCTTTTAGTTAGGACATTCTACATGGAAAGCTAAAATGTTTGTTTTCAGGCAAGTCGTTACCAGAAGGAAAATGCATTACTTCTGCGTCAGACCCGCACATCCTTTAAGACAATTCTCCATTTTGGCAGAAGACCCTAATGTAGGTCTCGTTATGGATTCCCAACATCATGAGCTCATCCTACACCTTTAAAAATGTACTCATTATGCCAGCATTCCCTTCCGCAAGCAGAAGGCCGGAGAGGAGGGAGGTGCTGCTTGCCATTCCATTTGGCTTCGGCAGAACTTTCCATTATTAGGAAGAGGCTGCACATTTCTAAATAATGAGAGCAAATTGTTCGTCATCTTGGTGGTGTCTTTTATTTCACTGTCACTCTGGAAGGGTTTGAAAGTCAGATACTCTCCACCTTTGGCTCTTGCTGCATCAACAGGTTATAAAAATAATACTTTGTCTCGTGGAATGCAACCTTGAGATGAACTCAGGAAAATGGTATTCGTTCTTCTGCTGGATATATTAGATGTGCAATAACGATGTATTATAAAGTAAATCAAGTTACAAATATGAACCCTATCCCTTGGATAAAGTTCTGGGTGCGCGCCAACACCACAATTATTATCTTCTCTAGCATTGAATGTTCCACATAAGTGTTTGGAAGATGTAAACAGGACATAAATCTGAGGCCGGTTCTTCAATCTGTCTACAAATAACCATGACATTACATATAAACTGTAGTTTAGAGCATATATGCTTTCTGTTTAAGCAGTTAAGAAGTGTATCAGACACTATGATAAACAGAAAAAAACGGAGCGTGAATACCGATAAATGGAAGCCTTCCGTCTCGGAAAGTCTTCGCTGATTTGATTAAGTTAGGTGAAAAACAGAGCAGTCATGCTCGTAGCCTTTCTTCCTTTTCCCTTTCCTCTCCTCCTTTCATTTCTAATGCGAATCGGAAGTCTATGTGGAGCAGTCTGGCTAGCCCCAGTGTAACCTCCCCATCTGGAAGGGGACTAACCAGCCTTGGGGCTACTTCCAACCCTTCCCAGCTGCTAGGTTGGGGTTTTTGTTTTTGTGGGCTCGAGAAAGCATATTTATATAAATGATTGCCATATCCTTTGCCAGCTGTTGACCCTGCTCTTGTCCCGGTTGGGGCATGGTTTTCATTTTTAGCGGCCGCAGACTGGAACTGACCCTGACAGAGTTAGCACGCTATGCAAACAGCTTTACGCGCTATTGCTGGGACAGTTCAGACAATGGAAGCACAGTGCAATCCAAGGGGCCGGTGTTTCCCTTTGGGCAAATGTCACAGAATCCAGAGCTGGAAGTATCAGTTGAAAAAATAAATTCTAAGATTTGCTGTGTTATGGAATAGCTTCTCTCAGACTGCAGTGATTCGGCTACATCAAGAATTGATCAGCAGCAACAAATAAGATGTCCCTTGTACATCTAAGAACCTGAAAAGTCCTCTAGATAGATCTGCAGAGGCCACTGTTTCTATAGTCATATGAGAGGTAAAAAGAAACTATATTTTCTGGTTTTTAATCTATGTACATATGCTTCTGATGTAAATGTCCATGAATAAAAAAAAAATTCATTCTTGGACCTTAGCAGATAAAAAAAAAATCAGTTTTGGGCTCTGACCATTGCTACAGCTTACGAATAATCATCCCTAGAGATCCAATCAGATCATTTATTATGCTCATTACCCACCAAAATAAATCTACGTTTTAATCAGTGGATAACCCTAGTCACAGTGAACTAGAAAGTTTGGAAATAATATTAGGGTGAGAACAGCTGGGGGACCCATAGAAGTGGGAAAAATAATACCTTAAGGACAAGTTAACCTGAACAACTAACATATTCAGCTAAATGGGAATAAGAAAATGGAATTTTTTAAAACTTTGCCATAAGCACAAATGTGGATGAATAAATTTAATTAAAAAGAAATTGATCATTAATGTTTAAAATGATACACCTAACAAAACCGAAGATTTGTGATATTTGATAATTCGCAGGGTCATTGGGTCATTGCCAACAGATTATTACTTAGAGTCTAATTGTAAAGGAAAAATAGCAAGATAACTTGTCAAAAAGAAGTTCTGTATTAGGTTCTCTCCTTCTTTCTTTAAGCCCACAGGCTGGCTGGCTATGGCAGATGGAGACTGCCATACATAACTATAACTAAAATGTGCACTTCATCTTAGAAGTCAGAATAGAATAGCTGACAAATAGAGAAGCTGGAAAATGAAAAGAAAAATTTCCTGACATAGGTATTTTCAGTCTTCGCAAAACAATCCAAAAGGAAATTTAGCCTATGAATTTAAGTGTCACGTACTTAGTGTATCTTTTTAAAACCCTCAGAAGCTTGAGATCTGGAATTGCTTTAAAGGCAGCTCAGAATTTCAATCAGCTTTAGCACAATGAAAATTTCAAGTGCAGGGGGAATTAAGAGATATGATCTATGAAGCTTCTATCAACTCTGATTAACTAATGACAAAATCTGTGACATTACATTCTTTCTCTCATTCAAATGTATTTGTAATAAGGAAGAAAAGAAAATGAAGCCATTTGTTGCTTATAGCATATCCTGACTGAAAATTTCATACCATTGGTACAAGCTAATGGCACAATCTCTAGACATATATATATCTTAAGCATAACATAATTAGATTTAAAAAATTCAATATTATATCCCTTGTCGTTTATATTTACTTTGATTATTGATATATTGAGGTTTATTTCTACCATCTTATTTTGCATGATCTGTTCTTCCCTGCCTTCTCTTGCACTGATAGTGTTCTATAATCACTTTTTTAAAACTATATGTTGGGGATCTATTTCTAATAATGATTTATTCTTAATTTTTATCATACTGTATGTAACAAAATATTTCCCTAAATTACTCAATATCACAATAATTATTCTAAATATGCTTTAATTGCAACTGAACATCCCTTCTTCCTTGTCATTATTGTCTGGGCTTTTAGTTCCATGTAAGTAATTTATTACATGAAAGGTACTACTAAATTATTATTATAACATTAAAAGTTAATTACCAACACCATTCTGTATCATGCACATCACTATTTCCCTCTGCATTGGCATTTTCATGGTGAAGTACATATTTAAAGGCTTTTGTTTTCAGCAAGAACAAGGCAGTGGTAAACTGTTACTGTTGTGTGAAAGTACTGAATTATAATTTTAGCTGGGTATAGAATTGTAATTTAAGAATTACTATTGCTCAGTACTTTGGGGTATTACTCTATTGTCTTCTGGTATTAATTAATGTCACCAAATAGAAGTCTACTACCTATCTGTGTAGGTAATATGTTTCTTAATTATTTCACATTTTTATCTCTCTGGGCTGCTGAGACCTACTAATACAGTTTAAAATTGTTACTGAGTTTTAAAATTTCAATGTCATTATTTTATTGCTAATATTCTGAAGTGATTCTTTTTCATAGGCACTTGTTCTTGTTTTGTTGCATTTCTTCTGGCTTTGTTTTATAATTTCTTGTTTTATAAAGCCATACCTTTATCCTTTTGAGGATCTGAAATATAAAGGTGTTGTGTGTGTTTTTCAGATTGTTCTATTATCTTCCTTTCATCTGCATGAATTCATGTCCTATTTGCTAACTATATTGTCTGTTTTCTTTGGTATTAATATATTACTTTATTTTACAAAGTCTGACATTTTATTTGTAGGCACATCTTAAGTGGGAGTTAGAGTGAATTCTTTGCACTTTCTCTATGATTGCACCACTCCCTGTCTTCCAGTTTAATGGTTGCCTCCGCAGAATCCCTGAAATTCCAGTCCAGAATCTGGTCTTCTATTGCACAATCAGGGGATCTAATTCTTGGTTATATGGGGGGAAATCCAAATCAGAAAACGAGTCATTAGATAGCTTAGCTCCATTGCTAACTGTCTCTGTCCTCCAAACTCCCTGGGCATGCAGTTTCACACAGGCCTTACTTAGCTCTTCGTAGAAGTCAGCAGCAGCTTTGATTAGTGTTCTTTTGAAGACACTCCTTGGCCCCAAACAGAGCATTCTGCAAAAGCCTAACTCCTGGCCACTGAGCCATCTTTCAGACACTAACAACCAGTGTCCACCTCTGGGCCCCTGCATTTCTGTCCCAATGTTGGCCCATGAAGAGGTCTGTCTTATTTTTGAGCTTTGCCACACCTTCTAAATTTTCTTTTCTGTCCTTCTCCTTTTGTTTTTCCAATGGTTTATCATCAAGGTATAGACTTATAACATCTTTACTGAAAGAGTTCCCCTAACCAACATTTTTGTGGTCTCTAAGTCATTCATCTCTTGATTTTCCTCTAAGTCAAAGGGTCTTATTTATTTCATGGATACCCTATATATGCAAGTCATGCTGAAAAGTTATTATGCTCAAATGACTTCTTTCTTCCTTTTTTAAAATCCTCACCCAAGGATATGTTTATTGACTTTGAGAGAGAGGAAGGAAAGGGGACAGAAAAAGGAGATAGAAACATCAATGTGAGAGAAACATAGATAGGTTGCCTTTTATATACCCCCCAACCAGGGATTGAACCCACAACCTACATATGTGCCCTGAGCAGGAATCAAACCCACAACCTTTGGTGTATGGGATGACTCTCTAACCAACTGAGCAACCTGGCCAGGGCTCAAATGATTTCTTATAATTTATAATTGTAATTAATTTCTCATATTCTTAATTATCCAAGTAATGAGTGGAAAGCACTCAAATTAAAATATATTCTCTTAAATGATCAAAAAAATAAAAATATTCAACATCAAAGAAATGCAAATTTAAAGCAAAAACCATCACTTTTGCATATTGGGTTGGCAAACAGAGTAAAGATAGAGTTAAGAGTAATGAAAAATAATTCTCTCACACTTACTAGTGAAAGGGCGAGTCGTCTCGGGGCCTGATCACGCTGCTGGCGGCCTCGGGCACCGACTCCCCAGCCCACGGCGGGAGCCCGGCGCAGGCTGCCACCCGCCCGCCGCCCCCGGACCGGACCCACCCGGCAGCAGCGGCGGCAGGGCGGGGCGCGTGCCCTCGCCGGAGGAGATGGAGGAGGAGGCGATCGCCGACGCCCCCGGGAACGAGACGGAGGACGTGGACATCCTGCCTGGGCTGGAACTGGTCGATCTACTGGACCCCCAGCAACCGGACTGGCCCCTGGAGCCCGGGCTCAGCTCGCCCTGGGGCGGGGCTAGGACTGCGCCCTCCATCTTGCCCTGGGTCCTCCATTTTTGGGGCAGCAGCCGCCATGTGCTCAGGAGAGTGCCTTCTTCCCGGAAGCCCAGGCCCCTGCTGGCCACGCCCAGGATTTCTTTAAACTAACCAATGACAATCAAGGGACGTGCGCGCCATAGAGATGACCCGACTCGCGCCTGGCCAATCGGCGGGGCCCACAGTCCCCTCTCCTGCCCTCACTCCACCCCCCTATAAAACCCCCAGTCCCATCAGGCCTCTCTCTCTCGGCCACTGGACTTTCCGCTGTGTCGGTGGGTCTGGTGAACGGGGAGCGCAAGCCGGCTTGCATAATAAAGGACTCTTTGCTTTTGCATCGGACTGACTGGCTCCCTGGGGGTCTTGGGAACCTTGAAATCTGGGCACAACAACTAGCATATGGCAGTGCAAACCTGACAATCATTTGGATAGTGATTTTGTCTAATATACAACCAAAAGCCATAAAAGAACAAATACTTAATGGATCAGCAATTCTACCTCTAGAAACTTATCCTGAGAAAATAATAACATAAATGTAGCAAAATGTACCAGAAATTCATTGCTCATGAAAGCAAAAACAAACAAACAAAAAACAATAGCAAGACAAACAAAACAAAGGAATAAAGAAAATATTCACTAACATGAGACTGTCAGGGTTCATCTCTTACAGTTCCCTGCCTAGGAATTTCTATTATGGCAATGCCAACCTCCTTAAGCTCCCTGTGACTATACCATGGCTTTTCTTTTCTTTTTTAATCCTCACCCAAGGATATTTTTAGAGAGAGTGGAAGGGCAGGAGGGGAGGGGAAAGGAGAGGAGAGGAGAGGAGAGGAGAGGAGAGGAGAGGAGAGGAGAGGAGAGGAGAGGAGAGGAGAGGAGAGGAGAGACATCCATGTAAGAGACACACATCAATTAGTTGCCTCCCACAGGCGCCCTGACCAGGGACAGGGGTCCAGCCTGCAACCAAGGTATGTGCTCTTGACCTAAATGGAACCCGTGACCCTTTAGTCCATGGGCCAATGTTCTAGCCACTGAGCCAAACCGCCAGGGCATACCATGACTTTTCTTGCCTCTCTACCTTCGCTTATGCTTTACTATCTACCTGGATTGCTACCAAATCAACACTCTCTTTAAATAGGCTCTACCTACCTCAAGTCCAAGCATGTGAGGGAACTTGGTAGCAAAGAGTATACCCTCGGAAGCTTGCTATTCTTCACAGTATAATATTGTTAGAAGTACAGTTGATTTTAATCTCTCAGTTATCATAGGTTTAAAATATTTGACATTTTTCTGTATATACTTACTTTCCTCTCCTTTTTTACCCATCAAGGTCCACACTGCACTGTGAGAAGCCTGCATGAAGGAACCTTTCCCTGTTTGTTGTACCTTGCATCCATCATGTAGTCATTATATGCTTTTTTACAGGTTAAGACCTACTTGCTAAGGTTATAGAAAGCAAGCAAGCAAATCACCAATAGCAATAAAACATTTTAAAGGCAAGTAAAATCTCTTTCTAGCAATGAAATGGGCCAAGATGTTAGAGAAACAACTTTGGTATAAAAGACCTAGCATCGACTTAGCTCCTAAGCAGGCTGTGGTTTATTCCACAATATAAACTCGGAATTGTGTGGAAATTCTCAGGAGGAAATTCCAGGGAGAGCAATTGTTAGACAATGACTAATGAAACGATATACCATAACAGGTGACTCTTTTTGTTGAAGAAGATATAGAAAAAAAGATCTCAGATATCAGGACACCAAATAAATAGATTCCTAAAGTTAAACAACAATAACAATGAAACTTGTTACTTTAGGGGCTGAACATGGTTTAATATCCAGAATAGCAATAAAATCATACCAGGGGAGAATGGGTCACAGAAATCCTAAAATTCTTCAATGCATTTGTTAGTTTGAGATGTAAACATGTGGAGGAAAAAAATCTCAAAAGTATAGAAAGAAGCATTGGTACACTGGGAAATGGATGTTAAAGATAAGACATTTTTTAATCTTAAAAATAGTTTACATTGCTTCATGGACTCAGAAAAGGGGCTAGAAAGAGATCTGGATAGAAAAAAAAAAAACACCTTTGTAAATTTTTAAATAAAATTCAGATCAGAAAGAAGAAATTCTTCTAAAATTGAGCAAGATTAATTTGGTGTGTTACACAAATAGGAGGAAATCTGCTAAAAAGAAAAAAAGGAAACAAAACTTAGCTGCTAATCTTAGGTTAATAGCAAATGACCCCATCCACTCTTAACCTCAAAGACTGACCTCTTGACCCACAGCCAGTGGCCCTGTTCAGAAACATGTTGCCACCAGAGTAAATAAAAAGAGAACATAACGTGCTGAAATTGTTACTGCTAATGACAAGTGACACACACTTTATACTGCCAATGAGCAAAGCCATCAATAAATAACCCTAAACATGTTTGCGAATACTTTAGCTTCCTGTCCTGTGTCTTTACATATTTATTTATTTATTATGGAAGAAGGAAAGTAAAATTATTATTCTCAGCTCTTGGGCATTTTAGAAGGAAATTTGTTAAAGTAAGGGAAAACCAGATGGGTAGATGTATTTGGTGATCAACGCTACTCAATAATTCATATCCACACTCTCATTCTCTGACATGATCTATACTAAAAGACAAAGGGCAAGAGAGAAGTTTCACGGACATGAGAATTCTGTGAAACCCATCATAGACATGAAGTCCAGAGACAGGAAACACTGAAATCCTGAGAGTCAGAATATTTTAAGTTCTTAAAATCTCTTCGTGAAGGGTCTATAGTGATGTCTCTGATCGAGCTTAAAGTCTTGGCTTTGGTGGGTGTTGGCAAGCTGATTCTATAAAAAAGACAATCACCATTATTCAAAAAATTAACATAGAAAGTGATATTAACCCAATATTCTTAGAAATTATATAACCTCCAATTGATAAAGAAGGTTTGCTTCAGTCACCCTCGCGCCAGTATATATTGTATAAAATATTTCTCGAAGGAAAGAGAAACTGGTAATATTGCTGGCCTTCAGAGAGAGGAATTGGGTGGCTGGGGCAAGTATAGAAGACTTTTCACTCTGTACCCTTTTGTATGTTTTCAATTGTGAACCTGTTAAAAATACAAATAAAAATTTAAAATCTTTAAGAAAGAAACGACATTTTTAAGAAAGAAAAGGTATGAATTACAAACAGGAAGTGAGTTAATTGGCATGTGTACACTAGTAAAAATAACGGTAAAATATAGGGACAGATAACTAATTTTAATAAAATAAACCTTAATACACAGGTTAGTCCATGGAATGTTAATGAATCCACATAAGATATAATAGAAATAAATGATAATTTAATGAAATAGAACAGGGACACTGCATTTTTCAAAATAGCTGGCAATTAAGTAGAAAAGTAAAATTATATTTCATCCTCCATCCTACTCCCACACCACTCTCCAAGTCAATGTACAGATGAAACCCAATTGTGTATACACAATTGTGAATTGTACATTTTCTTGTATCTTCTATTTTCTCATGATTAGGTATTTCCAACTTAAAGATGAAATGAAAAAAAAGAAGGCCGCTTTTTATCACAAACTTATAATTTGTAGGCAAATAAGAGCATATAAAATAATATAAGCCACAATTCTCCAAGATAAAATTATGTTTAACTAAAAAAAAAAAATAACCAGTTTCTCTCCATTTCTCACTCAAAATTTTTGTCTTTATAAAATGTTTTCTGCTTCAAAGCTGGTCAAGAGTAAAAGATGCTTTGACATGCTTTTAATTGATTCGTTTTACACTCAGAGGGAGGATAACAGTGAAATGTGAAAGGATTTTTTTCCTGTCTTGCACACATCTCTCATTTGTCTATCTTAATTCAATTAAAGGAAATAAGGACAGTTTGACCGATGAATGAACCATATTTTAACCAAGGACACTTCTATTTAAACTGGAGTGTATCAACCACTGTAATTGTCAGTTAGTTGCTTCCGATCTCTAACTTTCGTTTTGAGAGGTCACAGCATGGTCATGGAAGAGAAGAACATGGTAGAATATGGATAAGTGTTTAAGCCATTAGCCCATTAGCCATTCAAAGAAACATTTTAATTATTACTGGCTTAGATGGAAATACCCTCTTTTGTTGCATGAAAGGCCTACAGATTCACATACAATACAACTTGTTTTAATAGTTACAATGATAGGCACAAGTTTTATTATGCTGGTTTTCGTAAGAAGTTTTGTTGTTGTTTTAAATAGCTTTATAGGGGCATTACTTTACCTTCCATTAAACTTACCTATTTTAAGTGTGGTTCTGATGAAGTTTTTTGTTGTTGTAAATATATGTAGTATGGAACCCTCACCACAAACAAGATCTAGAACATTCCCATCACTCCCAAAAAGTCTGCTCATGAGCCTTGGAAGTCAATTCCTCTTCTCCAACTCCTGGCCCCCGGCAATCACTGATCTGCTTTCTCTCTCCATTGTTTTGCCTTTCCTAGAATTTCATGTAAATAGACCATGCACTATGTAGTGTTTTATGTCTGTCTTTTTTTGCTTAGCTGAGTACTTTTGTGATTCATCCATGTGGCTACGTGTATCAATCAGCAGTCCCTTTCCTTGTATGGCTAAGTAGGGATCTGACACAATTTTTTTTATACTTTCACCAACTAATGAACATTTGGTTTGTTTCAAGGTTTTGGCTATTATGAATTAAGCTACAATGAACATTCAAGTACAAGTCTTTGTATGAACATATATGCCGGAAGCCAATTCCAGCATGTCATAATTGCAAGGGTTTCATCGAAAGTTTGATGGAACTTGGGACTCAACAAGGGCTGAGTCACATATGTTATCGCCTGTTGGGAATGGCTAAAGGCATTTCCCCAAACCTGAAAAGGATGATTGCATGCGGCCAGACAGCTAAGGGCATCTTAATCTACATATTATTGCCTCCTACTGGCCAAACACCTGAACAGCCATAGGCAAATTCTTCCATTCTGACAATGGATTTTGTACCTAATCCTACCCTTTGAAGTGTATATCTCCACCTTGCCTTGGGACAATTTGGGTTAATACATAGCAAAGGGTCCTGAGACCAGGAGAACTTAGTTTCTTTAGCTAGGCTCCTCTGACCCCCAAATGCCTTTCAAAATTATGCTTTGTCTGTGGACTCTTTATTAAGTTACACACAGCCCTTCTCCAGATTGCTGAACCCTTCTAGATGCTGGAACAAGAACCCTGGCACGTACGTTTTCATTTCTCTTGGGTAAATACCTATGAGTGGAATGATGACGCCATATGGTAGATGTATGTTTAACTTTATAAGAAACCACCAAACTATTTTACAAAGTGGCTGTTGCATTTTGCATTTCCAGCAATAATGTGTAAGGGTCCGACAGTCTCTCCACATCCTCAACACTTGGTATTATTAGACATTTACATTTTAGCCACTGTTGTAGCGTACGGTATCATTTCTCTAATAATGAATGTCACAGCATCTTTTCATAGGCTTGTCAATTTTTATTTTTTGGTACTTATGTTCTATGAAGGCACTGTGAATACTGAATTAGTGAATACAGTGGGGCCTTGACTTACGAGTGTCCTGACTAACAAGTTTTTCGAGATACGAGCCGTCTCTCGGCCGATTTTTTGCTTTGAGTTGCGAGCTAAAATTCGGGTTACGAGCCAGCTTCAGATACCCCACTGCTAGTTGTCGCAGCGAATGTCACAGTGAACGCCACAACATCAGCCCAGCATTCAATACATTGTAATGGTGAAAATTGATTTGACATACGAGTAATTTGAGTTACGAGCTCAGTCACGGAACGAATTAAACTCGTAAGTCAAGGCCCCACTGTACTGAAATTTCCCAGGGGAAAAACAGAGTGAGGTTCCTTCAAGCCTCCGGTCACAACATTTTTGTCAAATAAAATGCAATTACATTATGTGGTTCATTTGCTAATGTCGCCTCAGCATTGAAAACTAGTCTCAAAAGTGTTGAAACCTGCTCATCCTCCTTTTTCTAACACTCAGCAGATATTTTTAGGATTCTTCTATGACCTCCTGATCTACAGAACCTGCCTTGATTGCAAATTTAGCATTTTCCATGCTGTGTTATCTTTTGAAATGTGCAAGCCAGCCAGCACTGGCCAAGAAGGGTACGACGTTTCCTGACTCGGGGTAACGTGACTGTAAAGTTCTTTGGTTTCAGCCGCACAACAATACTACAGTTTTATCAGTTGTCATCTCCTAAAATCCACGAATTCAGCCACTTTTCCATCTCCCTTTTGTCACACACTCTAGCATTTTCCAGAGCAGCCTCATGTACTGATGGTTGAATTTCCTCTTCCTTTTTCTGTATGCACCCTACTGTTGATCAATCAACATTGCACACTCACGGCCAACAGCATTCTAACGCATCCCTGAATGAAGCTTATGGAACTCTCACATTTTCTCCACGAGGCACATCCTAGCCTTCTTACACTTCGGAACACTAAACAGCACTTCAGCACTGTGCTTGGGGCCATTTTAAACAGCAAAATCACCAAGAAAAATGTGCAAAAACACACACTAAATAGATCACAAAAAGGACATTTGTTTATGAAAGCTGGAACAAGAAGACAGAGTGAGTGCTGCCTCGTTCAAAGGCAGTTGGGAGAGTCTGTGTCAGGCAACTGAAATTTTTTGCAGCTCCGTCCATGTCTGCACACGAAAGCACAGCAAGTATTGATTTGGGGTTACAAATAAATTTTAGTGAGTCAGTAATTCACAAATAGGGAGTATGGGAATAACAGGATCAACTGCTATACTCTGCAAAGATTTTCCTCCAGTCTGCGGCTTGCCTTTTCATTTTCATCATAGTGGTTTTCCAAGAGCAAACATTTAAATTTTTTTATTTGGTCTAATATATCAATAATTTTTATTGGTTCAAGGTTTTGAATTCTATCTAAAAAAATCTGTGCTTAATTTAAGAACAAAGAGATATGCTCCAATTTTTTTCTTTTTAATGCTTTACAGTTTTAGCTCACTCTTGAGATTTATGATGCCATTTAGAATTAATTTTTGTATGACTTTACCTGTGATTTCCCAGGGGTAAATTACTTTTTAATTATTATTAATCTCGGCAAACCTCATGTGGAGAAATAACAAGCATATGTTTATGGCATTTTTATGGGCTTGCTATTCAATATTTAGCTTGAAGAATCATATGAATCAAAATATATTATTTATCAACATAATTAAGTCAAAATATACCTATTCTGGACTACAGAGATAAGGAAAAACTTCTTATTTGTAACAACATATTGAAAACACATTTGTCTAAAAAAAACCACACTTAAGACCAGGTTTAGAACTTTGTGCTTATGAGTTCTTGACAGTGAATTTTCTTATCATGGACACCTTGGCAATTGACATGTGAAACAGCAAATTCTAAAAGAATATGTTTTTTTCTAAAAGCAAGAAACCATACATTTTAAAATGAAAGGGAATGTCTTCATGGAAAACTGTAATAGGAAAAAATTTTAAATTACATTCACTACTTGAGAAAAGGAGTAGGAGGACCTTGAAAGAGGGTTCTTCTATTAAGGAAACATTTCCTTCAACAAGTTACAACCAGTATGAACACACAGGAAAGGCCAGTTCATTAAAACAAAAACAAACAAAAAAACCTACCCTTTTAAAATGACACTGAAAGTAACGGTGGAGGTTGGTGTTCCGCACGGAGCCCACACATTCAAGCCAAGATAAAGGCCAAAATAGCTAAAATGAAAAGGGTCGACAGCCACAAAAACTCATAGACACAAACAACAGTATGGTGGTTATCAGAGGGAAAGGGGTAGCGGAGATAGCAAAGAGTAAAGGAGGTCAAATATATGGTGATGGAAGGAGATTTGACTTTGGGTGGTAAACACACAATGCAATATACAGATGATGTATCATAGAATTGTATATTTGAAACTTATATAATTTCATTAACCAATATCACCCCAATAAATATAATTTAAAAATGGTAATGACAAACTACTTAATAATAAAAAAAAATAGTTAAAGGAACAACATACTAATACATTCTATAACATGAATGAACCTCAAAAATATTATGCTATCAAGCCAGAATCAAAAGACTACATATTGTATGACTCCTTTTATATGAAACTTCTAGAACAGACAAATAATACAGAGAAACATAAATCAGGTGAATGACTGCCTAGGTTGGGGTGGAAGCAGATTTTCATTCTGAAAGATTATATGGGAAGCTAATTACTTGAGCAACACTCCTTTCCCTCTTAACCAGTGGTTCTCAACCTTGGCTGCACATTAGAATCACCTGGGAATCTTTTTAAAATCCTGATTTCTGGGCCTCATCCTCCGGAAATTCTGTTTCTTTGTTACTAATGTTGTGGCCCCACCCCATAACAAAGAAACAGAATTTCTGGAGGATGAGGCCCAGAAATCAGGATTTAAAAAAAAATTCCCAGGTGATTCTAATGTGCAGCTAAGGTTGAGAACCACTGTTCTAAATCATACCTCACTCTTCATACCCTTTTATTTCCTTTCTCTTTCTCAACTACCCCAAAACTTTTTTCAAAGTTTATGTTTCATTCATCTTTCCAGGCATCTCTTAACTCTATGGGTGGGTAGTCTATACCACAATGGTTCCCCCTTCACTGAGAAAAATAACATGACTTAAGTAACTCGTATCTCAGACTGGCAACAGTAAGATTGTCTTCACCAAATTCATACTGTAGCTCCCAGCTTTATCATCATCTGGCAACTCAGAAAGAAATACCAATTTGGTGATTTTTTTTTTTTTCCAAAGAGAAAAGAAATTACTCCAGGCCATTATAAGGAAATGATTGGAATATTTAAGCTTTTGGCTGTATTAGTATACAAAGATTGTTTCTGGGTGTACTGGTCAATGAATGGTTGAGTAAAGGTTAAAAGATATCATCACCTATAGCAATGTGGAGCATCTCACTTCTCTGAGTTGCTATCAGAGTCATCTCATAGCAACTCCATGCTTTTGTTCTGATGTCCTTTGAACCCCCCATTTGACTACTAAAGTGTTTCAGACCTCACCATATAAGCATGAGCTCAGGCCAGGATTAATCATCTCCTGTTCCTCCCAAGTCATGTAATTAATTACTTAAAATTTTATATCAAATTGCCAGGTGGTGTTGTTTTTTGCCAGGGACTGTTCCAACTGCTGGGAATTCAATGACAGAAGATACGGCCCAGCTTCATGGAGCTTATATTCTCTCCTTGGGCTCTAAATAGTCATCTTATGTACCCACCATTTCATTCTGTGCCTAAATAACAAAGCCTACTGCAGGCAAAGCCACCTGTGAGGTTGGACTGATGCTTTCTGTCCCACTGCACAGACACACGGCATGGAACAAATGCTCTCTGAATGATGAAGTACCAGCCAGCACTAACTACCAAGGCCCATCACTTGCTATAACAGTCTCCCTGTTCTTCAAGTGACCTGAACAAGTAACAACTTTCGCTCTCTGTCTCACATCCTATGACAACACAGGGTCAAATTTTAAGCCACATCAATTCTACCCAATGGCTCCTAATTTAACAGTATATTGGCTCAGTATTTATTTATTATTGCTTGTTGCATGAATAGTCTAATCTCTTCTTTGTGGCCATAATCATTTTCTTGGTTTATCTTTCAAAATTTTTAAAAAATAAAATAATAATATATCTTCTCAGGCTACTAATTGAAAAAGAAAAGAGGATATTACAAAGCTCTTGGGATTGATATAAAAATGAACCAGGGCTTCTCTGAGCTTTTAATCGATTCTTCACAACAAGTCACCTGCACGAAGGACTTGTGATGACTGGCAGAGCAGAGAGCGCTGAATCCAGTCTCAGACCCTAGAATATTCTCAATACTGAGAATTAATTCCATAGCAACTCTGTGCAAGTATAAACTTCATAGCAAATACAAAGGGCCCTCCATGATCTAGAACTGAATATCCTGCTCAAAGTATCTAAAGTTTTAGATGATGGATGCCACTAGGCTTGAAAAAAGTTGGAATATAAGAAAAGGACAGTGGTGTTTCAGCTGAAAACTTCCATAGGGACAGACATTCCCTCCTGCCCTCTGTAGCTCATAAGGGCGTCCCTGTGTCAATGATCTCACACAGTAGACAGACCCATTCTTTCTGCTTTTCTTTCTTGTAGAATGATTTGTCCCTAAAGCCAATGTTGGGCAAAATGCCACTAATACTGCCATAAAGCCCCCACCGTGCTGGGAGGGGGAGGCAAGAGAGAGAGGGTTAGGTGGTAATCAAGCTTACAGATTAAAGCTCCCTAAAGCTCCACGATGAGCACAGTCCTTGGTGTTTTTTAACTCTTCTGGTACTGAGGCCTCCTCCCCCACCCTCATGGCCCAGCACGCAAAGGCCTTTTCATCCATGGGCCTCCGAGGCTGGCCAGCTTTGACGGTACACTCCCAAGAACAGTACCTCCACTGGAGATTTCTTAGGTATCGACCTCAAGCGGGCAAAAGTTCCCCCTTTTCTATGTAACGATAAAACTATTCACGCTTGCAGACACTGACATTTTCCATCTATGTACTGACATCTGCGAGGGCCAGTGTTGTAGGCACTATATTATAGGTAGAAGGGGAAAAAAGCCTTTGTCTGTGACAATAGGAGGCTAGAATAAAGTTTAAACAACAACAAAAACCAAACCAAAACCAAAGCTATTTTAAGAACAATAACAAAAAGACCAAATTTGATTGTAATTTGATAGTTTATAGGAGAACCTTTTCTACTAATATATCCCCATGGAGGTGTTCTAAGGATTGATCTCTCCCGCCCCCCATACAGGGTGTTAGCCCTTGCCAGTATTGCTTTGTGGTTAGAGCATAGACCTGCGCACTGAAAGGTCTTAAGTTCAATTGCTGGTCAAAGGAACGTACCTGGGTTGCGGGTTCACTTCCAGGCCCAGTCGGGGCACGTGCAGGAGGAAACCAGTCTCTCACATTCATGTTTTTCTGTCTCTCTCTCCCCCTCCCTCCCTTCCACTCAGTCTATAACAGAAAAAAAAATCCCTTTGAGGATAAACAAAAACAAAACAAAAAACATGCTAATGTTAGGCTCGTTGGCCCATTTTACCAGTAATGCATCTCAGTCACTTAGTGCATTAAACCAAACCCAATGACTCCGTTCTCCAGCTTGAATTCCCCAACCCAAGCCCAGGGAAAACAGCCACATAATTTTTAGAATTTAACAACTACAGGGCTTCTAAAATGAGCTAATGCTCATGGTTTGCAAACCTCCAGCACCTTCACATAGGGTACATAAGTTTCATTCATTATTTCTAATTTTTGACATCTTGAAGGGCTATCCCTAGGTTGTTAAATTTGGGGGTAGTAATCCCTGAGGCATATTTATTTAATTTCAACTCATAAAAACTTCCCACCGCTATTTGACCAATTCTATTCCTTCACCCTCACAACTAACTTAAAAGTTATGTAAATTACCCAGATGAACAAAAACAATTTACGATTATAACATTGTTAAATGAATTAGATAACAATGACTACAGCTTCCCAATTATAGTTTGAGACAGATAAATTTATACTTTATTGATAGCTGGAGCAGAAAGCCCTAATCGCCAGCACAGTCTGGTTTCTGTAGGGTAATGACCCATCTCTATATTCACAACAACAATCTCATTCATCATAATTCACATTAAAAAAAAAGAAAGAAGAACTCTAGTCAAGCTAATGGAGGAAACGTGTGAAAAGTGATTGGCCGGGTAAAACTCTGTATGCAGCTGGAGGGCCCTAATTGATTATATTGTGCTGCAACTAAGCTTTCTGCCTAGTACAACAGATCTTTATCTAACTGCATTTCAATTGATTTTCACTGATAGTCTTCTTTCTTATGTCTAAGGCTTAAAGTACTAAACTAATAAAAGGATAAAAGACTTTGTAATACAGATTTCAAAATATAATGTCCAAGCAGGACTTCCATGAAATAAAATGGCAGACTGAGTGTGTATAACCCACCAAACATTAAGAGCCAGTTGTTATCAATTTGGGAGGTAAGTTAAAAAATGTTTAGGATTTGAGTCTGTATTTGAGAATCAAAAAGCAAAACACTAACCTAAACATCCAAAGACACACCTGTCTAATGTTTATTTTAGGATGTAGAAATGTTAAGATGAAAGATTATCCGTTTAGTAGCTATTTTACATGTTCTTATGTAATATGTCCATTCTATTCGTTGAGTACTGAGTCAAAATGCTCTGGATTTGGTTTTCTCATTCAATAGTGATGAGTTTGAAAACAAGACAGGTACAATGGCTAGATAATGTTTAACTTCCAGGTGAACAACCTATTGGATTACTTGGAACACTAAGCCAAAAATCTCAAAATAACATTACTGAACAGAGTTTATATAATAAGGGCATACACTGCCATCCTTGAGAATTCAACAGTTTAATTGGCATACAATAAACTGTGCATATTTTTAAGTGTTAAAATTTGATGTTTCGACATATGTACCCACCCGTGAAACCATCACCACAATCAAGACAATGGAACACATCCATCATTGCCAATGGTATCTTCAAGGCCCCTTTCTAATCCATCTCTCTTCTCAGTCCCCCTCTATATTTAGGAAACATTTCATTGGCTTCCTATTATCATAGATTTGTTAGTATTTTCTAGAATTTTATACAAATAAAACCATACAATCTGTATTTGTTTGGTCTGGTTCCTTTTGCTTAATTATTTTGAGATCCACCCATGTCATTGCATTTATCAAAAATTCATTCCTTTTTATTGCTGAGTCGTATACCATTTTATGGATGAACATCAATTTGTTTATCCATTTACTTGTCGATGAACATTGAGTTGTTTCCTGTTCTTGGCCACTACAAATATAGCCACAGATAAATTTTCATGTATCAGTCTTTGTACAGACACATGCTTTCATTCTTCTTGATTAAATACTTAGGAGTGGAGGATTAGGTTATATGGTAGGTATATATTTAATGTTTTAAGAAACTGGCAAGTTGTTTTATGATTCTATATTTCCAACAGTAGTGTATGAGGTCCTCAGGTGCTGTATATCCTTACCAAGACTTGGTATGGTCATTATTTTTAATATTAGAAAGCCTAGTATTAATTACCGTTAATGTTAACTTCAATTTCCACCGACTTCAATTTGCTTGGCCACTGCAATATTCAACTCCTGTAGCTTGGCCTTGAGGTCTGAGTTCATCTCAAGCTCCAGCAGAGCATGATGCACTCAAACTTGTCCAGCTTCTCACCTTTGGGCTTCACCATTTTGGTGCTTGAACTGAACATGGCCTTCTCCTTGGTGAGCACCGGCCTGGGGAGAGCTGCATCCCCAAATTTTGATATGTTATGTCTTAATTTTCATGTAGTTCAAAATAATTTTTATTTCTTCTTACATCCATGATTTATTTAGAAGTGTTTCCAAATACATATTTGGGCACTTTTCCAAATATCTGTGGTTATTGATTTCTAATTTAATTGCAGTGTAGTCAAATAACACATTTGATATTATTTAAATCTCTTAAAATTTAAAACCCCGAATACGGATTATCATAGTAAATATTTTGTGTGCACTTGAAATGAAGATAGTTCTGCAGGTGATGGGAGGTTTACATATATTTGTGTATATACTATAAATGTGTCCATTATAGTAAGTTGCTTATTAGTGTTATTCAAGCCTTCTATATCCTCGATGATTCTTTGTCTATTCTATCAATTTATTGAGAGAGGGATGTTGAATCTTAAACAATATTGTGTGTTTGCCTAATTCTGCTTGCAGTTCATTTTTTTGTTTCATATGTTTTGAAGCTCTGCAATCAGGCATATAAACACTTAGTTCTGATAGGTCCTCTTCACGAATTAACACCTTAACATTATGCATGATCCCTTATTCTGTATTAACATTCTTTTAAAGTCTACTTTGCCTATTAATGTCACCATTGCCACTTTTTCTGATTAGTGTTACCATAGAATATTGTCATTTCCATCTCTTTTATCCTATTTGTGTCTTTATATTTAAGTGGATTTCTTGTAGGCAGCATATAATTGAATCTTACTTTTCTATCCAATCTGACAATTTCGGTTTTTTAATTGGGTATTTAGGCCTTTTACATTTAATATGATTTTTATATGGTTGGGTTTCAATCTACCATCTTGCTATGTTTTCTATTTGTCTGTATGATTTTTGTTGCTTTTCTTTTTCTTCCCACTAACCTCTTTTGGATTAATTAAATATTATTAGGATTCCATTTCATCTAATTTGTTGGCTTACTAGCTATATAAATATCCTACGTAATAAATCCTATATAATAAAAGCCTAATATGCTAAGTGTTCGGTTGCCCGGTCATCTGTTCAACCAAGCAAAGCATAATATGCTAATGATATGATAAGGCCGCTCAACCGCTCGCTATGATGTGCACCGATCACCAGGGGGCAGACAGTTAACCAGTAGGTTAGCTTGTTGCTGGGGTCCAGCCGATTGGGACTGAGCGAGATGGGCCAGACACACCCTGGAGCCTTCCCAGGGTTCCTCCCCAGCTGATAAACCTCCCACATCCCTCCCTGGCCCCAATCATCCCTCCCTGGCCCCAATTCATGCTCTAGTGGGGTCCCTCAGCCTGGCCTGCACCCTCTTGCAATCCAGGACCCCTTGGAGGATATCGGAGAACTGGTTTCGGCCCGATCCCGCAGGCCAGGCCGAGGGACCCCACTAGAGCATGAATTCATGCACCGGGCCTCTAGTTTGTAATATTAGTGGTTGCTTTAGGGTTAATATCATATATCTGTAACTTATCAAAGTCTACCTTTAGGGAATATTACAACACTTCATATGTAGTGTAAAAAACTTACAACATTTTTTCTCTTTATCACTGGCTTTATGCAATTTGATGATGTACTTTGGGTCTTGCTTTTAAACTTTGTTAGTCAGTAGAGTCTAAAAGAAATTTTGCCTCACCATAGAGGCAAAACACTTCTGCGTGTTCTCTCCATTTGCCTGTAAATTTTAAGATTTTTCTACTTTGACTGGTGGGAACAGGAACTATTCCCAGACCTGAGTTCCACTGCGTTCCAATAATTGTTCCCTCTAATATTTTTGGATGACTCTTTCCCAGACCTTGGGTAGTTTTTCATGTGCTTATTGGTACTAAGCTGAAGGCTTGTAGTATATCCTTAGCAGAACTCTAGGGCGCTCTATCTGTGCAGCTCTCTCCTCTATGGCACGCTGCCCTGTGAATGCTAGACACCTTGGCCTCCCCAAACTCCAAGCTTCATCTATTCTGCTTAGAAAGACTGCTGTGCTCCACCTGGGTTCCCTCTTCAGACAATATGTACTGGCAATGAGCCAGGACAATTGCAGAACGCACTTCATTTGTTTCCCATCTCTCGGGATCACTGTCCTTAACTGCCTTATACCCAATAACTTAAAAACTATTGTATCATATAATTGCCCAGAGTATTTGTTTCAGGTGTAAGGGAATCTGGTGCCTGCATTCACTGAAGGCCTTGATTGTAAAACTCTAAGCATTAATTGGATATGGAGTACCCAATTAATGCTTAGAAAATGAATGTTAATTATTTGACCTTTAGTAAATCAACTTGTAGAAATCAAAAGGAAATAAAATCTATTTTAAATGAGATTAGTAGAAAATTGTTCAATATCTATGAATATTCTTTTAAAAATTCCAATTTATCATGTTATCACCAATACAACTGTCTGTTTCTCAAATGGTCTTTAACATCTGTATAATAAGTGAAAAAGTATATTAATTTTTATGATCCTGTGTTTATTTATGAAGGTTGATATTGAGAGACTCTAGAGTACACCGAGGAGACTTAAATAAAAGAATGTGGTCTCGTAGCACAGTTAAGATATCCATGTGCAAATTCCAAACTAATTTCTTATACTTCTGTGCAAAGGACTGGACACATAAGATTGTATCTTCACTCTAGATTTCATAAAAATTGTTATGTTTAAAGTAACTTACCATTTTGCTTCAAGTGAAATATTTTAAAAATCATCTAAAAGTAGGCTTATTAGCAATTTATGAGCCAAACAATGTTTAGTGTCTAAACATGGGAATGAAATGGGTAGTACAACTGTTGCAAAAACAGGTTTCTGGGTTGTAAGGTCTTAATTAAAATGCAATACATTCCAATTTTTAATAGTGTGTTAGTTGAGAGTACAATGAGAATCCCCACATACTGCCCCCTAAAACAGATGATGGTTTATATGATTAGGTTAAGAACAGACCCTCTACCTAATAAGCCTGTGGATGACAACATCTGTATGCACACATATAATCCTGAGGGGTGAGATTTTTCCATTCGGGGCACTAGGAAACTAGGCAACATGACCAGAAATTAGCTTATGCAATTCTAGATCTTTCAACATCATATATTACATGAGGACATTAACTGAAATAAACAAAAGTCATTCCAAAACCATACTATATTGTAATTAGGATATCAGTTATGATAGTGATATTTATAATGACTATATGCCCTCAGAAGAAGTTAATGAACGGAGGCTGACCTTGATCACTGACTCAGATCCTGCAGCACAGGGCAGTACCTGCTCCCTCTCCCACATCTGCCAACCTTTGCTACAACAGCAATAAATTTTCAGTCTTGATCTTTCAAGCATATCTTACATTTTTTGATCCATCATTAAGCCTCAAACTTGTGGCCTAATTAAATTACCGAGGAAAGACACTTTGGAATTCTAGACTTTGGCAGGAGAAAACTTAAAGATAAACACTTGAATAAGGTGAGAAAATTATGACTGAATCTCCATGCAGTCATTAATGATTCAATGTCACTGTTCAAAGCAAATTAAGTTGGATAGGATTGCCTTTTATATTTTTATACACAAAATGATGTCAAACTGTTTTTGTAGCATGGCGATTAAATGCTAAATACTAAATGTAGGAGAAGGGAGAAATAGAAAAGGCTCAAGGGACCAGACAGTTCCACATGATAGGTGTAAGCAGATATGGAATTCATATCAAGATCTTCCAGAGTGTAGACATTACAGAGGAAAACTTAAAGATATGGATGGCAAGATTTCATTTCTCTCTCAAAAATCTAAATGTTCACAGGTCAGGGAGAGAGTCTAGTGTAGGCAAGAGATTGTCAATGAAAAGATCTGAATTGGAAGTCTAGGTATGGCAACAGTTTTCTGTAGAAATTTAAGTCTGTATATTAATTTTGCCGAATTTTACCTTCTCTTAAGGTGGTAGGACTAGATAAAGACTCTTATCAATGTTATGGTTCTAAGACTGTGACTCGCCCTTCCCTAAACACAAAGCATTTTTCTATCCATACCATTAATTGTTCAATTGATAATATAAGACCTTGTGCTCTTTCTTCATCTTTTAAGTATTTCATAGGCATTCATGCCTCATCTTTCCCAAAGAAAACTTTTTGGATGAGAAAGGAACAAAGTTTTCTCATCTCCCACACAGCTAAGAACGCAGTAAGGATTCAATAAATCTCTACCTATTTCACAAAAGAAGAAAATGCTCAGAGAGCTGTAACCTAGCATTCTGAGGCCCTACCACAAATTGCCTTTTAGCTATAAGTTGTTGGAGGGAAGACTGATGAGGCTATCAGTTATATAAACTTCTTTATAGGACCAAAAAAAAAAAAAAAATGCCATGAAAGAATCCAAGCTTGTTGATAACCTGCCAAAAGGAACCCCTGGAAAGGTGTTTTGTTTTGCAAAGATGAAAAGGAACTGGAGGGGGGAGGGACCTCCTAAACTAGCAATAATGAGGGGGGAGACTTATCAAGAGACTCGGTTTCCTTTGTTCACTGAGAAGCTGAAGTAGCATTTATTTGCTTTGCTTTGGCTCTGTTCATGACCATCACAAAGAGTGAGGAGGTGTCACACAGTAGATAGACAGTATTTGGATTTACAGAACCTCAGTTTAACCGCCAGCTCCAACATGTGGTCATTAAGCTTGAAATCACCTAACATTGCTAAGCCCCAGTAAACTCATGGATAGAATTCTATATATTAAAAGCCTAATATGCTAAGTGTCTGACCATTCATTCGACCAGTCACTATGATGCACACTGACCACCAGGAGGCAGATGCTCTGGCCAGTAGGTTAGCTTGCTGCTGGGGTTCGGCTGATCAGGACTAGGCGAGACAGGCCGGACACACCCTGGACACCTCCTGCAGTCCCTACCTGGCCCCGATCATGCACTGGTGGGGTCCCTCAGCCTGGCCTGTGCCCTCTTGCAATCTGGGACCCCTCGGGGGATGTCGGAGAGCCAATTTCGGCCTGATCCCTGCAGACCAGGCAGAGGGACCCTAGTATAAAATAATTACTGCCGTGTTCTTTCGAGGATTGAGGCAATGTAAGTGAAGAGTTCTCTAAAAATTAGAATAATTTTTTTAATCACATTAAGTGCCCCCAAAAGTAGTGTGGTCAACTAAATAATGGTGGGCAGTAAGAGTAAGTTCTTTTCTGGTGGGCATCTGATTTCTTAGATGAGTTTGTTCTAACTTCTTTGGATCCCAGGGCTTGCTTTGGGAGAAAAGTTTCTAATTTAAGCACTCTGTGTCCTAATAGGGCTTCCTTTGGAACATAACAGATAACTATAGACACTATAAGGAGAAGAAAAGGCATCAAAAGGATTAAAAATCTGATGGGTGGAAACCTTCATTTATTCTCCCAGGCTCAGCACTCTGATTCTTGGACAGATGGCTCTATGGAGAACCAACAGGGGACCATCACCTTGCAATCTGAATGCCCATGGTAAGGTTTATGTGGGTCAGCAGTCTCAATACAGACCATGAAAGTGGTCCTAACGGGACGGAACATGTTGGGGTTAACAGAACATTCTTATTAATGAAGAGGTGTCACATCTATCATAGGTTGATACTAACAAATAAGGAACTAGAAAATAACGAAGCACGGTTAACACAAAAACTATACTGACCATAATTTGAAATTTCATTGATGATTTAGAAGACAGTTCAATATTGTGCCACTGGTTCAGAATCACTCTACACTTGATTCCATGGTACTTTTATTGCCTCCTTTAAGGGTTTTGGAAATCTCCCAATATTGATATCTATAATTATTTTTTTTAAAAAAAGCCACATCCTTATTATTAATTTCAGTGCCTAATAATATAGTTCCATCAATTAAATCTTCAGTTTACTTTAGTATTATCTGCTTGTTTCTTTGACTCCTAAATCAATGGAATATTATCACAATGGAATATTCTTAACCTATATTCCAGAAAGGACTCTGGAATGAAGCCTTTAATCTAAACTAAGTAAAGAGTCTGGGCAGCTCTCCATTGGATTAACATGTTCTATCTATTCCTTTAAACCTAAGATATCTTAGCCAAATGTTAGGATAAAAGAAACTATGCCATCTCCTGATAGTTGAGAAGAACCCATCCCCTAGATCCATGGTCAACAAACTGTGGCTCGCGAGCCACATGCAGCTCTTTGGCCCCTTGAGTGTGGCTCTTCCTAAGCCTTAGGAGTACCCTAATTAAGTTAATAACAATGTACCTACCTATATAGTTTAAGTTTAATTTAAAAAATTTGGCTCTCAAAAGAAATTTCAATCATTGTACTGTTGATATTTGGCTCTGTTGACTAATGAGTTTGCCGACCACTGCCCTAGATCAGTGGTTTTCAACCTTGGCTGCACATTAGAATCACCTGGGAATCTTTTTAAAATTCTGATTTCTGGACCTCATCCTCCAGAAATTCTGTTTCTTTGTTATGGGGTGAGGCCACAACATTAGTCACAAAGAAACAGAATTTCCGGAGGATGAGGCCCAGAAATCAGGATTTTAAAAAGATTCCTAGGTGATTCTAATGTGCAGCCAAGGTTGAGAACCACTGCCCTAGATTTTAATGTAGAAGAAATGCCTTATTCACTAATAGTTATCACGTGCACGGCAGTGTTTCACTCACATAATGGGAACAGCATCTACTCTGGTAAATATATTTAGATGTTGATTATTATATTGAACAATATAATGGTGTTCAACCAAAACTTGTTGAATGAATATGTACAGGATGATGCCTTGATCTTTCACAAAGTAAAACTAAATGTCCAGAACTACGGATAAAACTTAAACAAGGTATGTACTTACGTAATTTTTAAGGGGAAAAAAATGCTAGCCACAGGTTGGTTCTCTTGAATGTCCCAATAAGAAAAGGCAGGGACGTTAAGCGTGTAAGTAATACCCGGGTCTTTCTCATATTCCGCCAGGAGTGGCTCCTCAGGCTCCAGCCGTGGCTAGAGACACAGCTCCTCCCCACGGAGGCCACGAGGACATGGAATCGGATTCAGAGAGAGAGAAATACATCCCTGAACTGGTTTACTTATTATTTTTGTTTTCAACAACAAAAAGCTGAAAACTGCAAAAAGCTATCAGAGAAGTCTGCTCAAATAACTGCAGAGTCCAAAAAAACCAGTGAACCATACCAATAAGGTTTACTACTGGGATCCTCACAGTCCTGCTGCTGTACAGCAGCCTGCAGCATGGGAAACAGTAGTGAGGAATTCTGAAAGGACACTGCCAAATGAAATACGGTGTGTGTCTCTGTCCTTTCTCTACGGCCACATAATAGGATAAAATTCTCTTCCTGTGGAGGCAAAGGCAGGTGGAACATCTATTTGTGGGGAATCAAAAAGAAACCCAGCTGGACATTCCACTGAGAAGCTTCCCTCGTAAGATGATTCCCTACCGACCCCATCTCACGGAGCATCAGTATCTTCCTGGGGCTTCCCCTTTTCAGGGGACCCTACACACACACTCCTCCAAGAACGGTGGCTCCACACACATTGCAGCTGTTTACGTACCCAGGATGCTTTCCACTAAAAGAACTTCCATGTTGACTTAAGGGAAAATAAAAAAAAAGTGCAGGACTAGGATTATACACATAGTGAGTGTTTGGGATAATGACACCATCCACATACAGACCAAACTTTATATTTTATCCATCAAATTCTACAATCAGCCTGTGCATGTAAATCAGCTCTACATTTATCTGGCTATTAGACGCAAATTTAGGATGTCTTAGTAGAAGGAATCCAATTTAGTCAGAGTGTGAAACGTGTGTGCCTTTTACCCCTACGAGAGAGTAATGTAATCGAATTCTGTCCATCATAGCAGATCAGCGCTGCTCATCTTTGTCCGGCACTCAGGTCGGTAAAGGACAGGGAAGGCAGAACTGATCCTTTTTCTAGAACAAGCCACTAGTTAACTATCAGCTGAGGAGCATGAGTTCAACCAACCAGACAGTGACTCAGGCACCATGAAACTGGATTTGCGGAGGCTGGTGTGCATGCTGGGGGGAGGGGGAGACCACTCCCCTCGCCAGCAGCCACCCTTGCCCTCAGCTGACATCACCTTTCCAGATGGCTTGCTCAACCATTACTTAGATTGTTTCAAATTAAGACATCGTCTGTCTTTTCTCTTAGAAATGTGTACAACGAGGTGCAAAATGAAAGAAAAAAAAAAGACACGGTGTAATCACACGATCCATCAAATATGGCCTAAACCTATAGGCACACTCGATGCCGCGGCCTCCGTCTTTTAAAGATACATTGAAAAACACTGTGTTCTGTGATAATGAAATAAGGACAACTGCTTCACATTAAATGCAACAAGTAGACCTTGTAACATGACCAAAATCCATCCCAGGCTTCTAAATTCCAAGTGCACCAAATTCCTCTTTAACAGTATTCTATAAGAAATGCTTAACACTTTTCTTTTCCTCCACTTCCTGTAGTTATACATTTATAACAAAATGTGGACTCACTTGACGGCCAAACCAAAATGTTTCATTTTGCTCTGAGATTGCGACCCTTGCTGCTGAAATACAGTACACTAAAAATGAAATAAACGTTTCCATTTTAATGTGGTTCTAAGCTTCCGGCTGGGCAGCAGCCTAATTGAGACTTTTGATGTTAGCTTTTATAAGACATGCTCTCCCTCATCATCTGTAGAGTATTTTAACTAGAGATCTCTTTGCAGTCTTCCCAAAGTTGACAGAGGGGAGGAGGGCGGGGAGAGGGTGGGAGAAGGGAAGCCACTTTATCAAAGTCAGTGGAAATACAAGGTATTAATTATGGTAAATGAAGAAATATGGGCATTTGGTTACTTCTGTGGGTCAGAAATATTTTAATCTGTCGCTGCCAGCCAGCTGCCCCTCCCTGAACCCCGGTGCATTTATATCAGTCCCAGGAACACATCAAAGCTCCCCAAAGTGAGGAAAGCAGCCACCAGTAGGGCCTTTCCCATCCCCCACCTCAGGCACAATTGTAACTGGAGCGACCACCGCGTTATCCGCCACAATCAGTAACCAGCCCATGACCTTTTTTATTTCTATTTTTTAAAAATATTTGGGAGGCACAGAATTTAGACAAAATGGTAAGCACGTAGCCCGAAGCAATGATTTTTTTTTTAAGCCCCAGTAAACGGAAAGTAAAACTTTTGTGATATTTAGAAAACAAATGCTGTATAACTGCGGCAGTCAGAGCGGAGTTGGCTGCCACAGGCGCAGCTGACTTCCGAGCCTGGCTAAGCCGCGGTCCAGCAGCGGAGCTACAGGGAGGGGAAACATTAGCTGTCGGCCTCGATGCCTGAACGCGTTTTATTAAAACAACGCTTGGAAACTCTAGATATGAACAGTCAAGGAAGCCAATAGCAATTACATAAGTGCAACATATTCCCTATACGAGCGGGGTAGGGCCTTCTGCAAAGTCACTGAGTAACATTTTACAAACCCACTCTTTATAAAGTTTTTCTGATCAAGGAATCAGATAACTTGTTAAGAAGTCAAGCCACTCTAATGTGCAAGAAATGTGCAAAAAAGCAACAACACAAAAAAACAAAAACCAAACACACCCTGCTGTAGACATAAAAAGCAACTTTAAATGAACTGTATGTACTTCCCTGCACGTCATTTACATTTTTTTAATCTAGTAGAACAGAAAAATTTTGGACAAATGTATTTATAGATGATTCCATTTTCAATATGTGTTTTTATTTGAATCAAAGATAACTAACAATTTTTTCTTGTAACCTCAGTTGCAGGAAATTTTCAAAAGAATTAATTGAACCATGTATACTAATTTAATGAAACTTATCCTTTGCTTAGAATATACAGGCAAACAGAATTTATCTGTTCTAGATTGGGTTCTGAGAGATCTTACGGTAGATTTTTTAAAAAGGAATTAATCAGAAAAAGGCACAAATAAACCATGTTTGTTTTGAACCATACGTTACATTACAGATTAAAAAAAGGTGGGAGGGGGGGCATCTTTTAGGTCAAAATACAACAAACAAAGCACAATAACAAAGCTCCAGTGAAAAGACAAAGGCCCTCCCTTTGCCTGCCTCGGAAAAGAAATGAATGAAGCCAAGACCCTTTTCACTATTGTTGAGTCATTCCAACCTTACTCAAATGTTTGCACTTCAATATAGTTCTCCCTCCCCCTCAAGGATGCTGAAAATGCACAGGATTTCTGTACAAAGGTATTCGCCACAGAGCTGCCTGCACTTTTTCTAATCTTAATTCAACAAAAAGTCCACACATCAGGAGTCGGCCTACCAACTGTTCTAAGTCAGGAATAAAGGATTTAGACAAACATTCACCTGCAATCACCTCCCAATTTTCTTCCTCATTTCACATACTACTTCTTGTGATAAAAACGGAGTGATAAGAAATTTTACTTTTGTTGATAATTTGTTGTTGGAGGTAACAACAACCATCACAGGGAATTTGAAACTAAACCAAACGAAACCTCTCTAAGCTGACAGTGGGTACACCTTCTCTGATATTAAACCACAGCAACATCCAATTTGGAAAATAAGCCGAAGTAAACATATTGATTTTCTGTTCCTATGTGTAATTCTTATTGAGTAATCAAAGGCAAAAATAAATAAATAAATAAATCCTAGCTGAGACGGTGAAGACTATAACTCTATTCTTAGGCTTTAAAGGAGAAAATTTATGAACTCATATGGATTCATAAGTTTGTGCTTAAAATGAGAAAAATCATGGTTACATATATTTTGATTGGTTGATGTTAAAATTGTGTCAAGAAACTAGGCAAGCTGATATATAAATAACTTCCTCATAGATCTACAACATGGAAATATATTTCTGAAAATAAATCATAAATTTTATGTAAGATTGCTGAGCCTTTAGCATTTCAGTATTTGTTAACTTTTGCATTTGTTAGTATTTTTTAAGCGTATAAGACCTTCACTGTACACAAGTGTAGTCGGACTAGTCGGCTTCTTCACCAATTTCTAAACAGAATTCCTTTACGGGAGCTTCCGTGCTGCCTCATGCACGATCCCTTCCTTCCTCTAAGCAAATACCAGCCCCAGTCAGCTAGCTATTTGTGCAACTTGAATCTCATGGTTGAGACATGAGTATTGAACTTATTCAAGACTGGATGAAGATACCCTGATATTTGATGAAATAGTAATGCAATCTCTCTAATCTTGGTAACAGTTTCACTACCCAAATCACCAACACTTACAATAGCAACATGAATTCAGTAAAATACATCTTTAAAAGGTAGCAGCAGCCTTGCAGGTCTCACTTGATTTTTAAAATGACTCAGAGATGTAGCTTAACTACAGGAACGCAGCCGATGTTGGATGAAAACAAACACCAACCACAAGAAGTCATGCACGCATCCTGGCGCGCCTTCTAAAAAAGGGCCAAAAACTTGGCACAAAGGTCCAGGGAGATGAACACTACAAGAGATTTGATGGGTTGTGTAAAGAATAAGAAATCATCTCCCAGATGTTTGAAGAAGGAGAGAATAAATCTTTCAGTGAATGCAGAAAAAAATATCTGAGTATAAACAAAATATCCATGATTAAATAAAAGTTTAGGTGATTGAAATGGACTAACATTTTACAATATTAATGCTAATGGTTCATCACACTCTTGTTTGCATGTTTAACAGCTTCCATTAAAAAAAAAAAAAGACTTATATGCAGAAAGGAGAAGCAAAGGGAAAACTAACTCAAGTCATACATGGGAAGGATGGAGACAGGAGAAATATCAAATCAGCCAGAAATACACCATAGCAGTTTGCAATGTTGGGTCAGGAAATAAGGTAGTTAGAGAAAAGTTGCAATCTAAAGAGAAAACACTTTTAGGAAATGGCAAAATTAAAACAGAAGGAGATATGTAAAATAGATGAATGAAGACAAGGTCTTCCTGCACCAAGGGAGTTGTTTAGGAGAAACAGTGTCCGTTTGTGGCCAGCGATAATACTTTCCATTCAATAGAGTTTGCAGCTTGCTGATTCATATGATTGCAGGCTGGCGCCCTGCTGGCGAGCCTCTCCACTGAAATTAAATCCACTCTCTTCAGTTATAAATTATAATGCTCTATAAACAACACTCCCATTGGGAATGGGGGGAGAGGGGGGAGAGAGGGAGAGAGAGAGAGAGAGAGAGAGGAAGAGAAGGAGAGGGATGAGTGGGGGAAGAGAGAGGAGAGAGAGAGGAAAAGAAAGAGCTGGGGAGCGAGAGCGTTTCTGCACAGTTCACTCACTGTTTAATGTTCTGCTCTTCTGCAAGAAGCAGGGAGAGTAAGTCTTGCACAGATAGCACGCCTACACTGTTTGATGTAGAGCCCAGAAAGCAAAGTGGGATAGTAACGAGAGTCTATGAGGAAAAGCACTTAGAAATCAATGAGTATGCAAGAAGAGAAAAGATAAAATAGATTTTATACATGGATTCCTCCCCCCCCCCCAATACATTATTGAAGGTAGCTTTCGAGTCCCAAGGGAAAACCAAAATAAAATAAAATTCTTGATTCTAGTTAGATAAATTAGATCTACACATGTGCATCTTTTGATACCCAAATCAATCAAAAACAGTCCCCCTCCCAACCCCATGCATGGGAAAGCAAAGAAAACATAGGAAAGTAAAAATTCAAATAATCAGGTTACAATAGCTACAGACAGGAGTCTACAGCAAAAAGAAAGTTCAAGGATTTGATCACCCAAGCACCCAGAGATTAATCACATATTTTTTTGCTTTTTATGAATATCTATTTCAGAATTCAATGTTAAATTGATAGGAAAGTGGTACCTCAATTGTTTGACGTTGAAGAGGGTTTTCGTGTGTGTGTGTGTGTGTGTGTGTGTGTGTGTGTGTGTGTGTGTGTTAAAGGTGGTTTGAAAGGGGAGGAGAAAAAGCAAGTATTCAGTTTAGGCAATTAGCTCAATAACTCAGGAAACAGTCCGCCATCAAGTTGGTTTGTATGCACCAGTTTCAAGGTATTAACTTATACCCATATTTCAGGTTTCTTTTGTGTATCTGGATCTCTTTTAGGAGGGATTTATGCCCCAAAGCAGCATAGAAACAATGATTGTCAGCTGCTATTTAATATTCCAAAGACTCATATCCACAGGTTACTTATCAACCACAGAAGGACACAGTTCCCTATGAAAAAAACACCTTCGAAATGTCATACCAAGTGATGAACCTGGACAGAACGATGGAAGGGGAGGCAGAAGTTGGAAGGGAAGAGGCGGGGAGAGAGGAAAGCCCTGCAAACCTAGGTGGGAACGTGATTTAGGAGAGGCAGCAAACCTACAAAGCCGAGATGCATTCCAGGTGAGAACACGCCAGGGAAACAGAACCCTCCACACACACACACACACACACACACACACACACACACACACACACACACACACACTTGGATTTCTCTATCTCATTTGGGCAGACTGAATATTACTCTACTTTTCCTCCCAAAGTACCAAGATAAAACTCCAGCTTTCTACTGACGACACAGAATGAAGAGGAAAAAGAAAGGTGAACTGAGATTCCGGTTTTAGACCTGAAGTAATTTCACTGGGCTAAATTCCAAACCTTGGCGGGGGCGGGGGGGGGGGGGGGGGAGAAAGGACCTTAAAATTGAAACACTGACCCCAACTTTAACCAGAGCCACAGGTCTAGAAACAAGTCAGGTTTTACGCTCCTTTCTTTTTTTAATGTGTCTGGCTGACTGTCTCTCCCTTTGGTTGGGGTGCATACCAAGTAAATTAGGTGAATCTCAGCAAATGCTTTTCTTCCTTTGAATGCCTGGTGAGCTTGTTGGGAAAAGTCATTTAAGTCACTTAAAACAATCCCATGAAAAGTAAAACTCAATTCTGAAATAAGAGTGTAACTTAGAGCTTAAAAAATAAATTAAATAAAGGAAACATTAAAAGATAAATGGAGCAGGATGCTCTGTGGCTGAGGTAATCTGAGTGGAAAGGGAAGGAGGAGGGTCACGTTAATAAATGATTAAAAGGCCTTAACAAGAGCCTATCAGGTTGACCGGGAAAGCATTCTTCTCCTCGGCGCCTCTCCGAGACCACGTTTTTCACATTTGCTCTCGATGCTGATCAATATGGTTTTCATTTGCTGATTTCCATAATGCCATATGGGATCTGCCAGCCTGGCCTAATGAAGCTAGGAAGAGCTGGAGTCATTTGAACATTCTCGCCTGCATGACCGTCGCCAGCTCTCCAAATGCCTGTTATCTGAAAGCCAATATTTTTCTTTTGCTTATTGACAAATCCCAGAGGTGTTTGCCCCTAGACAGATGTAAAAACTCAGCCTTGGGTGGCAAATTTAAATTAAGATTCAAGCTAAATACTGCACTTTTTTGTAGGTAGTTTTCTCTTTTTTTTTGGGGGGGGGAGAGGGGGGGACACCACTCTTAACCTATAATTTAAGCTTGATTAAATAGAGAACGTAAGATTTAAGTGTGAATTATCCATTTCTGAACACAAAGGCTCACCTCTGTTGATAAAGCAGTAAATCACAAAGAATAAAGCACAAATACTTTACAATGCCACCAAAGCCTAAGGACATATTTATTGCCCCAATTCAAATTTTCCAATAAATATTTCAATTTAGTTGACCCACTCCTATTTGTCTCTGATGAGTTTCACCAAAATTCATATCAAACTGTATGCTTATTAATTTTTGCTTCTGTCAAAGTTTTTAATCCATGCTCTAGGATGGAGAATCATCTTTTATTATATGTAAGGTTCTTACACTTTTTTTTCTCATTGTGTAGTAAAATGAACTTGTTGAGGTCATCTTACACAAGTGAGCTATGCACACACCTTTCATGATGCCTGAAATGTATCGTTAAAAATTCTCTGTAGTGCTCATTGTCACTTTTCCAAACTCAAAAGTCAATTTCAAGGAAAAGTGCAGATAGAAACATATTCCCGAAATAAGTATTTTGTCTTTTGCAAGCCAAAAACAAACAAACAAGAAAAACAGTTGCATTAAATCAAAAAAGTATTTCAAATTTACATTTGGTGCCAGTATCTTCATTCACAAAAATTTCATTCCTTTTAACATAAAAAAATAAATATTCTAGTGAGTAATCCAAGTCATTTTAGATTCTCAAGAATATTATGGGGTGGTGAACACACAATTCAATATATATAGATAATGAATTATACCTGAAAACTCTATAATTTCATTTTATTAACCAATGTCACCCCAATAAATTCAATAAAAAAGTTTAAAAGAAAGCTCCTTGAGACAAGAGTGCCACATGTTTCATTTAACACCATTCCCAGCACCTAGATTAATTAACCACAAATAATTTTGTGGTCTGACAAATTTGAGTGCTGCTCAATAAATAGTACTACTCTTTCTCTTATTTCTTTCCTTTAACTTTGTTCAGCATTTACTTGAGAATAATTTCTGTTTATAGACGCTTTCCTATAAACAAAATGCAGATATATATCTATATGTTAGAAAAGAATCATTATTTTGTTGGTCTTGAAGATCAATAACACCTTGTATATGTTTTCCAAAAAAGATAAATGTGTTTTCCTAATGTATTTTTAAAGACTCATTTAGCTTAATCAGTCAATGAATTAAAAATACCTTAAAGAATAAAAAAGGATATTAAAATTGGTGGTAGCAATTTTGTTCCAGAACTATGAAAACAAAATCACAGAATTTTGCCAAGAAATCTCTCTGAGTTCTCCCAAAAAGGTGAATGTGTCATGGCTGAGTCAGTGCCCAAAGTTTTATAAGTAGTTATATCTCTAAATATTGTATATGCTCCAACCCTCATTTCACAATCTCCGCTTTGTTACATAAGTGTTCTTTATCCCTTTCCTTTTCCTTCCTTCCTTCCTTCCTTCCTTCCTTCCTTCCTTCCTTCCTTCCTTCCTTCCTTCCTTCTTTCTTTCCTTCTTCCCTCCCTTCCTCCCTCCCTCCTTCCCTCTCTCTGTCTCCCCCTCCCCAAATGGTCATGCAGCAAAGGCATGGCTGGCGCAAAACAAAATAAAACAAAAGAAAGGCAGTGGGACAACTATCTAAAGCAGCGGCTCTCAACCTGTGGGTCGCGACCCCTTTGGGGGTCAAACAACCCTTTCACAGGGGTCGCCTAAGACCATCGGAAAACACATATATAATTACATATTGTTTTTGTGATTAATCACTATGCTTTAATTATGTTCAATTTGTAACAATGAAATTGGGGGTCACCACAACATGAGGGACTGTATTAAAGGGTCACAGCATTAGGAAGGTTGAGAACCACTGGTCTAAAGGAAAGGAACTTCAAGAGAACCAAGTGGTCCTGGGGATGAACACCATGCTTACTTAGCCCTTTTGCATCTCTTCTCTTCAACAATGGATTGTGGCCTGTTTATTCTCCTTTCTCATAATTCCTTTATCAACAGTGAAAGGACACTAAAACTATGAGACCTTTAAACTGTCTAGTTTTAGAACATGGATTGTTCAATTTTGTTGTTGGTGGTGGGTGGTTGTTAGTTCCATTGGAAAACAGTAGCAGCTCTACCAACAAATGGGAAGCTAGAAGTTCAGACAGCACTGTGTTATACAGAATCTTAAAAATGCTGTTGAGTTCTGATATAAAAGTTAATAATGAGGTACAGAGTGAAGTCCAGGAAACACACACACACACAAGAAAACAATAAGCCAATACAAGGGTTCTAAGGGCAATGGTGGAGAGAACGCATTTCAGGAACCTTTCTCTGGGGCTCTGAGATTTTTGGCTTATGATAAAGGTAAAGAATGAAGAACATATCAGTCTATCTAAAAGTACCAAACTACTTTCTCTTATGAATTTCATATTAAGTAAATAGGAAATATCACATTATATTGGGCGGGGGTGGGGGGGGGGTGAGGTCAGATCTTTTAAGCACGTAGTCATCTGTTTCCCGCCAATATTCACAATAAAAACAATAACGTAGCAAGAAGACCGAAAGGGTCATCTTGCCTAGATATGAAGCAGGGAGAAAGACAGGAGTGATATTCTCAAAGTCTAGTGGAACTGGTAGCAGACTACCCTACAGGAGATTTAGCTGCTAACATTTTGCTTTACTTGAGCCATAATTACCACACCGAGAGACAGGTCAGATTGATACTCTCCTACACGATAACATGATGCTAACAACAGGTTAGCCAGAATAGCTGAAAAGAGTCTCACTCTCACTAAAGATGGACTCACAGTCAGAATAGACTTCTAACGTGAGCTCATGAGTGGGAAGGGCAGGAGAAACCCACTCCTATTTGCAGAAGCAACAGGAAGAGGAAGAGAGCTCCCTGTACTCTTGACAGAGAGGGGAGAAAACTACTCCAGTTCTTTTGAGATTTAGTGAGCTCAAGAAGATGAGAAAAATTATGAGTTACAACAACATGATAGAAGAAAAATTTTAACAGAAGGAAGAAGGAAAGACAGCACAAATAACAATGGTTCAATAATAAGAAGTTCTCTTACAGGAAAAAATAAATCTCTGGGAGGCTGTTTGTCGATCTTTGGGCTCAGGTGAGGCAACCTTACCTTTCACTGCTTTCTTTGTAGAGGGAGGTATGCTCACCAAACCAGAGGAAAACGAGCAGGCAGCTGCAAAATTGGGATCCTTGTTTTTTGGGGTTTTTTTTGGGGGGTTCTTTTAAAAAATATAACCACAGGATTTTATACTCTTCGTAATAAAATAAAACATGAAGCTTAGAACTGGGTCACTTGGCTCTTTCTCTTATCTCCTCCTAGTTTAAAATGCTTATCCTCTCTTATTAGCCGGCCCTCTCTGAGGTCTGCAATGGGGCTCCATGCTTTCAGACCTCAGCGCCATCCTCTTTGGAGATTTAGCCTTTCTTGAGAAAGTCAATTTGGTCTACCCACGACAGCGCCTCCTCTTCTTGTCATAACATCGCTTTCTGTGGGCATACAGGGAATCCCAGCCCGCAGGTACGGTCACTTTGTGGGGTTGGTGCTTGCCACACTTCTGCCAGAAAGTTCGGCAGGTCTTAGGAGCGATCACCATGTTTTCAGAGGCACGATCAGCAGGGACAGCTGTGGTCTACTGACATCACCACTGTATCCACAGCACTTGCTAGAGTGCCTGGAATCGACCAGTCCACCAAAATATGGATGCTGAGTGATGGATACCTTTAGAAGCAATGAGAGGATTTGCAAAAGTCCTTCACGTGTTTGTTTTTAAGTAGTAGTAAAATTTAAAAAGTAGGAGAGACAGGAAGAAGCAGTAGCAGTTGCGGTAGTAGCCATGGTCACATAGCCTTAAGGGACAGGTTGGGAGTGTAGGTGGAATCCAGTTGCTCGACGTGGCTACACAGAAACCTGTGGCTCAAGGGCCTTATCATCAGCAGAGATTTACTCTCCTTCCACGGGGCTCCGAGGGACTCTGAACTACAAATGTAGGTTTGAGCAGCGGTGGGAAACCAAGATCTTGAGCCATGGGAGGATTTATAGCCAAGGGTAGCAGGTGAGAAATGAAACGGTGAGGTAAGTACCTTATTAGGAAAGCGAAGGTCAGGACCAGGTCGGGATGGGTTAAGACAGAAGAGCCCTGTCACCAGCAGTCTGGCTGGTTCAAGACTTTCTCAACAGGCCTCAGTTTCCTTACCTCTGAAATACCAGTGACCACGTCTCATTATTGGAAGTGACACAAAGGAAAGCCAAGGGTAATCCGTAAGTGGGAGTCAATGAGGGACGCTGAGAAACAGGTCTGTTGAAGGCAGATATGGGATTACGTCCTTTATGTCTTGATCTATTTATTGGAAATGCTACTCGGGTAGCAGACTTTCTAGTACTAGAACAGGTAGGACTCTAACATGCATCTCGTATGATTGCTCCCACTTTCCAGTCCACGTGGGTGGTGGTTATTATTTTTAATGTATTCCTACTTCAATAAGTCATAAATAAGCTTACCTATTCAAATGACCACAATAAATGATGAGAAATAGCACAGCGACCCATAAGCAGCAAAGACCCAGAAGGCAACACTTAAAACATAAATTGCCAACAGCAAGCTGATCAGGTTTCATAAATCAGGGCAGCAATGGCCCTAAAGAGTGGGAATGAGAGCTCCAGTAATTGCAGCCTTCTGTCTGGGCGCATACTGTAAAAACAGCCGCAGTAAGCACTCCTCCTGACCAATCAATAGACTCCTATTAACCTCCTGGCCAATTACAGGATGATTGGCTAAGCAAACAAAGAATTATTGGCTGTTTAGCTGGGACTTTATTCAGGCCTCTCTCGTCCTCTGTTTCTCATTCTGTTCCTCCTCTCCTCCCCACCCCCTTTCCTGTTGGGGGGGGGGGGGGGAGGAACACATCTGCAAACACCTGATATTCATCTAAGTCTCTGCAGTTGTACAGTCTTGTTAAATTGTTACCACCTTTTCCACAAGCAGTTTTGGCAATTAACCTCATGGCCAGGGACTTCAAAGAAAACAACTGTTGAGTTTAACCTCTCCAAGCTACCATAGATTCTTTTATGATTTTTCCTGAAACACTTTCATCGAGAGAGAGAGAGAGAGAGAGAGAGAGAGAGAGAGAGAGAGAGAGAGAGAGAGAGAGAGAGAGGCAGACTGATAAAATTAATGTTTATTTTAATATTTGGTTAATTTATTAAGAAGACAAACGCTTCAGACATTTGCCTTCACGTGGTGGGCTCCCTTCTCAAAGCCTCTACCAAGTGAGGTTTTATTTTAATTTACATTCCCCACACATGTGTGCTCCTCGGCTCTTCCACAAATCCTACATTTGCTGGAATCCCAGGATTTGATACATTTGACCCTCTCTTGCCCCTGTTCACAAATCTCTCATATGTTTCTCAAAACTGTTTAAAAGTTCAGAATGAAAAATGCATGTAAAATTAATGCTAAGAACCAAAGTTGCCATTAAAAATCTATTTTCATTTTATATTTTTACCCGCATAGATACACTTCTTACATTAAAAGCAAGGCTAATCCCCCACTCTCAGGAGAATAAACTACTGGCAATAAAGATCAAAATATATGACTGAACAAGCAATACAATTCTTCTGGAGTAATCTTGTGGCCTACGTGTTTCAATGCAATTTATGCGATGTAACCAGCTTTTTACAGCTGTATATAATAATAACAACGGGCCCCATCGCACCAGCTGAAGGCGGGTTTGTGGAGGTGTGTTAACTTCTTCAGGCCACAGAGTTCATTTAGAATTTTAACAAAAAGTGATTAACTATTTAGGAGACCCTGAGAACTACTGGTTTCTCCTCTCTCGGGCAAGGTCAGGCCTTGTAAAATTGCCACTAATACTTTTGCCACTCTTAGTGAAACCTGAAGAACTATACAACCAACTCAGAGTATGTGTGCCGTTTTTCTGGAAGCACCAAGAGGTTGAAATAATAAATCTGCAGCAAAGGCAAGAGGGCTTTTGTTTGATATTTACAGCCACCAATACCTTCATGCTATAATTAATTCCCCCAAAGCCATAAATAACTGTTCTCTGGAAGATGAGAACTCTACAGTACAGTCTACCATTTGGTCATTTTGTTAAGGGCCCGGCTGTAACTGAACAGCAGTTTTCCGCCAAACTTCCCCCAGCACCACTCCCACCAGTCTAGGGCAGAGCCCAGGAGCATGGTGACACCATCGTTTTTGCAGTGAGACCGATCTGGAGTAGAATTCCACTGTTGCTACTTATGAGCTAGGTTGAAAGTGGGAAAGTAGAGTTGTACCTCCCTTATCGGGATACTGTGAGGATGAAATGGGGTTGAGTATATAATGTAAAAGTCACCAACGGTTTTTTAAAAAATATATTTTACTGATTTTTTACAGAGAGGAAGGGAGAGGGATAGAGAGTTAGAAACATCGATGAGAGAGAAACATGGATCAGCTGCCTCCTGCACACCCCCTACTGGGGATGAGCCCGCAACCCAGGTACATGCCCTTGACCAGAATCGAACCCGGGAACCCTTCAGTCCGCAGGCCGACACTCTATCCACCGAGCCAAACCGGTTAGGGCTCACCAACGTTTTTTATGTGGCTTGTACTGCTTTAAAAATCAGAAAATCGCCATAAAAATGTGAATTTCCTGTCCCTCTGGACTAAATGGAAGGTTTGCCAACGCCAAGCCCACATTTCTGCAGTGCCAACATGGCATGAAGTAGGGGCAGCCACCTTGTAAATGCAGGTAATTTGCTAGAGCCCCCACGTAACATGGGCATCGGCACATCTGAGTTCCTGAGTCCTCTCTGCATCATTTAAAAGAGAGTTTGGAACACTGTCTAGCACAAATGTGTGGTACCCAGTACTCAAGAAAAAGCAGTCATTATAAGAACTACTCCGCCAAATAAAATCAGTGGAAGGAGGTTCCATGTATATATCAATTAAACATTTTATGCAGCACAGACTGCATCAAGCTCTGGAAATTTTACAAAATTTTCCTAGTGTGTGTGTGTGTACACACATACATATTTGGAAGGTTCAGAGAACAACATATATAGGTATATGATTCCAAAACCTCCCAAATACCCCCACTGACCTAGAATTCCTAGCGCACTTACTTTTCATACTGCCTCTTCTGGAATTTAACACCTACCATTTCTTCTTGCTATTTGAATCCCCAACCAATGTGTAAGCTCCTCAAGTGTGCATTCCCAAAGCACTGTTGAGAATAAAAATACCTCTTTGACAAGAACCATATGATTTCAATCATATGTGGGATAGAAAACAGAAAGGAACAAACCAACAAAACAAATAAAGCTACAGACACAGACAATAGTATGTGGTTACCAGAGGGGAAGGGCTGGTGGGGGGCGGGGGGCGGTGCTGAGAGGGTGATGGGGGTCAAATATATGGTGACAGAATAAATCTCAGACTAGGAGTGGTGAGCACATGATGCAAATACAGATGATGATATACAGATAGAACTTTACACATAAGATGTATGTAATGTTATTAACAAATGTCACCCCAATAAATTAAACAAACAACTTACTTAGGATAAAGATGATTAAAAAAATACTTCTCATTTAGACAATTAGGGGATTGGCCAGCCTTAAGCAAGGAAACAGTTCAGTTATACTTAAGAAGAATACTTGTTGTTCTAGCTGGTTTGGCTCGGTGGACAGAGCGTCGGCCTGCAGACTGAAGGGTCCCAGGTTTGATTCCGGTCAAGGGCACATGCCCTGGTTGTGGGCTCGATCCCCAATGGGGGGCGTGCAGGAGGCAGCCAATCAATGATTCTCTCTCATCATTGATGTTTCTATCTCTCTCTCCCTCTTCCTTCCTCTCTGAAATCAATATATGTATATGTGTATGTGTGTGTATGTGTGTGTGTGTGTGTGTGTGTGTGTGTATTTTTAAAAAAGAATGCTTGAGAGGCAGAAGTCTGTTTTATCTACTTTGATATAAAAAACACCCATAATTAGGATGTTGTATACAACTAACTGTATGCATAAAGGTGTTTGCAATGTTTTTGTTTTCTTTAGTGAGTGAATGCTATCTTCTGAAATATTATTGAAAACACCAACTTTCATAACCAACTTCAGAGACAATTCAAAGACCTACTTCAATTCAGGGTAATCAGACATTCTGAGTTTGTGGGATCCAAATTCGGGACTTGATTATGTTATCACTCATAATCCCCATTCTTTTAGTGTGATGGTGTGGGTTACAGGGAAAGAAATCGAAAAACGTAGTCAGAGGAAGAGCAAAGCCTAGAATCCACATCTGCCTCTCTTGCTCAGGGTTCTGTCACTGTTACTTTAATTACAGTTCCCCGTTCAAAGCCATGAAAACAACCTACCCATTTGATTAGGTCATTTTAGACATGTGGGGGCGTGGGGAGCGGATAGAAATACACCTAAGAGGTCAGTCATTTTAAACAATCTATACTCGACAGCAATTTTCAGACTGACCCAAACTGGCACACCAAGTACATAGGGGACCTTGTGCTGGGGAACAGCAATGCGCCAGCTGTCTGTCTGGGTCGCCTGCACGGACAGCGATGAGCCCTCTGCAGAGGAGTCGAGGGGCTGCAGAGAAAAGGATAAAAATATGTCTCTCCCGAGAAGATAAAAGGCAACCTCAAATTCCAGGAGCATCTTAGAAGCAGCCAGGGAAGCTTTGGCAGCTTCTGCAATAAGTGGCCTGGGTTGAATTTGGGGAGGAAAGGGGGGGAAAATGAAATATGTCATGTACATGAAATTCGAATCAAACCTAAAACGTCCTCTGTCCACTCTTGTTAGGAAACAGAACTCTGCAGAGAGGAAAGCGATTTCTGGCCATCCTTATGGCCATATTGATCTTTTTGCTTCTTTTTAATTTTGATGTTCTTTGTCACCGTAAGTTTAAAAGGAAAGGGGGGAAGGAGGCATATTTGTGCTGAAGACTTAAGAACAAACTTTAAAAGTAACCTTCATTGACACAAGGGTCTGGTGCTATGCTGTACAGTTCAATGAACTCCCGCACAGATCAGCAAGATGGCTGGAAATGCCTCTCCCCGTCTGGTTTTCATCTCCCAAGTCTGTGTACTCAGTAGAGTGTGAAGAGAGCCTCTCTTCTCTTCAGAACATTCTCCCCACGGTCCTGCCCCAGCCCCCACTCCCTCTCCGCAGCCCCTGCAGCCGAGAACAGGAACTGGAGCAAATGCTTTTGTGAATTAAGAGATCTTGGGAGCGTAAATTTGGGCAGGCTGCTCCTTTCTGCGGGCCAGACCCCGCTGCTGCCCCAGGATGTGAACTGTCAGTTTGCATAGCTGGTGATGAGTTGCAGAACCATCAGCAAAGGTGAAGACGGCAGAAACAAGAGAGATTCAAGACTGGTGGAAATCATTTCACAGGGAAAATTTCAGCCATCAGTGGGAGGAAGCTTTGAAAAATGCTGCCATTTCCGAGTCAGAATGAAGGAAAAATTAAATTACTGCCGGTGAGGCGAGCCAAAGTTGCATCTCCCTCCAGGGAGAGTTTTGATAATGGTAAACATTTGACAGCTGGCCTGGAGTTGTTATCTTGTTCTAACAGTTGTTATGGTCTAAATGAATATTTCTGATAAGGGAACAGAGAGAAAAATTTAAGCACTTTGATATTTTTATGTTTTAAACCTTGTGGTAGGGAGGCAAACAGGTTTACAGCAATTTGTCACTGGGGGGCCTACTCTCAATGCTATAATGACCCCGGTCTGGAAATCTTACCGGTATTATTATTTCCGTTAATCTATATGAAATTATTCTTTGCTGTAAATTGACTTAGTAAGAAATGCTCTTGAACCTTTAGCTTCCTCAGCAACTGAAAAACAACCCCCCTCGTTGACCTGGAGAAGTTGAGAAGATACAGGGTTAATGCAAGCAAACGTGACAGCTCACAAGCATGCTGAGGATGGCTGTGTTGTGAAAGAGCGAGCTTTTTAGCTATGGGGGCTAAACCGTTAGCAAATTTTAATCTTCCACAGATTTTACTATCTTATGAAGAACACCGGGCCAAACATTTCCGAAAGGTAACGTAAATAAAGTAGCCAGCACTTTAAACTCAAAAAGGACCCCTTACTGGTGCCTGAGGATTTTGCGTCAGCAGAAGAGGGAGAGGTGCCTGGAGGGATGGTTCATGATGAAACACTTGCTCGATTCCTATATATAGCACGAGGAGATGAGCATGCGCTATTGTCTGGAGCGCTCAAGGTCTGCACAGGCACTGGCTCGAGGGTCCTGAGACACGCATGGAAGGCTCCGAAGAGATGGGAGGGAGAGTCCAGTTGCCTACTATGGATTTGCTGGTCCTGAGAATACTATATATATAAGCCTCTCTCAGTCTGCTTTTTTTACTGAATTTATTGAGGTGACATTGGTTAATTATATAAGTTTCAGGTATACAGTTCTAGAATACATCTGTATATTGTATTGTGTGTTCACCACTCAAAGTCACGTCTCCTTCCATCACCACGGATCCCTCCCTGCCCCCTCTCCCTCTGGTAATCACCATACTGTAGTCAGTGTCTAAGCGGTGTGTTGTGTTTTTTCTTTGCTTAGTCTCGTCCTCTTTTTCACCCAGTCCCCCTGCCCCTCTGACAGCTGTCAGTCTATTCTCTGCATCTATGAGTCTGTTTCTATTTTGTTTGTGAGTTTATTGTGTTCATTCAATTTCACATATAAGTGAAATCATATGGTAATTGTCTTTCTCTGACTGGCTTATTTCATGTAGCATAACACTCTCCAGGTCCATCTATATTGTCCCTAAAGGTAAGATTTCCTTCTTCTTCTTCTTCTTTTATGGCTGTGCAGTATTCCATTGTATAAATGTACCATAGCTTTTTTCATCCATTTAGTTTTAAAAAAAGAATAGCTACACTCCTCAATGTACTCTGTCCCTGACATTCTACTAGATGGGAATATACCAGTGACCAATCAGAAAACTGTATTCCCCTGGAATAAACAAAAACATAAAATATTTTCAAATTTTTTTTATAAAATTTGGGCTTTACACTTGCCTAAAATATAATTGGCCTAATGTCATGTGAACTCAGCATTCAGCACTGAGAAACAAATCCATTGAGCATCTGCTCAGTGCTACAGAGGATTCAGTCTAAATCCTCAAGCATCAGGAAGGAACACAGGCCCACCTGATGTGTAGGTGTCTTATCTTTCTGTCACTTCCATACTTAGAATGCATTTGCAAACATTATGCCCTAACCAAGGGAAAACTTTACCCAAAGTCTTTCCCTATTTTTCTTGAAAAAAAAAAAAAAAAAAAAGAAAATCAGAAAATCAACCTTTATTCCTGTATTTGTGGAAAGTAAGAGTTTCATTATTTCCCCCCCAGGGACCCTGCCCTGCCTTAATATGAAAGTATATAAATCGATATTAAAGTATGGTATTTTGAGAATGTTTCAAAGTAAGGTCAAACTGGTGTTAAAAAACCCTACTAGTGAAGGCTAAAATAACAGTCTGGCTGAACAGTCTTAAGTGCAGCTGACTCCAATTACTAAGGACATCCTAGCAATTTTTTTTTTTTTTTTTTTTTTTTTTTTTTTTTACTAACAAGAACAATGCAAGCCAAGTCTTTGAGTTGAAAACTAATGTCAAAGAGAAGTTACTCATAAGAGAAATGAGATAAATTATACTAATGCTGCAGCCATATCGGCAGCTGACAAGTAACTTCACCTTCAGCATTGGAAAAGTTGAGTTCTTTCCTGAGCAAATAATCAGAAAAGGAAATGAAGGATATTCTAAGAGAGAACAAATGCTAGGGAAAAAAATTCTTCTTTTGACTAAAACATCCAAGAGAATTTTGCATAAGAAAATATGTACATAAATGAATCATTGCAAAATCATGAAAATGGTGCTTCGAAATAAAAATGTAAAAGCATTTTGAAGAATTTTGAGCATTCACCAAAATAGAAAGAAAAATATAATAAAACCCAAGCATTCATCGCACAACCCAAGAACCATCAAACCATGGCCATCCTGCCCCTCCCACCTCCAGTTCCCTCCTCCTGCATTATTTTGAAGCAAATCCCAGGTATCAGCAAATCAGACAGTTCTTCCAACCATATTATTCCAAATGGATGGTCTCTTTCTGCCTTCACCGCTACCCACAAAATCAATGTTTTTGATGATTAACTCCCTGCTCCTTACCCTCATCTGGAGGCTGTTACTAGTACCGTTACTACCCAATGCACTACGTGAATTGAGTTAATAGAGACCCTCCCCAGATACATAGGACTTTATTTTACATGAGAGCTGATGACCTCCATATACCCGTCCATTCTTAAAATTCTATGACTCCTCTATGCAAACTTCTACTTGGGACCAGTATTCATTCATCCATTACCCAAACTGGGATCACATCATCCAGTATCAAGGAAGGGACATTGATTAAGGAAGTACAGTAAGTCCTCACTTAAAGTCATTGATAGGTTCTTGGAAACCGACTTTAAGCAAAATGACATCTAACCAAGCCAGTGTTTCCATAGGCTAACAGATATAAACAAGAACAAGTTCCTACCCACGAACACATGGGGAGCACGTACAAACTCCACACAGACATGGCCCCACTGAAGAATAGATGTTATTTTTTTCTCATCAACATTATAACCAAACGATGTAGAACAAAATTATGTTGAACGAAAAGATGTTATCCCAGGACCTGCAGGTAGTGGTTAAAGCATCAGCTTCAATCACACATTTCTGGTTTTAAATTTGGCTCTCCCAATTACTATGTGTCCTTGGATAAGTTACTTAACGTCTCTGTGTATCTGTCCCCTCATCTCTAAACATGGAATAATAACTACTGCACAGAACTCACAGATTAAATAATATGTAGAGTGAAATAATACGTTGAGAGTGCTTAGCCAAGAACCTTAAAATAAGTGGTTGCTCACTTATTAAATTAAGGAAGAGAGTCTTACATTGGTAAGTATCAGTAATGAGAAGGGGTATGTATATAATGAAAAGGATGACATGAGGGAGGAAATGGGGGTAAAAAAAATACTCCATTTTTATAAAATGTATCTTCCACCAACTTCTTTGAAGAAATTGTCTCAGTATTACTGTTTAATAGGAGCCTTCAATAAGCTCATAATCTAAAACGTAGGTGATTCAACCTGTTCATAATTGTCAGTTCTTAAAAAAAAAATCAGAGTGCCCTCAGTCATATGGATCTGTCTCTTGCTTCAACAGTGTTTGGACGGAACAGACTCAGGGACGCCCCTTCTTCCAGCCTCGGGCCACTCTCCAGTGTCTTATCCAGTCACCACCTTCAGAACCACCACCGAGACCAGCCAACACACTGGTGTTTTTTTTTCTCTACCCTAACTCCTTATTGCCGAACCATGAGCTCCCAAATTTGTCAGAATTATTCCATGGAGGTGGAGGCTGCCGTCAACCGCCTGGCCAGCCTGCACCGGCGGGCCTCCCACACCTACCTCTCTCTGGGCTTCTATTGCCACCGCGAGGATGTGGCTCTCGAGGGTATGGGCCGAGTGTCTCTTCAAGAATCAAAACCAGCGCAGTGGCCACATTTTCTTCCAGGACGTGCTAAAGCCTCCCCAAGATGAGTGGGCAAAACTCAGGACGCCATGGAAGCCGACTGCCCTGGGTTCTACCACGAAGACCCTCAGCTCCTTGACTTCCTGGAGAACCACTTCCGGGGTAAGCAGGTGAAACCCATCAAGAAGATGGGCGACACCTGACTCACCTCCCGAGGCTGCCGGTGGCCCCCTGGCTGGGCTGGGTATCTTTTTGAAAGGCTCACCCTCAAGCACAACTAGGAGCCTTTGGAGCCCAGAGGCTTTGAGGGGCCCCTCTGCATTCCCCTGGTGTCTGGCTTTTGCCTGAGCCTCTCCCCAAACTACTAGCCATTCTTTTAACCTCCGCCCTGAAGCCCTCTCCCATACATTGGACCAAGTGGAAACAATAAAGCAGAAAAAAAAAAATCAAATGTCTCATACACAAATGTAAAGGGCCTTGGTTGAAGAGTCTAATATTTATATACCAGTGTAAGGACTCGGGGTAGAGGGGGATGAACGCTCACTACTTGTCCCAATGAACCAGCCCCGTCCATTTGCCCAAGTGAACAAGACAAAGTAAAGTAAAGGGAAGGGATAGTGCCCATAATGAAAAGTGGCAGTGGCGGCAATGGGTCGTCGCTTGGCTTCATGCCTACACCATTTCAGTATTATACTTCGGGAAAAAAATCACTCAAATGAATAAAGGACATGGGGTGGCATGCTTTTTGCTTAACATTTGTCAGGACACTTGTCGATTAGGACAAAATGTACTTTAAATCATGCACTATCAAACCACTACATTACAGACTATAATGTGCCCAGGGTCATTCATAAGGAAAAGAACTGATATAAAAGTTTTATGCAAGAACTATATACCTACCTATCCATTTAAAAATCACAAACTAGAAGCTTTTCACTGATTTTTAATGAGTATTCTTTTCTCTTTCTTTTCATCCCAAAGTTATATAAAGGTTATGCTAAGATGGCCAAATGCTAGAGTTCTGTTTTTCCAGGAAAAGAAAGAAAGAATTAAGAAAGAAAGAAAGAAAGAAAGAAAGAAAGAAAGAAAGAAAGAAAGAAAGGAAGGAAGGAAGGAAGGAAGGAAGGAAGGAAGGAAGGAAGGAAGGAAGGAAGGAAGGAAGGAAGGAAGGAAGGAAGGAAGGAAGAAAGGGCAACTTTTATAAATCAAGTGTCTGCTGGAGTGATTACCTGGTAAATGTCTGATTGTGATGACCACTGCCCGGGGTTACTTTGCTTTTGCCTTTCCCTATTTATTCTATCTGCTGCTAGAAGAATCTTCCTAAACTCATCACTTACCGAAAACACTTCACTCCCCCCACCCCCACGCCCCCTGCACTTTTCTTTCCCAGTCTGGTCCTAACCACCCTAGAGAGTTTGGTCGTCCACAACTTCCCCTCACATATCCTTTCCTATATATTCAAAGCAGATTCCCATTTGTCCCCAAATTAGTCCAGTATGTGTGCCTTTATCTCTTGCCAACAAGAGTCCCTTTCCTCAATCTCTAACTATCAAAATCCTACCTCTTCCTCAAATTCCAGTTCAAATGTCATTTTTTCTACACAACATTTTCTGATCACCTCCGTTGGAACTAATCTTTCCCTCCTGCGTACTCTAAGGGGACTTGATCTGCCTTATACCACGGTCACTGGAGTTTTATTTTTATCACCAGAATCCGAAGGTTCAGAGGACCAGGGGGCATGCCTTTTTCCTTAATTGTACCCCTTAGAGCAGGGGTGAGGAATGTCCGGCCAGTGGGCTGTATATGATGACGAAATCATTTGGTCTGGCCCTGCCAAGGCATTAGGGGTGAGTTAATCAAATGTTTGACCAAATACAGCAGGCTATTTTTAAGTTGATAATTTTGTATGTCCCTCGAATGATATTATAAATATCCAAATGGCCCCTGGCAGAAAAAAGGTTCCCCAACCCTGCCTTAGAACATGGAGCATGGTAATATTGAGCTGAACTGTGCTGCATATTTGAGATCGAGGAAACCGTCAATAATAGCACTACATCTTTCTGGGTGAGTATTCCACATGGAAATCCTTTGAAGGACATTTCTTCATTAGCTCACCAACTCCTGGACATTCTGGTTTCTGCCATAGACAAAGCCTCCACTGAGCCCACCTGCTATCAGTGTACAAATAGAGCAGCCAATTCTCTCTCTCTTGACGGAGTAAAAAACTAAAGAAGACACATGTGCAAGGGGAAATACCAAAACCACAGTATGGAAACAGTATTTGTGAACCTCTTGCAGCCAGATCCCAAACACCTATAACTTCATCACACTTCCTTACAAGGAGCAAGGCAGGTCATGGGGAAGGGAAAAACATATCTTAAAAATTATTTTTTAAATCATCCAAATTGTTAGATTAGGTCATATGTAATACTGAGGAGAATAATGTCTAATCTGTATGAACGCATCTATTACTTCTTGGCCTTTGGGCTAAGACAAGTGAAGAATGCATCTATATTTTAAAACTTCAATCACTAGCAATTAATATAAGGTAAGTGCTGGGGCAAAGTAAATGTAAGTAAAAAGTCAGTGATAATTCTTGAAGACCCAAGAAAAAAATAAAGCTGATGTCTGTCTCCATTATAATTGAGTTGCTTTTTTTTTTTTGAGACCTAATAAATTTAATGAACAGATACAAGCAAAAGCATAAAATGGGTTTAACTATAACTTGCCAAAGATTAGAGCTAATTTAGGATGGCATTTGAGATGAAAATATATCAACTTAATGACATTTTTATTTTCTTTATCAAAATTAAAATATTATGGGTATAAAAAGAATATCCCAAAGCATTGAATCTTCTGAAAATACTTAGCAATCTACCCAGAGAAGAAAAATTTTGTTAGTTTACTGTTAAATTACTAAATGTAGTTGTCATTTGGACCAAGAGCAAAAAAAATTTTTTTTAGTAAAAAAAATTCGAGAATTTCAACAAAGCAAAAGTCTCTTACTCAACCAATAATTCTTAAATACCCCAAACAATCAACTACACCACATTTTCCACTTTATTCCTCAATGTCTCAACATTGCCCCTAAATGGATAATTTATTTTATCACTTAACACTCAAGTCAAGAGAAAAACACAAAATGGTTTGCTAGGTGTTCATAAATGTTAAAGTAACAATGCAATGTGAGTTTAACCCCCCATCCCCCATAGAGAAATTTTTTCTTCCTACCAATCACATAGCTGAGGTATACCAGTAACCTTTTAAATTGTACTGTGGAAGTAGATATTCCTACCCTTTCTATATGTACTCACCACAGGTAATTTATTCAATCTGAAACCAGGGTCTCTGACCCCTAATATATTTTCTGGGGTTAAGCTTAGGTTTGTGGTTTCCTCAAAGCTAAGATGTCTAAAGTTGTGCTATTTAAATGTCAATAAATTAAACGAATCAAAAATCCAGTTTCTCAGTTACATGAGTCACATGTCCAGTGCTCAATCGCTACATATGGCTATCATACCAGACATCACAGACCTTCCGCATTTCCATCACTGCAGAAAGTTCCCCTGCCCAGTACTGGTCAGAAGATGACCAGTCTTGGATTACATTTGCTTTAATGCCATTGCTCCAAGGCAAAGTGAAAGACAGAACTGGTAATGCCACCTGTCAATTTTCTTTTTGTTTTTTAGGCTAAATATTAGATTTTTATAATGTTTCAGAATAGATAGCCCACCACCTGAGGATCTAAGAACCTGGAAGAAAATAAAAAGTGGCCCCTTGGTAGACTCAAAGAAAACAAACCAACCCAAGCAGCTACAATGACAACAAAACAAAACCTAGCATAGTCCACAGGGCATGTAGGCAATTCTACTGATAAGAAACAGTGTTTAGGATTTTGAACAAAAACAATGCTCCTGCTATTTAGAAACTGCTCATATCTGCTCTGTAAACACATTGTCTTTGGTAGTTAAGTGCATTTTCACTTAACCTAGAAGTTAGAATTCTTGTGGCAAATATCTGGCTTGTGGAAGCAACATGGTCAAGTGATACAAAGACAGGCGTTGAAACCAGACAAGAGTAGAGACTTTTGAGCAAGTTACTGAATCTTTTCTGCATCTGCATTTACCAACAAAGAAAGAGTGAAAGATGAAGTCAACCTCCCAGGTCTGGAATCAGTATTAAATGAGATAATGTGTCTTTGGCATCAACAAGTATAGTACATGACACAATCAGTTGCTCTGGCAATTATTCTTGAACACCAAAAACCCCACAATAATAATGTCACTAATAATAGCTGTTAGTAAACCATGTCTTTTTATTAAAAACAGCCTTGTTGAGCTATAAATAGTACATCATACAAATCATCCATTTGAAGTGTACAATTCAAACGAATCAAGTCTTTTACTACGGAATTCAACATTTACTCAGTGTCTACTACGGGTTAGTGACTATGCAAGACACTAGGTCAGTGGTTCTCAAATGGGGACAATTTTGTCCACCAGGGGACATTTGACAATGTTGGCAGACTTTTTTTGATTGGCATGCCTGGGGAAAAGGGGTCACCTAGTATTTATTGGCTGGAAGTTGGAGATGCTGCTAAACATCTTACAATGAACAAGACAGCTCCCACAATGAAGAATTATCCAGTAAAAAACGCCAATAGTGATGAGGTTGAGAAACCCTGTACGAAGGATAAAAAGACGAACAAGAGACAATATCTGCCTTCCAAACGCTTACTGTCTAGTGAAGGAGTAGAAGGTGGGAACAGAGCACAGGGTGTTAGGGCTGCAGAGAAGGGAGGGGATGCTTAAGCCAAAATATTGGAAGACAAATGGGAATTTGTCAGGGATTCTCAGGATGGAAAGGAATTATTTTGTGTAAAGGGAATAACAGAGGAAAATACTTAGACGGGCAGAAAGCATGTCAGAGTGTAAGAAGTTCTAGTAGTTCAGAACGGTTAGTTCAGAATGGTTAGTTCAGAACGGTTAGTTCAGGATGGTTAGTTCAGAACGGTTAGTTCAGGATGGTTAGTTCAGAATGGTTAGTTCAGAACGGTTAGTTCAGAATGGTTAGTTCAGAACGGTTAGTTCAGAATGGTTAGTTCAGAACGGTTAGTTCAGGATGGTTAGTTCAGAACGGTTAGTTCAGAACGGTTAGTTCAGAATGGTTAGTTCAGAACGGTTAGTTCAGAACGGGTAGAGCTCAGGCTGTTTACCAGAGAGGAGTGGAGACGATGAAGCAGTCAGGTAGCAGGGGCCAGTCATAAAGGTTTTGTATGCTGTGCTGGGAAAGAGCTTGGACCTGATCTTATCGTCGGCGGTCAACAAAATTTTCTATAATGAGCCAGATAGGAAGCATCATTAGGCCATATGGTCTCTGTTACAAACTACTCAACACTGTGATCATAGCAAGAAAGCAGCCATGGACAATACATAAGTGAAGGAATGTGGTTGTAGTGCATTAAAATGTTATTTATGAACACTAAAACTTGAATTTCAATAATTTTCAGGTTTAATAAAATATTTTTCTTTTCTTTATTTTCTACCATGAAAATCATTGTTTCTTTTCATTTTTTGTTGCTGTTGTTGTTGTTGTTATTGTTAATCCTCACCCAAGGACATTTTTCCATTGATTTTTAGAGAAAGCAACCAAGGTACATGCCCTTGACAGGAACTGAACCTGCGACCCTTCAATTGACAAGTTGACATTCACTGAGCCAAACTGGCCAGGGTGTGAAAACCATTCATAACCTGTGGGCTGTCCGTAAACAGGAGGTGACAGTAGTTTGCCAAGTCCTGCTATAGCAAATACACGGGACTTCAAGGTGAGAAGATAGCAGGTCAGATACAAAACAGGGCATTTCTCTTGAGATCTCTGGAAGTACTGAGAATCTTCTAGCTATTCCTGCTAAAGAACAGATGAACTTGGGCCTAAATTTTGTCAATAGCTTGCTTGTAATATTTCCAATGAGATGGTATGCTAACTAAAGGAATAAAAATCACATTTCAGGCTACTATGGTGAAATGACACTAAGATAATCTGATTACTGCAGCAAAGTCATCCTTAAACTAGCTCCCCAGTATGTGTCCTTGAATTAAGCAAATTAGGGCTAAGTGACAAAAAGTACCAGTTATGAAGAAACAACTCCATATTTATAAGCATCTGTTATAATGAAGATAGTACCGAGTATCTCATAGTGTCAATATGAGAAGTTTGAAACAGGGTGCTTCACACACAGGTTAGTTGTTCTCACTGTCTCAGATAGTCCAAACTACTGGAAACTTCTTACCTGTAATGTGAAACTATTTTCAAGAGAGAAGTCTGAGAATATGAATTCAAATTTTAAAGACAAAAATATCACTTTTACTTATTTTAAAAAATGTTTTCTTCAAAAGATTGCATGAGAAAAACTTACAGATACTAATCTGGAGAAACATTTCTTGTTTCTTCATGATTCCAATTTTTTATTACTTTCAATAGCCACAGTGGTGTCCTATGATAACTAAAGCCCTTTGAAATCTAAACAACTCTCTTTTACGTCTTTGATGTGGCTGACTCTTTATGAATAACTATGAAATTTCTTTGGGACAATAAACATATGTCAAAAGGATTGTTTTGAGGATTAATTTATCTGTTTGTAATTTAGTTACACGGTGCCTGGTATACAGTATATACTCGATCAATGGTAGGTATTATTAACTTGAAATGCCAATACAATCACGACTTCAGTTTCTCTCTAAATGTCTCACCATAATAAAGTCCTCCCAACTTTATATAGTTTTCTACAATTTAAGAGCCAAAAGAACCTAGAAATTGCAGCTCTCACATTATATAAATGGACTGACAGACTGAAGACACACAGAAAGATAGTGGAGCGTGGTATAGAGAGTGAGGGCTCTGGAGTTGGACATGCCTGGTTTTGAGCCCTGGCTAACCAGCCTGTCAAATTCTGCCAAAACCTCAATTTCCTAATTTATAAAATAGGGATTAAATGAAATAACACTCATAAAGTACTGAGCACAGTGCCTAAGACTTTTTTTTTTTTTTTACAATTTCTGAGCGGCACTGTTTATTTTGCTGCTTGGAACCTAAGTGACAGTATGCCACTATAATTATGGGGTTTCATCTAAAGCTTTACTACACTGCAGGTACAGAAATACACGGACACATTTTGGAGAACTGACATTTTGCAAAAGGCAGCAAACATTTTAATTTATACATGAGAAAAGGAAGTGTTCCAAAGGGTATGCATTTCAAGTTATTGCAGATTATTTGTGAATTTCCCTAACATATATTTTTACATCAATAAATGTTCACTATTATTATTGACCTTAATCTTCCTACTATGAAATTATATGTCCTTTGTCAGTGTTTGTTCTGAACTTGACTCCTATCTAATTATACTAGCCATCCACACTGGACTGAAGCAGACTATTTAAAATACTTATTTTCAAAAATAAATAAATAAATAAATATATTTAATACTTATTTTCCAAATCAAGCAAACTCTCCTCTCACTTTCTGTGTGTAATTCCTTCAGCAGTATCTCCTTCAATCTCAAATTACTTCATAGCCATCCAATGCTTCAGTCCCTCCAACTCTGCTCCATGGATGCTGGGAGAAAATCATGCTAAATACGTCTATGAAATACTTTGTTAAATATTACATAGTAACAAAAAAAAGGTGGTGTTTTTACAGATTCCAGGCAGTTGTGGGCCAATGAACGTCACAGAAAGCAGCCTTCCAATTCATTTGCTTCAAAGGGCTAAGGAAATAGCCTATTTCCTTTTCCCTCTTGTCTATCTGGTTTCTCTGATGTGTTCCCAGATACTCAAAGAAAGATTCAGATATCCATGAAATCTTAATATGCCTGTCTGAAGCCAGGAAAAATAAAGAACCGCATGCCAATATTTAAGACCAGGACAAGTCCATCAGTACTTGAGGGGGAATTCTGTTCAGTCTTGGAAATTACTAAGAGTCATTCTTCCCCAGTTAACAGAGAAGTAATGTCAAATGGCTCAAATGTTCATGGAATTCTAATACGCTGGAGCACGATCCTAAAGTAATCCTACAAACTTGGCACTTAAGTCCAGCAGCCTAAATCTTCATCTGTTTCCAGATGAGCTGCAGCAATTTTTTGGCCTTTCCTACAGCCCCTGCTCTTGACATCAGTTAGCCTAGACTCAGCCCTTGACCTTTCCTTTAGAGTTGGAGAAGAGTTCAGAAGACCAAACCTCAATAGAAACAACCTCAATGTGAAAGGTTTCGCCCAAGTCTTCTCTCAATGAGTGCTCTTTAATCTTCCATGTTGTTGATCTTTAATCTCATATGTTCTTCAGAATGGGACAACTTCAAATTCTCCTGAATAGCTGAGAAGCATGACACTCATAATTTATTGCTGTTGTTGCTTTTGTTACTCATTTCTTTGTTTTTGTTTTGCCTTAAGTCAGAAGCAGAAATGCCAGAAAGGCCATAAGGATGACTTCTACCTTTGTATCAGCTTTGTTTTTCTGATTAGATGAGATTTAAAATTTCCCTTTGATTTTGGATATTTCATAAGGTTCTCTAAGTACACTGAGATCTTCTCTACAAGAATGAATCACTTGATTGGATCAGAAACTATTACCCGCTTCTGGAAATCAAACATTTCAGTAGGCCGAACGAATCAGGGGTGGCGGCATTTCCTGAACTTTGCTTGGGTTCTTTGATCTTTTCCTGTTAATCAATGTGGACCTGCTAAGGAGCTTCTATTGACAGAGTTCAAAGGGGTGGGCTCTCTCCTCTATTTCTAGTCTTTCCTTCTGTGCACCTTGCCTCCTCAGCACTGAACACACTATGGAGCACACTAACCAGGTAGATGCATGGAGCTTTGCTCTTGCTCACCAAATACTCCATAGCTTCCACATTACTTTATCCTTCTCCATCCCTAAGTGTTTTGGATGTGGTATTTTGATCCTACAATGTTGTTCAGAGACTCATTGCATGAGCCTGTCAGAAATCATCTATATCTTTAGCATTAATCCCAGCGTTAGGGAACCTTCTGAAAGAAGGTAGATTTTGGTGAGGCTTGAGCAGGGCTGTGGATTACAGCTCATGTAGCCACAGATGATGGGACTACTGCTTTGGCAGATGCCCAAAGACGCAGACCAAGCAATGGCGGGTATTTGCAGAGTTCCCACCTGAACTCAAGTGATGCTGGAATGGTGTCCTTAGTTATGGGCACATACACTTGGTTTGAAACTTTTGACCTAGTTGTGACTAAAATTATCAAGTGAATGGGAATTTGTTTTTTTCTACTGGCATTCTGTCTTGTAAAAACAAGAGGAAGGGAAAATGATTATAGGCACCTAACATCAAATTTAGTAAAAATCACTAAGGGGGGAGAGGGGAGGGGGGTGACCCAGAAGTGTGACTTAATGATCTGAGAAATTAGGCAAAAGTGTCAAGTCTGAAGAATTTAAAAATGGTTATAGGTCAAAGCATTAAAAACTTCTTTGGCGATGGAGTGGCTATAAGGGGAACCTGGTGAGGAATCTGCCAGGGGTTAATTGCAACCCTGCATGAAAAGCAGTTAACAAGTGAGAATTAGAACACCCAGGAGGAAAAGAAAAATGTTTCCAGTGCCATGAGAAATAAACAACAAAGGGGAAATATTTCCTTTGGCTACCACCACCTCCTTCTCAAAAGCTCCGAGGAGCTGCGGGAATGCCAAGCACTGGTTTTCTCTCAACTCCCTCTGAAACATTTGTCTTCATTACCACTCTTTTTAATCAGGGCTCCTTCATGAGTGTTTCTGCTCAGCCCCTAAGGGGCGGCTCTGGTCTGCGATAAATCAGAATCCACACCGCAAGTCACTAATCAGCACTCCCAGGGAAAGAAAAACAGAGAAGTGCAGACCACGATGCTGAAAAGGCCTGGGGCGCACAGGCCTGGAGGAAGAAAGGCCTTTATGTCGAAATAATAAGTTAGTGAAGGTGGAAGAGAACTCCAACGCTTAGGATTTATTTAAAAATCTCAAACACCAATTTTTCACACGTAACTGTAAGAGTCTGGGATAGAATTTTGTTTCCACAATGTAAGATAGATTATGAGTTTGCTTACTGAATAGTAATTTGTACCCTCCAGCTTACGGATTTCGACACCTAATTCAAAGCTTAGTAAGACCAAAGAAGAGCCACAGGAGATAAGTGAAAATAACAACAGCTTTGAAACAATCAAAGTCAGAAACTCTCCTTCTCACCTGTTGTTTCAGTGAAGTTATTAAGAAATAAATGCAGCCCTCATAGCTCAGTGGTTGAGCATCAATCTATGAACCAGGAGGTTGTGGTTCGATTCCTGGTCAGGGCGTATGCCTGGGTTGCGGGCTTGAGCCCCAGTGTGGGGCGTGAGGGAGACAGCCGATCCATGATTCTCCCTCATCATTGATGTTTCTATCTCTCTCTTCCTCTCTTCCTAGGTGATAGCAATAAAAATATATATTTTTTTAAAAGAAATAAAACGAAAAATTCCCGGTGAGAACTAATGTCTGTGATATGACTGTTACTTCACTTAAATGTAATCAGAGCCATAAACTTACAAATACTTTATATTTTTTCACTGGTAATGATCCTAGAATTACTCTAAGAAAAAGTTTAAATGGACTTTCTAAAAGTCAGCTTAGCTGGTTAGTAGCAGAGTTTACTCTAGAATCTAGGATTCCAAACAATCTTATACAACAAGAGATGTCACACGTGAGTCAAATACTAAAATGGCATCACTTACAGAAAGAGAACACAGAAAAGAGTGGGAGGAGTCAGGAAACGTGGGCTCCAGTACTATGTCCACCACTTACTGGTTTACCTTGGCTAAATCGCCTAACATTCTGAACCTTAATTTCTTCATCTGTAAAATGGGATTTACTAGTATATCTTTCCTGAATATATATTATAGGGCTGATGCAATTCCTCATACATTCAAAGTATTATTAAATTATTGTAAATAAGTTTTCTGAGAACATTAATAAGCTAACAGGGCTCAGGTAAAACACAGAAAAATCACTTTTCATAGGAAGATAGATCTAGATTATGGCAAAAAGTTCCAGGACTCTTGAATACGAGTGTAGATAGGAAATCGCCCTTTAGATAACACAATCGACCAGAGCCTGGCAAGCAGATTAACAAGCAGAGAGTTGAGTCCATGGCTTCCAAAATTGATGCTAACTTTTCTAATGACAAACCGAAAACCTATCTCCTATCCACCTGCCTGTGACAGAGGGTGCATGGCCTGGACTCGAGAAAGAAACCATGGGTGACACTTAGCCCAACACATGATGCTACACAGCAGTCAAAACAGCACTCCTGCCTGGGAGCCAAGACCTGCTGCGGTTTCAACTTTGTTGGCATTTTATTGGTTGTTGTCTGTAAAAGCTGATGGCGTGACAAGGACCTCATCCTCACAAAGAGGAGCCCCCCTCTGAGGCAAAGTCACATCTGCCCAAGAACACCAGATTCCTCCACTCCAGCTTTATTAAAATAAAACTGAAAGCATAACTAAAGAATGAGCACCCATCAAAGTGATGAACACTTCCTGAATCTAACAGCAGACAATGGCCTCCCACTTTTCCTGTTTCTACCAGAACCCTGATCTGACTCCGACCTCATGAAAAAAAACTCTCGTAAGACCCCAGGAGAAGCCTTTCTGGATGCTGAAGTGAGGAGCCAGGACCTGAACTGCCTGGAACCCGACTCAACTAACAAGGTCCATTTGACGCGAGTGTAGGTGCTCATAGAAGGGCTGCACAAGAAACATTGCAAGAATCGCGACTCGTCAATCAAAGTACTGAGACTCCCTGTTGCAGAATGGGATACCCTCAAAGGTCCTGGAAAACAGGAGTGATGTCATCAACGTAACATTTGGGGAAGAAGACGCTATGGGAGTCATACAGGACAAATGGGCGGTGAGGAGGAGAGGCAGGTCAGAGAGACTGATATTTGTGGGACCAATTTGCTGCAGTGCTCTAGGCCAGAGGTCATTCAAAATCAGTTTTGTGGTTATTCTGATAAATGGGGTTCCCTGGGTTGTATTGATTATTCTTTTGGATACAAGAGAATTAATGATAATAAAGGAAATTGTACCAGATCAGTTTCTCATAATTAATTGGGAAGATATTTTTTGAATTGCTGGATCTTAAGAAGCTCTATAAGTCAGAGAATTAGTAAGAGAAAAAGGTGTTTATAGTAAAATTTAGAATTAGCCATAGAAACTTAGTCAAGTTGAGTGTGAGTATTTCAGCTGTCCACCTAATACGTGATCAGAACAACTGGACGGATGCTATAAGAGCGTCATCCAAGTGCCCTGCCGGGACCTGCCAGCTGTCAGAGCCACAGAGCAGAGACGAGGCGACAATGCCGTGGCACACAATGCTGCCCTCACAAACAACAAACCGAGGAGCACTCTCGATAGAGAGAAAAGTCTTGGCAGGATTTGTCCCATGCAGGCATGGATGTAATTTAATGATTGGACGTGTCTGCCCTAGACACAAAAATGGCTTCCAGAGACCTTGAAGGGTGGCCCTACAAAAGAAATCAATCACCTTGTAGTTTCTAAATATGGGCACAGGAGTCCAAGGAGAAGTTCATGGGAGATCGAAAGGTGTCATTCCCAGGCTCTAAAGCTGAGGCTCAGCACCGCCCTGATCAGGACTTGCCCGTTTCCTCCGAGTCACACCCAGGAGCCGTGCGGCTCTTCTGCTCTGCTTCCCGCGGGCTTGGAAGAGACTCGTGGCCCTGGAAGTTGAGCGTCGAGTCTGGCTGCTATAAAGCAGCCCTTCTCAGGCATACCCCCACTCCTGACAAGCACCCACCCACTGGCAGGCCTGGGAGACACATGGCGACCAGAGCAAGTTGTCAAAACCTATCATTATAAAACGTCCATCTCCCAAAAGTACAACGTTTGCTCCATGCAGTGTTTTCCGCGGAAGACAGCTCCTGGGAGAGCTATAAAGAGGAGGCAGCACTGACGGGGACAGCTCTTGCAGTCTTTGCAAACCATCACCCTAAGCATGTAACGGTGAATCATGACGGTGGAATGTTTCACCAAGGAAAACCCAAAAAAACAATAACTAAATTCATTACTCATGCTCCTCTACGTCAAAGAGCCCCCTCATTTTTGGCATGCCTCTTTGGAGAGAGAAACCTGTGTGTATGTTACACAGCTTCCCTCCTTTAATTTCCTTTCTTATTCTCCACCCCCAGGTGCCTGGCCTACCGCTCCATGGCCTAGGCGACACATAAAGTTCACAGCTCTTTGCCTGATCTCATGATCCGCTATCAAAACAGCCCCTTCCTGTCTGGTTCTGTGATTGCATGAGTGCTTCCTTGGCTGGATCAGCTGCCAAATTAAGTCCCTTTGGTAGAGAACTGCCGAGCACTCAGTATAGCCCTGACTCCCTGCACCTTGGGCCTGACATCGGAAGTGACTTAGGAAGTACTCTAATAGTTACCAAATTTTTGGAAACTGATTTAACTTTTCTGAGCTAAACATGTGTTTAGGGGAGACTGCATCACTAATCATCACTTGACCTTGTGACAGACCAAAAGTTGCTGATTCTTTTTCTTAAAGGAGAGAGAGAGAGAGAGAGAGAGAGAGAGAGAGAGAGAGAGAGAGAGAAGGAGAGAACAACTTTTACCAACTAGCACAATGATGTAAATGCGAAATCATGCTGGGAAGTGACTGCAAATACGCTGATTTCCAGATGTTTGACAAGACAGTGCGGAAACACCAGAAAAAAAAGAAAGAAAGAAAAAAGAAAAACCGGTTAACAGTTTCTGTCACAAACTTTGCTGGGTAACTTGCTTTGTGGGGATTTTACAAAAGTGATTTAGAAGAGAAAGGAACTGAAGGTTTGCCTCTCACTTGTCGAATTCTAATCCATCAATTGTGGGTAAGGAGAACTCTGTCTCTGAAAACACAGAAAATTCCCCAACTCTATTCTCAGTGCCGTGATTTGCTTGAACATAGAGTTCCTGTTGCCCCAACCATTCCGTTAAATAAGCTCGCACACCAATCCAGTAAGATAGGAATCTCGAACAGAGCCGCGCACATCCCACGAAATACCCCCTCTGCACATCAGCCACAGATAAAATCTGATTGAAGTCAAAACACAATACAGCGCAGGCTGCGCTTGCTGCAGGGCTTCTTTTTTATGTACTCATCCTGGACTCACACTGTTCCCGGTGGAAGTCTTCCAGAAAAAACTAGATGTAGTTGTCAGATTTACAGTATCAAGGAATCTCTGAAATGAATGGGTTCTTTAAAAGAAAAGCCAAACTCTGGGTAATTACATTCAAATTCCTTAATCACATTTTCTGAGCTCAATGGGAATTGTGGTGTTTCTTTCCTGGATATCTTCTCCAGAGCCACACAAACACAGGACAGATTCATCTTTCAAATGATATGTAACGGAAGCCACCCCCTCCCCTTTGACAAAATGTGAGTTTCAAGTGTGTGCTTCGTAAGTTTTCTTTTGCTTGCAGAATAGGAGCAATGTGTGTATGTGTGTGTTTATATATATATCACTTTCCTCACTTGTAACCCCCACCTCCAAAAATATAACAAAACACATTTAGAGCATATCAGGAATATCTGCAAGAATATATTTTACCAAATGGTAGACATTATATAGTTTCGTAATATTTGCTTCTTCCTCACCTATGGGCATACAGGAGAGCCCAGTAGTGTCCAACAGAACCTTCTGTGACAATGGAAATGTTCTACATGTAGTTTTGTCCAATATGGTAGGCTTATAATGTGGCTAGTGCAACTGACAGACTGAATTGCTGATTTGTTGAATTTTCATTAGTTTAAATTTGGATAACCGAATGTGGCTAGTGGCTGTCATACTGAATGGCACAGTGCGTAGACATTGTTCATGAATCGTGATCAGTGGCCCGTGGGACCTCCGGTCATGATCACCTGTAATAATGCAATGGGGAAGCCTTACTGAACCTAGGTCCCTGCGCGGAGATAGCATGGAGAAGATGTCCCTGCAAAGGGACAATGATTTAGCCAGAAAAGTCATAAAATGTACAAAGAAGAAAATATAGCACGTACTGATCATTTGTGAAGACCTTATGGGTCAAATATTACCTGTGAAAATATCAAGAAGCTCTTGATTCACGTGTGCAGATGTTGGTGCAATAAGAGGGGGATATGACCCGGTTGGTGTGGCTCAGTGGTTAAGCATCGACCCATGAACCATGATGTCAGGGTTCAATTCCCCGTCAGGGTACATGCCCGGGTTGGGGGCTCGGTCCCCAGTAGAGGGCATGCAAGAGGCAGCCACTCAATTTTTCTCTCTCATTATTGATGTTTCTCTCTCTCTCTCTCTCTCTCTCTCTCTCTCTCTCTCTCTCTCTCTTCCTCCTCCTCCTCCTCCTCTTCTCTCTGAAGTCAATAAAAACATATGTTAAATAAAAAAAGAGGGGGATACAGCTGCTCAAGCAGACTAGAACTATGTTCTAGAGAAGTGCCTTAATACAATACTCAGTGCCTGTGAGCAAGGGTGGAAAACATAGGGCATTGTGCTATCTGCTTAGAAATCTAAGTCAAGAAGAAATCATGACATAATTTATGTTCTTGTTGCCTTTGGAAGACATTCCTGTGTTCAAAGCAGTAAAGATATGTTTGTTAGTAATATTTTTCCCACAGAGAGAAAAATCCCCTAGTCGTGAAAGAGTTAAAGGAGACCAAAATTAGACACAGTTCATGTTAAAGGTTAGAAGAATAATCAGTCATTTGAAAAACACTACATAAACATTTTTCCGGATGCAATTTTCAGTCCAAGGATACATTTCCCAGTAGAAATCAGCAGCTAAAAAGGAAATCATTTCGTCTCCATAAGTGCCAAATTGTATCCTGATTTTTCCTGGTCTGGCTCAACTTTCAAAACTAGTGGTTCAACTTCTGCAATCTTTCACCCAATGACTATGTAAACACATCTTTATAAGACAGACATAATCCTTGGGTGGGCCAATTTATGTTAGATTATGAAAATACTTAAAATACAAAATCGTATAATGATTGTTGTCCTGTGTGTGTGTGTGTGTGTATGTGTGTGTGTGTGTGTGTGTGTGTGTGTGTGTGTTTTCACTGAAAGGAAAGAAAAATCCAGTTACCACAGGCAGCCGTTCATGTGAAGATAATATGATACAAATACATTGCTTTCTCTAATCTTTGAAAATAAATATTACTGACAATTCAGTAAAGGCTTGCCTCCTATTTTGGCAAGGAGATATGTAAATGAAGAATCTGCAAGTATATTCCTGATGCATTCATGGCATATACCACACAACTGGAATGAATTCAACTACTCACACGAGGCCAGGAAAAATTCTCACCCTTGGAAGTACTTTGGATCTTTTGTATTCGGTCAGAGGTTATGGAAACATTAGTGTTAAGGATAAAGTAATCTTAAGTAAAAACCAAAGATTCATTCAGAATTTATTACTGCTGCGATTCATGTATATCTCACATTATTCAGAGCACAATTCAAGCAGAATCTCTCCAGCTAGGCAAAACCATAAATCTTAAATCTTCATAGAAAGGTAAACTCTGTTCTTTCACTTCTCCCTTGAAATTCTAGGGCTTTTATAGTCGACTCCAAAAATACATCAAGAAAAGCCTACCTTCAGCATTTAGCATGCACAGGGGGAAGAATTTAAACTTTTACTCCAATGGATAAAGTTATGTAAAAGAAGACATTTGGGCAGACTTTGGGGAGTGGGGAATAAATTATAGCTCTAAGCTCTGGAATAGTTTAGTTGAACGTTAGAGGCTTTTTACATCTGCGTCTATACATTCATGTCCTGGGAATAATGTATCTCCAAAACCATTCATAGAAAAATGTTGTAGAGCACTCACTCCTTCAGGAAGCAAACCTAAAGAGGCACAATCCACAGGCATTTCATCTCATCATAGGTTGTTGGGAATGACATCAAACATTCATAATTATATTCAGAAAAATGATTCTTAGCAATGTTGTTAAAAGTTATAAAAAAAGAACTGAAAGTAGCTTTAAGTCCACAAATTTCTTTTTGTTTATAGTATAAGACCATGAATACTTTTCTAAGGACTATATTAGTCCTTAATCCATGCTCCAGAGAAAACAATAAATATGTCACCAAAGCAGCATGAAAGACTACGGAAATGAACACGGCAGAAAGCACATTTTCTTTCATGTGATAGAAGAAGCTGATAAATGATATTCTTTTTAAACCCACAAAATTTTAACTGAGTGCAAGGATATATTGGGATTGTGTTTTCCTGTTCTAATGACTGGTTCTGCCCAAATCAGCATGAAGTATTTAATTAAATATTTTCATTTAAACTCTACTTTGAAAGACATAAAACTTTTACCCCGTTTTCCAAAATGAACAAATCTTTAATTCTTCTGAAAATATATACTTATATAGACACTGAAAACTAAAAATTAAAGGTTGATTATTTAAACCTAGCTTTTAAATGGAAATATTTTGCATTCCTTTTCGATTTAAAACACTCTCCAATGAAAGCCACCTTTATTTATAAGTGAAGAGAGAAGAGGGAATCTGTCTCCCTTCTTCCCACTCCTCACTTTGCCATTGTCACCTGTATCTATTTCCAGGAAGCCAATATTCATTAGGGTTAATCTGCCTACTAAATGAATAAACAAAGGATTTCTCTGTCACTAAGAGGCCAGGTGAGCCGATAGCATCTTCTAACACAGAAAATCATCTGTACCGTACAGCTCAGGAAATTACCTGCTGCAACCCCACACCTGGGATCATTTGGCAGGAGATCTCTAATGTTGAGTAATATATGGAAAATGGACTATTACCATTTTTTCAAAGGACTGAAAATCTCATATATTTTAGAACAGAACATTTTGATGTAATCAACTATATAACTCACAAGGAAAATTAGTGGGGGGAAAACTAAACCGAGAAAACCAACAAGAAACGTTCCCATGTTTACTCCCTAAAACAGGGGTGGGCAAACTTTTTGACTCGAGGGCCACAATGGGTTCTTAAACTGGACCGGAGGGCCGGAACAAAGCATGGATGGAGTGTTTGTGTGAACTAATATAAATTCAAAGTAAATATCATTACATAAAAGGGTACGGCCTTTTTTTTTTTTAATTTTATTCATTTCAAATGGGCCGGATCCGGCCCGCGGGCCGTAGTTTGCCCACGGCTGCCCTAAAATAACAATAGTAGATATAAGAAATAACACCAAAGTACCAACATGCAATGAAATAAGAACTGATACAACAATATTTCTATGGATCTCGAGATCTTAATATAACAGTTCTACAATAGAATGCAGTCAACAAACTAAACAAGAAAGAAATATGGTTATAATCCCTACCTTTATATACTGATAAAAATTCAGATCAAGTAAAGCTACAGGCCTTGGTGGTTCATCAAGACATCAGGAAAATAACCAATTATTTGTTAACTAGAGGCCTGGTGCACAAAATTTGTGCACGGGTAGGGTCCCTAGGCCTGGCCGGCAATCAGCACCAATCTGTGGGGCGACTGATGGGATGATCGGGGGGCTCCCACTGGCACCCACCTTGGCTGGCCTGGGGCCTGCAGGCTGGGGGCAGCTCCTGCATTGAGCACCTGCCACCTGGTGGTCAGTGTGCGTCACAGCGACCGGTCATTCCACCATTCCAACAATTTGCATATTAGGCTTTTATTATATAACATACATTAAATTGATAATATTGCCTCCCGGTGTTTCCCTGTGAGAAGCAGAATTATCAGTCTCACTTCCCTATAAAAATCATTTTCCAACTAAATAATCCAACAGGAAACCATTAATGGCAAATAAACACAAAATAAAAGTAAAAGAAATAAGGTCAAAGATATATGACCTCCCTCCAATTGTGGAGGAAAAAAGAAATATATCCTAGATGCTAGTTTTAAATAACATTTGAGCCTGAAAACCATGCAGTATAAGCAGATGGAAGAACTGGAGGGCTGATTTGACTAGGTACAGAAACAGCAGCAACAAAGCTCATTTACAAAACAAGAAACCAAAGTGATTAGGGATTATCACCTTCTCAAACTTAGGTTCAATCTTATAGGAGGGCCTAGATTGAAATGAGACTCGATCCATCAGTTTGTGCACCAATGAGAATCAACTGATGTGCCATTACATAGCTGCAACTGGTACTATATATTTTTTTATAAGTGTTTTTATTGACTTTTAGAGAGCGCAGGGAAGAGGAAGAATGGAGAGAGAGAGAGAGATAGAAACATTGGTGAGAGAAACATCCATCGGCCGCCTCCTGCATGTCCCCAACTGGGGATCAAGCCCACAACCCAGGCAGGTGCCCTGACTGGGAATCAAGTCAGTGACGACCTCTTTGTGCATAGATGGACACTCAACCACTGAGCCACACTGGCTGGGCTACTGGTGCTATTTTTATTCAACTTTTAATAATATATTTGCAGAGAAAAGAAGCCAAAGCACTAAGCAGAATAAATATCAATCTCTAGAGCAGTGGTTCTTAACCTTCTGGCCCTTTAAATACAGTTCCTCATGTTGTGACCCAACCATAAAATTATTTTCGTTGCTACTCCATAACTGTAATGTTGCTACTGTTATGAATCGTAATGTAAATATCTGATATGCAGGATGGTCTTAGGCGACCCCTGTGAAAGGGTCGTTCGACCACCAAAGGGGTCACGACCCACAGGTTGAGAACCGCTGCTCTAGGGGGACTAGAGACTGGAGAATAAAAAGACTTAAGAAGAGGGTTAGTCAATATCTGATAAGTGCCTACAGTTTGTCAAACCCACATGGAACAGGACTTGGTTTGTTCAGAGGAGATTAAAAAGAGGATACAGTCTTTGTATACAGTGTGTTATCTTTAGTATTATACTAGAGGCCCAATGCATGAAATTCATGCAAGAGTAGGCCTTCCTTCCCCCGGCTGCCGACACCAGCTTCCCTCTGGCACCTGGGACCCGGGCTTCCCTCGCAGCCCTGGCTTTGCCCAGAAAGATGTCTGGAAGGATGTCTGATCTAATTAGCATATTAGGCTTTTATTATTATAGATGTGAATTCTTAACTTCATAGGTCCCCTGGTGGTTTTATTTTATTTTATTGTTGACAGTATTACAGATGTCCCCCAATTTCCTTCTCCTTTACCCCCTTCCTCCCAAACCCTGCCCCACCAGGCCTTCACCACACTATTGTCTATGTTCATTGGTTATACACATATGCATATGAGTTCTTTGGTTAATCTCTTCCCATCTGCCCCTCTCCCCCGAGATATGTCCGTGCCTCCGTGCCTCTGGTCCTATTTTGAACATAAGTTGACTATGTTCCTTAGATTCCAGTTACAAGTGAGATCACATTTTTATAGTGAGTATGTCCATCTGGGAAACTGTCCACCTGGGGGAACGGTGCTATCAACGGGCAAGGAGTGAAAACGAGGGCCCCTGCCGCACCTACACTGCACCTAAGGAAATGCAGAGCAGAAGGAATGACTCAAAATGTGGGATCTTTCTGAGTTTTTATCTGTTGGGCCAGGTTTTCTGAGATCTGCCACTCAAGCCTAAATGAAAGTAAATGCACACAGTGTGCAAATCCCAATAGCCACCAGATTATACTGTTGTGCTGACAACAGATGCCAACGATAGGAAGGTCATGTACACATATTTCAGAATTTATTCTTGCTGAGAGGGTTTTTTAGTGTATGTGGGAAAACTCAGCGTGTCAGGTTAGGGAAATGTATACGATTTCCCTTTCAAGAGCCTACAAAAACATATGGGAGCAAGAGAATGTTTGTCCTGACCTGCCAAAAATCCTGGGGAGCTCATCTCAAATTCACATCCCATTCCTGGGGACTAACGCGCGCCGGGGCTGTACATTAGCAGATGTGTGAAAACGCACGTCTGCGGGAACTCCCTCGCGGCCTCCCATCTGAAGAGGTTCCTCTAGTGCTCCTCCGGCCAAAAGCGGGAATGATATTTCCAAGTGAAGTCGACCTTCATTTAAGCCGGTGTCTGGACAGAAAAATTCAACTGACGGGTGTGTTATTTGGCTCCGAACCAAGAGGAGCCCCGAGTGAAGGGTGGACAGATTTCGGGAGGCCTCTCGTGTTCCACTCCAGGCCTCAAATTGTATCAAAGACTCCGGGCCATGTTTCCTACTCATGGAACCATTTCCAGCCATCAAACCTTCCCATCTCGAGCACATCGCTGGAAGAGTCACGTGGATCCTTTCAGTGGTGATTAAAATGGGGGTGTGGGGTGTTTGTTCAATACTGTCCCCAGTTCACTATTGAGGTTGTGGCCAAAAAATATGCTGAAAACATTAAGGAAACCAAACTACCTTTTCATGCTTTTCTTTACAATTGCCTTTTGTATAGAGAAAGACTCATAGAGTCTTTCTGACAGCTGTAGGGGTGGGGGACTAGGGGTGTGTATATGGGGATTGAGCAAGAAAGGGAAAAACAGAAAAAACTCATGGACACAGACAACAGTGTGGCGACTGTTTCCTTATTCAGAAACATGATACCTTGTTCATTTATGAAAATAATCTCCATCACTCTAAATATTTTCACTGTTTTCTTTATGTCGGCTTTCCATAGTTCTCCTTAGGATCATTCCTAAGTATTTTATGTTTTCTGGTACTATCATGAGTGAAAATTTTTTTAAAGAATTAGATCGGCTAATTTGTTTTTACTGATTTATAGGTGTTTTACATATATATCTGATCAGTATAAGTTCTTTAAAAGTTGATGCTCTTGAATTTTCTATATTAAAAAATGATGATGTCTTCAAAAGACGATTCTGTCATTATAGCTCTTCTTTATGTTTTATATATTAGTTACTGCATTGTCTGGAATTGTCAGAGAAATTGCATAATCATGGTCATGGTATGACTGCCTTCATCCTGATTTTAGAAGGAATGTCAATAGGATTCCACCTTAGATAGAATGCTGGTGTTTGTTTAAGATAGCTATTGTCTGTTATTTAAAGAATGTATCTTTCTATTCCTATATCTCAGAATAATCTCATAAATAAATGCTGAATTTTAACTAATGCCCATTCAGCATCAACAGAGATTGTTATATTTTCTTATTGGACCTATTAATGTTATATATTACAACAATAGGTTTATTAATAAAAGATAAATCATATTTGGTCATGTGGAAGATTCTCCTACTGTTATGTTCAGTTTGATTGTTGGTATTTTGTTTAAGATTTATAAATCTAAATTCAAGTGTAAGATTGATGCATAGTTCTTTTTTGTATGTTACATTTCTCCGGGTTCAGTCATTTATTTTTAAAATCCCCTTTTATAGGGCATTAGAAAAATCCTGTCCTCAATAGGTGTTAAAAAGTTCCTGAATGCTAATGCCATTTATTATGAAATAGGAAAAGGCAAGAGGCCACAGCCTGCAAGCAAGAAGGTGAGATAATGGCTTCCACATCACTTACCTGTCAGCCTTGCTTAGTGTGAAGTGTTGTGTCTAGAGACACCTAACCAAGCAACCATTAAAAAATATATAGAATATTAAAGTAATGACAGACACAAGAACTGTCATCTTTTGGAAGATAATTTTAAAAACCATAATGCTTTTTTCGAGGGGGGGGGGCGGGGGGAATGTCAACAATAATAAGAAATAAGAAAGCCAGGCTAGGAAAAAACAAACACACAATATTCTTTTCAATTAGTAAGATCAGAATCCTGAGAAGTTAGTCCATGCTTTGATCAATGTTTTTAAGCATTTCAGAGCTCATGGAATCCTTAGGTTCAGTACTAGTTTGCAACAGATTCTGAGTTTGCAGAATATAGTGAGGGATTAAAAATGGTGGCAGAGTAAGTGGATGCTGCACGAACATGCTCCCAAGAACAAACTGGAATTCCAACTAAAATAGAGAAAAACTTCCTGAATATTCAACGGAAGACTCGCTGGAGAGAACCCTGATACCCCAGGACTGAAAGTGGAGACCGCATAGAACTGGCAGGAAGTGTGGAGGCACGGAAAGGCTGGCTGAGCTCCCAAAGACAGCAACTGAAGTTCTGGAGAGATTTCTCAGCTGTGGGGGTTTTCCACTGTGAACTCTGGGGTCTAATCCCCAACCTGAGCCCCCCAGCAGAGAGCACCACAACTGAGAAGGGTACCCACATAACATCTGGCTGTGAGAAGCAGCAGAGTTGCTGCCTGCCAGGAAGTGACCCCTGAAAATCCAAGCATCTTCTTAAAGGTCCAACACACCAACTTCCCTGTGGAACCACCCACCTTGCAGAAAAAGGGCAGAAGCCAGGACTGGGGACTCAGGGGTTAGTGCTCAGAAGGCAGAGACCCTCAGATTCCAGTGCCGAGTTATTCCCTCATGCAGTGGAGGACATCATTCCCAGGAAGACATTTGCCTTACCTAAGGGGAAGACATTGACCACCCTATTGGAAACACCTTGCTGTGAGGCCACTTATGAGACTAAAAATAACAATCAACCTCCAGGCAGAAGCAACTACCCCACCCTGTTGGGAAAAAAAGCAAAAACCTACTCACCACACCAGAGGACAATTGCCTGGGAAGAATTAAGTCAAAATCCTATCACTCTGTAGGTTGAGGGGAGGATCTCTGGAGGCTTTGTCTTTGCCTGATCTAATTAGTCGGCAACAGAGGTTGACACTGTCCTGCACTAGAGATTGCGAGGCATAGAGGATCTGCCTAAGACATAGTCACAAACTCAAAGAGAGAGACAAAATGAGGAGACAAAGAAACAACCCCCAAAAGAAAGAACTAGAGAATTCTCCAGAAGAGATAAATAAAGCAGAAATAAGAAATTTATCTGAAACAGAGTTCAGAGTAATGATGGTAAAGAACCTATATAGCAGTAGGTCTCAACCTTCCTAATGCTGCGACCCTTTAATACAGTTCCTCATGTTGTGGTGACCCCCAACCATAAAATTATTTTCGTTGCTACTTCATAACTATAATTTTGCTACTGTTATGAATTGTAATGTAAATATCTGATATGCAGGATGCATTTTCATTGTTACAAATTGAACATAATTAAAGCATAGTGATTAATCACAAAAACAATATGTAATTATATATGTTTTTTCGGATGGTCTTAGGCGACCCCTGTGAAAGGGTCCTTCGACCCCCCAAAGGGGTCGTGACCCACAGGTTGAGAACCGCTGCTATATAGTGACCTGGAAAAAGAAAATACTTTGGTCTTTGGGACAGGTTATTTTATGCAGTGTACTGCATCCCTAAGCAATAAAACTTCAATTGCAAGATATTCAGAACACAAAGGAACTCAAAGGAGGCAGTAATTCAAATCATCTACCATATCAGAGATGATACCAGATTTTTTTATTTTTCAAATCCTCACCAGAGGATACATTTTCATTAATTTTTAGAGAGAGAAGAAGGGAGGAAGAGTGGAAAAGAATCAATAATCTTTAAAAGAACAATAAAAATTACCCAATCAGAACAATATAGAGAAAATAGACTGAAATATTAACAGAATCTCAGAGATTTGTGGCATTATAAAAAAGGTCTAATATTGGCCTGGAAGGAGAGGGAAAAGGGGTGGGGCTTAAAATTTTTTTTTTCCAAATAATGGTTAAAACTATCCAAATTTTGCAAGAGACACAAATCTATACATTAAAGAAGCTGTGTGAACCCCCAAATGGGATACTCCCAAAAAACCCCATGACAAAATCTTGAAGGCAGATAGAGAAAAATGACACTTCAGCTACAGAGAAAAAATACTTCAAAAAGCATGGAAGCTAGAAGGAACTTACCCAATATTTTTTTGAGTATTGAAAGAAAAGAACTGTCAACCCCAAATCCTGTACCCAGAGAAAATATCTTTCAGAAATAAAAGGGAAATCAAGACGTTCTTAGATGAACAAAACTGAAAAGAATTTGTTGCCAGCAGACTGACTCTAAAAGAATGGCTACAGGAAGTTCTCCTAACAAAAGGAAAACAATAAAAGAAGGGACTTAGGAACTTTGATAATTCAAAAGAAAGTAAATGTAAACAAAACTTTAGGTAAACAGGTTTCCCTTCTTCTCTTGAGTTTTCTAACTTATGTTTATGATTTAAAGCAAAAACTGTAAATGTCAGTGATGTCGCTCGAAATGTTTATAGAGGAAATATTTAAGATAATTATAAGTAGGAAGGACAATGGAAAGAAAGACTTCCCTGAAATTGGTAAAATGACAACACCGAACTTTGATGTTATGAACAATGTAATACACCTAGAGCAACCATTCCTAACACTGTATACAATGGTATAATAGAAAAAAACTATAGATGTATCAACATGGCATTTTATAAAATGTTCAAGTAACCCATAGGAAGGCAAGGGGCAAAAAAACCACAAAGAAATAAAAAACATAGAGAATAGAAAATTCTTTAAAAAATGCCTGTCTTAAGACCTGACATGTAAATAATTATAGTCAAAAGTAAACGGTCTACAAACACCAAATAAAAGAGTGTGGCAGAGAGAATTAAAAACACGACTCTATTATATGTTGTCTATAAGAAAGTCATTTCAAACTTAGTAATATACACAGGTTGAAAGTAAAAAAGTTGGAAAAAGATCTTAAAAATCATTGAAAATAAGAAAACTCCTAAAGGTAATGGTAAATGGCTAATTAACATTTTTTCAATGTTCAAGTTCAAACGCAATCAAATAAATGTAAGTTAAACACTTTTTTTTTACATTTTAAAAATTGAAATATAATTGACATGGTGTTATATTAGTTTTAGATATACAACATAATAATTCAATATATGTATATATTGTGTGAAGTGATCACCACAATATGTCTAGTTAACATCCATCAGCACCTATAGTTACAAATATTTTTTATCATGATGAGGATTTGTAAGGCCTCTCTTAGCAACTTTCAAATATATAACACATACATTATTTTTAACTATAGTCACCATGCTGTACATTACATCCCCAGAACTGACTCATTTTAAAACTGGAAATTTATACTTTTGATCACCTTCACCCATTTCTCCTAATCGCCACTGGCAACCACCAGGCAGGCTGTTCTCTGTATCTATGAGTTCTTTTTCTCTTAAGATTCCAGTTATAAGTGAGATCAAATGGTATTTGTCTTTGTCTGACTTATTTTACTTGGCATAATGCCCTTAAGGTCTACCCATGTTGTCACAAGTGGCAGGATTTCCTTCCTTCTTTGGATGAATAATATTCATACCACATTTTCTTCACTCATCCATTGATGGACACTTAGGTTGTTTCCATGGCTTGGCTATTGAAGATAATGTTGCAATGAACAGGTAGGTGTAGCTATATTTTAATTGTTCTCTTTGGATCAATACCTCCAAGTGGAATTGTTGGATCATATGGTAGTTCTATTTTTAATTTTTTGAGGGACTTCTGTTTTCCACAATGTCCACACCAATTTACATTCCACAATTCCAATTTACAGTGCACTAAGGTTCCCTTTTCTCCACATCCTTGCCAACACTTTTTCTTTTTGATGACAGTAATTCTAACAGGTGTGAGGTGATGTTTCATTGTGGTTTTGATGTGCATTTCCCTGATGATTAGTGATGTTGAACACCTGTTCGTGTACCTGGTGGCCATTTGTACATCTTCTGTGGAAAATGTCTCTTTAGATCCTCTGCCCATTTTTTAATAGAATTGTTTCATATTGAGTTATATGCATTCTTTACATATTTTGGATATTAAATCCTTATCAGATATCTAATTTGCAAATGTTTTCTCCCATTCCATAGGTTACTTTTCCATTTGATGGTTTCTTTTGCTGTGCAGAAGTTTTTTATTTTGATGCAGTCCCACTTGTTTATTTTTGATTTTGTTGTTTTGGTATCAAATCCAAAATACCAGAGCCAAGATGAATGTCATGGAGCTTTTTGCCATGTTTTCTTCTAGGAATTTCATGGTTTCAAGACTTTAATTCATTTTGAGTTGATTTTTGTGTAGAATTTAAGATAGAGAGCCAATGATCCGAATACCTTTTATTGGAGAGGCTATCCTTTCCCCATTGTATACTCTTGGTTCCTTGTTGTAAATTAATTGACCACATATGTGTGGGTTTATTCCATCGACTTACTTTTCTACTGTATTTTTTTTATTACTGTAGCTCTGTAATATAGTTTGAAATTAGGAAGTACAGTGCCTCCAGCTTTGTTCTTCTTCCTCAATATTGCGTTGGCTATTCAAGGTCTTTTGTGGTTCCATATAAATTTTAGAATAGTTTGGTCTACTTCTGTGAAAAATGCCATTGGAATTTCGATAGGGATTGCATTAAATCAGTACATTGCCTTGGGTATTATGAACATTGTAACAATATTAAATTTTCTAAAACATGAGCACACAATGTCTTTCCATTTGTGTCTTCTTCAACTTCTTTCATCAATGCCTTAGATATTTCATTCTTTTTTATGTAACTATATATGGCATTGTTTCACTGATTTATCTTTCTGGTAATTCATTAGTGAATAGAAACACAACTGATTTTTGTATATTGACTTTACATTCTTCAGCTTAACTGAATTTGTTTACTAGTTCTAACAGTATTTTGGTGGAGTTTTTAAAGTCTTCTACACATATGTCATATGCAAATAATAACAGGTTTCTTTCTTTGTCCTTTCTGGTTTTGATGCCTATTATTTCTCTGTATTGACTAACTGCTCTGGCTAGGTCTTCCAGTACTATGTTGAATTAAAGTGGCAAGAGTGGGCATCCTTGTCTTGTTGGTGATATTGGAAGAAAATCCCATTGGGTCGGATGTTAGCTGTGGGCTTATCCAATATGGCCTTTATTATGTTGAGTTACGTTGCTTCTATGCCCACTTTGATGAGAGTTGTTGTTTTAAAAATCATAAGTGTATGCTGAATTTTGTCAAATGCTTTTTCTGCATCTATTGAGGTGGTCATGTAATTTTTATCCTTCATTTTGCTAACATGGTGTACCACATTGATTGATTTGCTGATGTTGAACCATCCTAGCATTCCTGGAATAAATCCCACTTAACCATGGTATGTGATCCTTTTCATGCATTATTGAATTTGCTTTGCTAGTATTTTATTGAGGATTTTTGCATCTGTGTTCATCAGGGACATTGACCCGTTAAGTTTCTTTTCTTGTAGTGTCCTTGTCTGATTTTGGCCTTGTAAGATTAATTTGGAAATGTTCACTCCTTTTCTATATTTTGTTAGAGTTTGAGAAGGACAGGTAATAATTCTTCTCTAAATGTTTGGAAACATATAAAACAAAAATTGTCATATAGTAAATTTATTCTTAATTAGCATGGCAAAAAAAAATAGAAACCAAAAAGCTTAATAGACCAGACAAATAAATGATTCAGAGAATATAATCATTAAAATATCTGTGTTTTGCCCTAACCGGTTTGGCTCAGTGGGTAGAGCGTCAGCCTGCGGACTGAAGGGTCCCGGGTTCAATTCCGGTCAAGGGCATGTACCTAGGTTGCGGGCACATCCCCAGTGGGGGGTGTGCAGGAGGCAGTTGATTGATGTTTCTCTCTCATCGATGTTTCTGGCTCTCTATCCCTCTCCCTTCCTCTCTGTGAAAAATCAATAAAATGTATATTTAAAAAATATATATATGTGTTTTGAAAGATATTTAATGACTAGAAGGAAATCTGCTGAGGCATTAAGAAGTTATATATCAAAATGTTAAAAGAATAATATGTGTGGAACAAAAGTAGTTTTTAAATTTTATTTATACATTTTTCTATTTTCAAAAATGTATAGAACAATCATACATATGTAAGCAGGACAAACTTTTAAATAAAACACCAATATGTGACAAATGAATTTAACCGAACTTCCCTTACTCCTTCTTTCCCCAAAAGGGACCAGTGCTGAAGCTCTTCTGCCTTCCTCTTTTCCTGTCTTTTCTCCCTAACACTGAGAGCAAGAAATCTAAGAATTCTCTAGGTTTTCCTCTGGAGTCAGCACATCCTGGCTTTCACGGGTCTGGTTTTCTAGCCGCACTCCACTTAACTTTTATTAAAAACCTCACAGATGAAACTAGGCTCCTCTGTGATCATTTGGTTTAAAGAAATTAAAGGTCTGAGCAGAACAAAGTCCAGGTCCTGGGGTAAACCACGTAGTGGAACACCGGGCGGGTGTGAGGCAGATTTTGCAAGTGCTATGCCCTGCGGCAGGGTAGTTTTCAATAAACATAAGTAGGAAATATTTAAATAGCACCCAATTTACTTTTTATTCTCATAAAGATGAAGGGATGAAAGAGAAGAGGTGCTGATATAGCTCCATTAAAAGCCACAGCTGAGGCAACAGCAGAGAGGCAACCCATGGAGGTTACCTGAAGTATGGATCACACAGCTTGTGATGATAAAAAATTTCACAACTTTCCCTCTTCTCAGCTCTGCCTAGATTTATGATAAGCTGGCACCCTATTGAAGGACATAACCTCCTTAGGCCAGGAAATCCTTACATTTCTTCAGTGGTTCCTTGTCTACCCATCAGAAGCTCACAGTAAGAGTTCTCTGCTTCAGGGCTGGGCACAGTTACTTTGATAAGCAAAACATAAGCTAAAAGTTTGAAGCATTATTTTTATGGAGAGGGCAAATATGTTTCACTTCGTTAAAGCATTAAGATACCTTGAGGGGGAAATGCTTAAAGTCCTTTAATTAAGGAGAACCAGGTAGGGCAAAGTGGAGAATCTCTCACAGGGTGTCAGGTAATGCCTGACTTGGCACCACAATCTCTCTATATAAAAGGCTAATATGCAAAGTGTCCCCTCGGGAGTTCAACCGGGAGTTCGATCGTTCCTTATGCTGACCACCAGGGGGTGGTGCAGAATGAAGGAAGTCCCCAGCCGACAACCAGCAGCTGGCAGCCGGGGAAGGGAGGCCCTGTCCGGCAGCCGGAAGGCCCCAATCGGCCCTGATCGCCTGCCAGGCCTAGGGACCCTACCCGTGCACAATTTTCATGCAACGGGCCTCTAGTAGAATATAAGTGAATGAGACTGTTCTTGGACCAAATAAATGATGGAGTGTGATAGTAAGTGTAGATTTGAAAAGCATAGATCTCAGTCTCCCAAGGTTGCCTGCATTTGTCCTATGTTTTACAAATGAAGCAGTCGAAAACAAGCCTGTGGTATTCTGTCCTTACTTCCATCTCGACTGAGAAGTTTCCTTAAAATAACAGAAGAAAAGTGTGTCTTGGTTACTCCTTGGTCAATAATTTGTCTCCTAGAAGCCTGGAATTATGTTTAGAGCTCTCAACATATCTGCCAACATGAGAGAGCTGGGGGGGGGGAGGGGTGTGGCGGGGCGGGGGGGAGAGGTGGAGTGGGAGGGAGGATATCAAGCCCACCCAACTCCTGGAAATTTTAAAGAAATGACAAAACTTTCCAAGAGAAATAGTCATTTTGGTAAATGAGACCATTTGTAACTTTAGAGGAGTTTTTTCTTTCCACCATATCATAAAAAAAGAAAAAAAAATCCACATGATGCTCTAATAGGCTATAAAGCTCTGGTTTAAAGAAGGGTCAACATAGCTAAAACCACTAATGTCAGACTTGAAGAAGGAAGAGTGGAGGGCAGGGACGCCCCAACACTTTCATGGTCCCAACAAAAAGTCTCACCCAGGCTAAAAACTATCTGCCCAATGGATGCCAAGGCCAAGTTTTACAGCCACAGTAAAACCTCCTGTGCATACAAGGAGTGTTATAGAAATAATGGCAGAGTCAGCATCCTTGGAAGAGAGAATTATCAAAACAGAAAGCCAGAGGCTGGGGTGTAGGGGTGGGGGCGGGCGGGGAGAAACAGAAACAGAAGACATGGAAACAGACACAGAGGGGAAAAGAGGGAGAGAGAGACAAGGACATAGCAAGACGGAGTCAAAACCCGATGGAAACAGCCAGTCCTGGCAAACATTTCTTCACCTTTTGTAGTCTGGGAAAACTGTATGTGCATGGAAAAACAAACTATTTTGAGGTTCTTCTTTTTTATGTAAGCTTCAAGATAGGTTCAAGAAGTTAATTCCATTCTTTAGTCCCCACTAAAAACCTTATGAAATGGTTAATTTCAGTTCCGTGTAGAAGTTGACATATTTCTCATTAAGCCACAGTGATGACTACCTTTCCTTTAAAGGACTGTCAGAGTGACCTTTACACACTACAAATGTACCCAAACAGCATCGGATCACAGATTTGGGAATCAATAGGGTCTTTAACCATCTTCTCTAACAAACTTACTGTAGCAATCTCCTGAGGATCAGGAATTGCCATACTGTCAAAATCTTAAGTGGGAGAACTGGGTGGTAGAGAAGGAGGAGATGGGATACTAATTGCTGGGATTTAGACCACTGCCTGAAATATCAGAATCTAAACTTTAGGAATATCCTCAAAGAAAATCACACATTAGTTAAGAATAGAAGATCTGGAATTAGATTGCCTGGACTCCAAGCTGGGACCAACCACTTTTCTATTTCCTCAATTATCAATGAGGACAATAGTATGGCCATTCTCAATAGGGTGGTCATGAGAAATAAACATAAAGAGAAAAAACAAAAAGTTTGAGATATAGTAAAAGCTATTAGTATAATGAAATAAAGTAACAGAGGAGAAACTATGATGGCGGCATAGGGAAACACCGAAATTGCTGCCTCCTACAACAACTTCAAAACACAATAAAAGGACAGAACGGACATCATCCAGAACTTACAGGAGGGCTGGCGGAGTGGAAATTCTACAGCTAGAAGGAAAGAGAAAAGCACATTGAGGGTCAGGAGCTGCGGAAGTAAAGTGCAAAGGTACGGAAGCTCCAGAGTGCGCGGAAAGGGGCTGGTACCTGAGGACGCGACTGTCTTTTTGAATCGGGAGTGAGTCACAAGCTCCCAACTACTCTGAACTCCGGTTCCGGGAAGTCTCTGGGGACCCAGGACTCATACGGGGAGAAACTGGACTGTCTGGCAGCGGGCAGAACTCGGAACTTGAGGGCAGCTTTCCCTCAGAGGTGCTTGCAGCAATTAAATTATCAGGACACTGAGACGCTCGCGGGCGGCCCCTTAGGGCAGGGCTGAGAATCCGCCATAGTTCCTTGCTCCGCCCTTTGATTTCCTGAGACCCCGCCCCACCCAGGCTGCGGCAGAGGCTTTTGCATATGAATGCCCTGGCCCTTTGCAACCTGGAAATTACCTAACAAACTGCAGCTGGGCCAGACAGACCCAGAACTTCCATGAGAAGGCCCAAGGCCCCACAGCAGCTTGCATTGCTTCACAGCTGGGCCTCATCAGGGCACCTCCAAACTCCAAAAAAGGAAAGGGAATCTGCAGTTCTCTTCATAGCTCCTGCTGGGTAACCTCCAAGAGCCAGTGTACCCAGTGGTCAGAGGGGAACCATCTGGATTACAACTCCTCAGATCCATAAGGGACACACCCAGGGGGCAGACTCAGTGAGCACCAAAGCCCCACTGAAGCAAGTCTTGCCCCAGAAGCGTGTCTTCAGCACAGAAGTTCTCCCACTGCAGACACAGCTGATTCTCACTGCCAAATGGCTTGGAGGTCAATTCCTCCCAGCGATATCAACAACAATCAAGGCATAACTACAACAAGACTGTGCACAAAGCCCACAAGGGGGTGCACCAAGAGTGTCCACCTCAGGTAACGGGGGAGGCTGAGCCACTGGGCCCTACAGGACACCTAGCACACAAAACCACTCTACCAACACAGGGAAGCATAAAAAATGCGGAGACAAAGAAACAGGTCACAAATGATAGAAATGGAGGAAAGCAAACGACTGGATATAGAGTTCAAAACCACGTTTATAAGGTTTTTCAAGAATTTTATGGAAACCGCCGATAAATTTAGTGAGACCCTCAAGAAATCTAGTGAGACCCTCGAGGATATGAAAAAGGACCAACTAGAAATTAAGCATACACTGACTGAAATAAAGAATAATATACAGAGATCCAACAGCAGACAAGAGGATCCCAAGAATCAAGTCAAAGATTTGAAATACGAAGAAACAAAAAAGACCCAACCGAAAAAGAAAAAAGAAAAAAGATTCCAAAAATATGAAGATAGTGTAAGGAGCCTCTGAGACAACTTCAAGTGTACCAACATCAGAATTATAGGGATACCAGAAGAAGAGAGAGGGCAAGATATTGAAAACCTATTTGAAGAAATAATGACAGAAAACTTCCCCTACCTGGTGAAAGAAATAGACTTACAAGGCCAGGAAGCGCAGAGAACCCCAAACAAAAGGAACCCAAAGAGGACCACACCAAGACACATCATAATTAAAATGCCAAGAGCAAAAGACAAAGAGAGAATCTTAAAAGCAGCAAGAGAAAGAAAGTCAGTTACCTACAAGGGAGTACCCATACGACTGTCAGCTGATTTCTCAACAGAAACTTTGCAGGCCAGAAGGGAGTGGCAAGAAATATTCAAAGTGATGAATACCAAGAACCTACAACCAAGATTACTTTACCCAGCAAAGCTATCATTCAGAATAGAAGGTCAGATAAAGAGCTTCACAGATAAGAAAAATCTAAAGGAATTCATTACCACCAAACCAGCATTATATGAAATGCTGAAAGGTATTCTTTAAGAAGAGGAAGAAGAAAAAGGAACTCTTACCATTTGCCACAGCATGGATGGAACTGGAGAGCGGATAAATACCACATGATCTCACTCATTTGTGGAATACAATGAACAACATAAACTGATGAACAAGGACTGATCCAGACACCGAGAGGCATTGATTGGACTGTTTGGCCTTGGAGGGAAGGTAGGGGAGGGTGGGGGTAAGGGGGAAAGATCAACCAAAGGACTTATATGCAAGCATATAAGCCTAACCAATGGACACGGACAACGGGGGGGGGGGGTGTGAGGGCATGAGCGGGGGGGGGGGTAGGGGGTAACGTGGGGATAAGGACACATATGTAATATCTTAATAAAAATATATTTTAAAAAAAAGAAATAAAGTAACAGAAAGGGAACTAACATTTAATAAGTTCTTATGTACCTGAACTGTGGTCAGAAGCTATATAAATATTTATTAATTTTCACAACATAGGAGACAGGTGTTTTTACACTTCTCAAGGACAAAGGGACTCAAGGTCATCCACCTGGTCAGCTATAGAAATAAAAATCAACCTACATTTGACCACAAGGTCTATGTACTTCTGCTACAACACCTGTCTGTTCTAAAAATGCATTCATCACATATATATTTCAATAAGGACCTATCTAAAAATGTTCATGACAAAGGAATTCATATGGCACTGTGTAAGTGGGAGGTAGTACAATGTACATGATTTCTCTGAGCCACGGGTCCTTATTCTGGAAAAAAGCAAAACGGAAATTAAACCAATACCTTTATCTCATAGGATTTTTGTGAAAACTATAGCGGATAATGCTTGTGAAATGCTTAGCAAAATACATTAAGCAATCAAATGCTACCAAAACTATTATTCATTATATGTAAAATTTAATATGCACACAGAAACGGAATGGGCTGCATATAGCACACGATTTAAGAAGAGATGTTAAATATTCTATTTTCTCTTAATTTTATATCTTCCCCAGAGTAGTCTAGCTGGGTTTCCGTCATAAGTAAAGAAGCACATAATTCAAAATTATATTAATTTATGTCATGATCACGGTCTCAAAGTAATTCAGTGTCAGCCAAGAACATCTAATGTGCATATAGCTATTTCTGTGAATGTTAATGATAGTATATTCATTGTGATTCTTTAGTAATTTTTTATTCTTAAAACCATGTTTTAACAAGTCAAAATATAGTGTTCATTTTTGAAAGCACAGTATTAAAGCAAACTACAGTGAAAGTGCCGGGGTCCAACCCCAGCAGGTCCAGGGGTCCCCAAAGGTGTGGACGTAGCCGGCGAAGAAAGAATGACACGGAGACAGCGTTCAGTTGATCAGCAGCCTAGCCAGGATCTCCAGCCAAGTTCTGGTCTCGATCTCCAGAGAGGTTCTGCTCAGGTTCTCCAGTCAGGTTCAGTCACCAGGTTCTAGTCAGGCTCTCCTGCCAATCTCCGCAGTCAGGTTCAGCCCAGGATCCCCTGCCATGCTCTCTCGCCAGGCTCCGCCTCCAGGCTCCGAGGCCAGTCCCTATCCAGGATCCTCCGGCATGCTCTCTCCAGCGAAGTTCTTCTGTATCTAGAGAACGTTCTGTGTAGGTTCTGTGCCTAGGCTCTGTCTCTCTTGGTCCTGTCTTCCAAGCCCTGTGTTCTCAGTTCTTTGTTCTAAGTTCTGTGTCTGAAGTTCTGTCTTGTTACATCTGTATTTATACCAGTTGATTCAATCCTATCAATCTCTATTACAAAGGTTAGGGCGTTTCTTATCTCCATTCCAGGGAGTAAAGATTATGTAGCTTAAGCATGATTGTTTGTAGTGATTAACTACCCGCCTGGCACTTAGTTAAGGAGTTTCATCCCCTCCCTGACTTCAGGGAAAAATTCCTACCTGGGGAAACAACCTTTTTCGGAGAGGTGACCTTGGTTAAAACACACAGCGCTAAGGGGAGCAAACATATTAAGAACCATATGCTATATATGCCAGGTCCCTTGAAACAGCAAGGATGGACCGGCTCCCGGCATGAAAGTTCCACCATCAATAGCAGGAACTGATAGAAATATCACCCAGAGCCTTTATTAGTATTTTTATCATAGCAACCAAACAAAAGGCAAAATTTAGTTGTCATGTTGCAGATGAAACAACAGAGGCATAAATGAGCCAGTTAGAGACCCCATAGGCCCTGGGCATTAATGGACAAGAAAATCAAAGCGAGAACATTTCTCTCTCAGGTATAATTTCATATCTGAACTCTGCGTTTTAGGTTTATTGACAACCCAGATCTTATTATTCAGAATTGGAGGTGGAGAGGCATCTCTGAGTAAACTATACAAAACAACAACAGTAATTTTAACATGTGAAACCCCAAGTCTGGGGGATGGGATTCGAACAGCTCTTACCAGTTTTGGAGCAGCTGAGAACTATAAAGAGTACTGCAGTGTACAAAGGTCCACTGGGAATACCCACTCCTGTTATGCCATGATAGAAGGTCAAGGTGTCAGGTCCATTTAGAACCAGGGCTTTTTTGGCTTCTATGCTTTAATCCATATTTTGAAAAAGCAATAATGAATATTTTAAAAGAAATATAATCACTGTCACCCTCTCCCAGCCCCCAAATATAAATTGTGAGTTTCAGACAGTGGTATCTCTTTAGTTTGCATTTTCTCACAAGCAGATGGAAAAGAAATGTGACCTTGGGCAATCACCATCCTTTAGTGAAAGCCCTTTTTCAGCTTGAGAAGACATTACCTGGTTGAGAGTGGCTTTCCTGCTGAAAATAAATGCATATTGCTTACAGGGTCAGAGTCTCCCTGTGAGCTGCAGAGATATCTAGGTGAGCCATGAAGGCAACAGTCTTCAATCATCAAAACCCCAGCAAAGAGGTTTTGTCAGCAGCCCCTTAAAATAGAGGAACCACTTTGAGAGCACTGGTGTTGTCTTTCGTGACTTCTATGATGCACACACATATTGATTATACGATATAAAGAATAAATAAGGATGGTTCCTACGTCAGATCACACCCTGCCACCTGCTGACTGTGAGAACAAAATCAAGGTAAGCTAGTATGGCCAAAAGGCTGTTCAATTTCCTGGAAAAAGTGAAGGTTTCACAGATTCATCTCTTTGCTCTGCCACCTATTAGCCACATGACAGTAGACAAGTTATTTAACATCCCTTAACCTCCGTTTCTTCATTTGTATAAACAAACAATAGTAACTTGCAATAGTAGCCTGTCAAATTCTGAAAAATTGTGTTAGATGTTAAACGGACAGATTCACTTCTGTTTGGCAAAGATGATACATCACATGTTCTAAAAGATGACAGTGAAAAAAAGGCTCCTCACCTCTGCTCCTTAGCCACTCAGTTCCCCTCTCAGGAGGCAACCACTACGTCTACTCAAATGCAAAAATTTGGTTTCAATATTCCATGCTGAAATGTTGAATTCATTAACATTTATTGAGTGCCTATTATGTGTCAGAACCATTCAAGGTGCTGTGGGGAGTACAAAGATGAGTTCACAGTCTAGAATGGGAAATGGTTCCCAACTAACTTTAATATGAGGTGATAAACACAACAGTAAAAGTTTAAGAACAGAGGGGAAAGTAATTAATTTAATCAATGGGGGTGTATAGGAATAAAGAGTAAAATTAGGAACAGGTTTCCAGGCAAATGAAAAGTTTCAGGCACCATACCTACATTCAGTCTCTCCGGCTTAGGCTCTCTGATTCAGGAACTGGGACCCTACTGGCTATAAAAATACTACTTAGAAGTATTCACTTGTGGTTAAAATTTTCGGACACTGGAGGGGTCAGCTTGATAAGAGAATGTCCAGGGATTACTGTGGATACTTTAAGTGCCCTCGTCAGAGAGAAACAGAAGGTAAAAGGATCTTTTCTCTTCCCGGTCATGCAAACATTCTTTATTTGAAAACTATATAAACTCCTCTAAAGAAGGGATTACTAACTGAGAGGTTATTAAAGTTTCAAGTGCAACTCTTGGCATTTCCTACAATCTTCACACTGAGCATTTACAGAATAACTGTAGTCTTTCCAACACCAAAGTATGACAGGTTTGAGACTCAAGATACGATGTGCCATTGGGGCTGCCTAGAGCAGCAGTTGCCAACCTTTCCGAGCTCAGGGATCACCAGTTGGCGACCACTGCTTAAACCAGCGGTTGCCAACCTTCTGGACCTCACGGATCACCAGTGGTCCGCAGACCACTGGTTGGTGACGACTGGCCTAGAGCATTAGTACAAGTCACTCAAGTGTGATGACATGACCAAAATGGCAGCATATCTTCAATAAAACTTTCTGGCTTCATGAAAGTTAGGTCACATCCCTCTATGTCAAAATCCTGGGCCCATGTCTAAGATGGACTAGGTTAAAAGACAGCCCCAAAGATCCATACAATGATACATCTGAAAGTTAGCCTAGTGTGACCAGACAAAAGCAAGTCCATTCCTTTCAGTGGAAGTTTGCCAGACTGGACCACAGATGCCAGAGAGCAGGAATTTGCCACAGTTGATGCTTTATAAAGATAAACCTTAAAACACAAATTTCCATGCTAGCCTAATGAGACCAAAGAACAATTGAGTTGAGGGTCATAATTCCTTTATTTTTATTATCTGGTTACATCAAAGCCATCAAAGATGAAAAACATACTACTTAAAAATAATAATACTTTTCTAAATTATCATAAAAGATCATTTGAAATGCTCTGCAAATAGTCCAACTTTTCACACAGTTTACCAAGGGCCCAAATAAAGGAATAGTGATCATAAACATAAGGGCAACCCTAAGAAAAGACTCTAGGTCAAGATTACATATTCTAGGTTTAAGTGATGCAATGGAGATAGAAAGATGCAACATTATTAAATTTTAATCACTTTATGGTATAAAGCCTTATTTTCATGAGAAATCAACAATGCAACAAATATTGATTATCTGCTGGCAGGCACCAATGCCAGGCATGTGGAATACAAAGACAGCCTTGTTCTCAGAGAGCCTCTATTACAGTGGTTCTCAACCTTCTGGCCCTTTAAATACAGTTCCTCATGTTGTGACCCAACCATAAAATTATTTTTGTTGCTACTTCATAACTGTAATGTTGCTACTGTTATGAATCGTAATGTAAATATCTGATATGCAGGATGGTCTTAGGGCAACCCCTATGAAAGGGTCGTTTGATGGCCAAAGGGGTCGCGACCCACAGGTTGAGAACCGCTGCTCTATTACAAGGTACTACTTTCCCCCTATTATCAAAACATCCTGCCCTCAGGGTAACCCAATAATAATGCCATCCAGAGGTCTCTTAAGCCAAGCAGTGACAGCACAATCAGGATCCACATCAACTGTCAAATCACTTTAGGCCTGCAGTTTTACTATTTTCAGGTGGCAAATTAATGTCCGTCAAAATATACATAAATGTAGTGGTAAAAATGTGACTTAAGAATTGCTACCTGTGTCATCTCCTTCTACTCACTCTTGCCCTAGAACAGGGGTGGGCAAACTTTTTGACTCAAGGGCTACAATGGGTTCTTAAACTGGACCGGAAGGCCGGAACAAAAGCATGGATGGAGTGTTTGTGTGAACTAATATAGATTCAAAGTAAACATCATTACATAAAAGGGTACGGTTTTTTTTTCTTCTTAGTTTTATTCATTTCAAACGGGCCGGATCCGGCCCACGGGCCGTAGTTTGCCCACGGCTGCCCTAGAACATAGATGCCATTGGTATCTGCTTACCCTATTTCTTTTCTCAGCATACATCTAGCTGCATGAAAAGATCAAACTCAAAATGTGTTATTATTCAAGCTGCACTTCAAATCCAGGTATTTGGATCAATGGAAAGAAATTCTATTTTGGTATTCAAAAAATCCCAAATCAGAAGCTGATAACATTCAAGCCACAACTTTCGCAGGATAGCATCAGAGGTGAGATGTAGACTTCAGCACCCCGCATCTTAAAGACACAACGTTCTAATCCTATAAGAATAGCCTATTCTGTGATTATGATGATAGCCTTCAAAATACTGCCAAGAATAGAAAGAGGTCTGACAAAGCCTCTATTTTTCTTCTGTCCATTCACAATGTAGCCCCAAAGTTCTGAAGATAAGCATTTTCTGTAACAACGAGCCACCTTTATAGCATCCAGATAATTATAGGTTCGGGCCATGAACTCTAGACCATATTGATTACATCTCTAAGCAAAAAGGACCCTCCAGCGATGTTCGTATCCACTCTAACAGGGGCAGCTTTTAAGTATCTGTGACACTAAGAATTTTCAGTCCTATCAATGCCACAAACGGGCAGCCAGTGACCAGTCAGGGCTGTCAGCTGTTGCCTGAAGCAGTAAGGACAAGCCGGGAATTCATCATACTGGAAATTCATCTGCCAGCCGCATTCACACATTTTCACCCCTTGAATAGTTGATTCTCTTCAACTCCCACGTACCTCATTTCAGCATACAGTGCTTTGAAATGAATATTTGATCAGGCAGGGTAAAAAGAGGTTTGACTTAACCGAGGTGTCACCATAATGCACTATAAGTAATTCTAAGTATCAGGAGCTAGGTGTCTTAGGTCCCACTCTTTGCATACTTCTGAAATGGACCTGTGATCCCAATTAAATATGATTAAATGAGATAAGCCATGTGAAAACACCTAGCACAGTGTTGGGCACCTAGATGTTTAGCAACAATATTGGTTTTCCATATCTTTTGGTTTTCTTTTCTTAAAATAAATATCCTGAAGATTTTTTTATGTAGAGAGATATATAGAGATATTTTTATTTTTTTTAATTGATTTCTGAGAGGAAGGGAGAGAGAGAGACGGAAACATCAATTATGAGAGAGAATCATTCGGCTGCCTCCTGCATACCCCCTACTGGGGATGGAGCTTGCAACCCATGCATGTGCCCTTAACTGGAATTGAACCCGGGACCCTTCAGTCCGCAGGTCGACACTCTATCCACTGAGCCAAACCAGCTAAGGCCCTGAAGATTCTTCATAGATCATCAGGAGATAGGGATCTCATACTGCCAGAGAAACTTAAAAATCACACTAATTTTGTCAAAGCTCCAAATCCTTACCCAAATATGAACCTAACAAAGAAAACAAAGGCTTGTGAAAATTGCTTCATGATTTTTAGATTTCAACAGTTTGACTCTGATATGCCTAGGTAAGGTTTTCGCAATGTTTATCCTACTTGGGGTACACTGACTTTGTTGAAACTCTGAGTTGATATCTTTAATTAATGTTGGAAATTCTCAGCCCTTCTTTTCTTTTGCCATGTTCTCTTCATCTTGTCATCCACGTGTAACAATTACACATGTTAGTTGCCGGGAGCCAGTCCATCCTTGCTGTTTCAAGGGACCTGGCATATATGGCATACGGTTCTTAATATGTTTGCTCACCTTCTTGGCGCTGTGTTTTAACCAAGGTCACCTCTCCGAGAAAGGCTGAATCCCCAGGTAGGGATTTTCCCCTGAAGTTAGGGAGGGAATAAAACCCCTCAACTAAGTGCCAGGCGGGTAATTAATCACTTTAACTACGAACAATCATGCTTAAACTACATAATCTTTTCTCCCTGGAATGGAGATAAGAAACACCCTAACCTTTGTAATAGAGATTGATAGGATTGAATCAACTGGTATAAATACAGTTGTAACAAGACAGAAACACTCAGAACTTAGAACACAGAATTCAGAAGACAGAACCTACATGGAGCCTGGAGACAGAAGAACTTCACTGGAGAGAACATGGCAATAGATCCTGGACTGAACCTGACTATAGAACATGACAAGAGAACCTGACTAGAACCTGGTGACTGAACCTGGCTGGAGATCTGAAGCAGAACCTCTCTGGAGATCCAGACCAGAACTTGGCTGGAGATCCGGGCTAGAGATCCTGGCTAGGCTGCTGATCAACTGAACGCTGTCTCCGTGTCATTCCTTCTTCGCCGACTCCGTCCTCACCTTTGGGGAACCCTGGACCCGCTGGGGCTGGACCCCGGCAGTTAGTTTAATATTAACCCTCACATTTCTCAAACCGAGTTCTATTTTATTTCATTATTTTCTTCTGCCTCTGCTTCAGCTTTGATAAATTTTGACTTGTTTTTTGAGTCTCTGATCCTTTTTCCTCTGCATTCAGTAAGCTGTTAAGCCCATTCACTGAGTTATTTCAGATATTATTTTTTCAGGTGTAGAATGTCAATTTGGTTCTTTTATAGATTTTGCCATATTTTCCTCATTCCTGTAAAGAAATATACTAATATAGGAGTTCTAATATAAGAATGATACAATATAAAAATGTAGGTTTTCATTATACATAATATACATATCAAACATACTATATCTAACATACTATTTAATAGTGAAATATTAAACACTTCCCTCTAAGATTAAGAAGATGATAAGAATGTTCAATGTTATTATTTCTAGTCAACATCACACTAGAAGTCTAAGCAACTATAAGGGGTAAAAGAAATAAAAGATATAAAGATCGGAAAGGAATAAAACCATCTTTATTTGCAGATAATATGGTTGCATAGTAGAAAATTCAAAGGAATATACCAGAATTAATACATGAATTTAGAAAGGCTTCTGGACACAAGTTCAATATGCAAAAAAATACTGTCTTCTATATACTATAAAAAACCAGAAAGATGAAGTAAAACACTATATTAGAATCAAAACACCAAATAATTGAAAGAAATTGTACAAAATGTGTTTCAGGCGTCTACATCAAAACTTAACAAATATTAGGAGAAATTAAAGGAGAATAAATAAATGGATAGCTATAAAAGGTTCATGCACTGGCATATTTAATTATGTCAATCCTTCCAAATTTGATTGACAAATTCAATGAAATTATAATCAAATATCATATAAATTTCTGTAGATATGAATATATTTCATATATATGTGTATGTGTGTGAGGGGGTATATATCAATGGTTTTCAAACATGTTTTTTAATCAGGATCCCTTTCTACTCTTAAAAACTTAAAGTTCCAAAGAGCTTTGGTTTATGTGCATTTTATCTATCAACATTGGCAACATTTGTTTCAACTCACTGAAAAACTCTTTCTGCATCAATATAAATGCCATTTTTACTTTTGGGGTAGAAAACTGTAATAGACAACAGGCAGATTCTCATATCAGCCTATGTATTCCATCTGTTGTGATATGTGGTTTTGGTGAAGTATGTGAGACAAGTTGACCTCCCTCAAAAATGTAACTGAGAAAGGGTGGAGCTAATTCAGATTCTGAACCTTTTCAGGTTCTGGGGCTATTTATCCTTAATATGACACATTAACAAGTTAGTTCCAATGATAGCTGAGACCATATCAATTAACTTTTGTCCTCTCTTACATTAAAATCCCTTTTCCTATCTTACCTTGGAATGAGTCCATTACCCAAACATAATTTTGTAAAATCATAAAGTTGGTCATTTGGAAAATATTGCAGATCTTCCAAATCCTCATTTATTTTACCGTAGGTTATAAGAATGTCACTTTAGTTCATATCAGCACCTATCTCATCAGAGATGCCTTTAAATACTAGAAACTTAGATGCCTTTAAATACTAGAAACTTGTAACGTAGACAGTGGTGGATACAGGTGAATACATGGTTTTCAAATTTATAACTTTCAATTAAAGACTGCAATTTTATCATTGTTAATAAACATGTCAGCTCTTTTCTTTGAAGTGTCTAGCTTACTTTATTTTTGAGAAAATGTCTGCCAAATACTCATGTCTGAATAAGGTTTGTCAGTTGTTCTTTGAAGTAAGATGGTTGTTAGGTTCAATCCACAACCATCATTCAATTGCATCTCCTCAGGACAACTATCTTGCAGTGTGATATACAGAATATTAAAAAGAAGTGCACAAGCAACAGAATTTAATATAATTAGTTTATTAAATTTTAAAAACTTTAATATAGTAAATGTCATAATTTTTATTGTGTCAAAGGCATTCCTAAGTAATTATAGTTTTTTTTTTTCTTTTACGTGTGAGTAGGCAGCATCAGCCACAGTATAGTTTGCTGACACTGTTTTTACTCTGCTAAGATTCCATCAGTTTTACCTACCGTTGCTACTGTACCATTGGTACTAAATGTCAACACAGTATTTCTAAAAAGGCAAATAATGACTTCATATTATTATAAAACTAGTTTTTGTGCTTGAAAGTGTCTTGGGAGCACACCAAGAACCACTCATATATATGTACATACACATGTGTATGGGAATGTGAAGAACCTACCACAGCCAAGATACACATGAAAAGCAAAAGTGGAGACATTAAACTGTCAGGTTTCAAAACTTACTAAAAAGCTACAGGAGTTAAAATAGTATGATAGTAGTGCAAAGACAGAACATAAATCAACAGAACAGAATAGAGAATCCAGAAAAAAATGATTTTTTTTAAGGCATCACTGAAACGCATTGGGGGAAAGGCATGGCTTTTTGATAAACGGTGCTGGAGCAACTGGATATCTGTATGGAAGAAAGCAACCCTTGATCCTGGTCTCATTTCAGAATAAAAGATAATTTGAAAAGGATCATAGATATAAATACAAAGGCCAAAACTATACAATTACTAGAGAAAAGCATCACTTTAAGACCGGGAGAAAGGGAAACTTCTTTTCTGTGCAAAACATAAAAGGAAAAAGCAATGGAAAAATTGTACTTCTGCTTGTCAAAAACAAGTGAAAAGGCAATAAAATGAAAGGAATTTTTTTCAAAATATCTGACAAAAGACCTGCATGCAGAATATTTAAAGAACACCTGAAATTCAATATGAACAGACCCAATAAAAATTATTGAAAGACTTCAAAAGGTCATTGCAAAAGAAGCCATTCAAATGACCAGTGGGTGTGCAGGGTGGGGTAAAAGTAGGTGTGCAGTTGTTCGTAGGGAAAATAATACAATAAGTAATAAGTAATAATAAAATAATAAACTGTGCTTTTAAATTCACAACTGCAAACCTATTTTTGCCCCATCCTGTATTCAAGGAGCTCAATACCAGTGTTCATCAGAGAAAGGCAAATTAAAATCACAGTTTATGTTCACCAGAATAGCTTGCTGTTAAGAATGAAAACTGGCATCATAATTTGGAATACTTTCTTGACAGTTCCTAAGGAAGCTAAACACAAGCCTACCTTTTGAGACAACAATTCCAGTCCTAGGTATACGCCTCAAAGATATGACTGCAAATGTCAAAAAAAGAAAAAAAGAAAGGACTTGTACAGGAAAGTTTAAAGCAACTTTATTCATAATAAGCCTGAAACGGAAAATAATATAGGATAATGGATACATACTAGTAAACTGTGTTATATTCATACTACACTGTAATATTTTAAAAAATGAGCCAGTGACACGTGTAACACCTGGATGAGTCTCAAAGCATTAAGTTGAGTAAAAGAAGCCAGACACAAATAAGTATGTACAGAATGATTTCATTGACATGAAGTTCAACACAGACAAAGCTAATCTGATGATGAAAGTCAGAGTGGTAATCTCTAAGTCAAAGGTAGTATTGACTGGAAAAGGCAGAAGGGAACTTCCTGGGAAGATAAAGATATTCTAATTTTGATCTGCGTGGTGATTAAATGGGTATAAAATGCAAGCTGTATGATGAAGATACATGCATGTTTGTTATATGTAAATTACGTCCTCATTTTCAAAAATTCTTCCAATGTGAGCCCTGGCCGGGTGGCTATTGGTCGGAGCATTGTCCACACACCAAAGGTTACAGGTTCCATCCCCGGCCAGGATGCGTACGGGAGGCAACCGATATCATATCATATGTCTCTCTCTCTCTCTCTCTCTCTCTCTCTCTCTCTCTCTCTCTCTCTCTCTCCCGCCCCAAGTCAGTGGAAAATATATTCTCAGGTGAAGATTTAAAAAATAAAAAATAAAATTCTTCAAAGGTGAGCCAAAGTGCAAACTTACTCATTTTTTTAAGCTGGAAGGGAATTTGGAAATAAGCTACTTTGATTCCTCATTTTATGGAAGAAAGACTTGGGTTTTGAAGCAATATGCCAAGTATGTAGTTACAGGCAGAGCTGAGACTAGAACCAACAATTCTTTCCACTACACTTAGCTTCCAAAACAAGACTTTTCCCAGGAACAATTATTTTCCCTTTGATTATTTGCTTTAGCTTTTCTCTGACAGATTTCAACAATATCCAGGGGAATGCCATGAGCTCTGGTTCCGCCGAGTTGCCCGGGTGAGGTCCCAGGCTGCTTTTTAATTGCTCTCGGGGCTTCCATATTCAATGGAAAGAGGCTCTTTTGTTTGTTTCTAAGTTTATAGATGACACCTAGACGCCCAAGCCTCTCAGGCTCTTGGACACAATTTAAAATAGTGTGGCACTAACAGTTTGACACTAATGTCACTAAGACAAATGGAATTCCCGGTTCAGACTTAAACAAATTCTAATACTGCCCCTAATATTGTCCCTCTGCCACCACAGTCTCAGGCAACAGACTACATAAACAGTCCAGCCTCGTATTAAAGATGTAGGAATAAGGGTACAAAAAGAGAAAAATTGGGTCTTTTAGCCAAAAAGCCCCATGTAAATATGTGGTGCCATGGTGTATCAACAGTGGGGAGAATGCCACCAATTCCCTCGGGAAGTGCTTAGGAGAGACTTAAAGTCGTGACAGGCTCCTGGTGCTTGCAATAGAGAAAGCAAAGGCACGGTTTTAGTGGACACAAAGATTTATTCAAAGAAGCAATGTGTCATCAAAAAAAAAAAAAAAAAAAACCATAACTTTCCCAACAGCTTCTTCTACTTCTGTTTACAGTTTCTTCATCTTCAAGTGGGGCAATCATTTGTTTCTTAATTGTGCTGAGCTAAATTTTTCCACACTGTTAACTTGCATTTCATCTTCTAACATCCTATAAATATTAGAAAGAAGAATAGAGGAATATTTAAATCAGAAGGAGAGAGATGTGGCCCAGCCCTATCCTGGTGGGCTTATCAGGTCTTTTCTCTATGTTCTTACTTTCTAAAACTTATTTTTTATTTGATACAGACCATAGGTGTTCATTAGAGTAGAGTTGAAATAATGCATAAACTTCCTCGTTTCTACTAAAATGCCAACCTTTATCTGTGAGTTTACTAGCTGTTTCAACTACAGATAGTAAGTATCCAGGTAAAATTACTGACCTCCTTTCCCCCTGTCCCAGGTACTGTTCACAAGTGAGGACTAAGCCTTCTTTTAATTCCACCCTCATCCATAATCCTCTTACGGATCCCACACCAGCTCTGAATACACAAGGTACAAGAATGCTTGCAGTTTTCGACACCTTATAATCACGAAGACTATCTGGAACTCGATTAAATGAATACCACATCATTTACTCAAAGAAATATTTCAGTATTTCTACAGAACTTAATGTCATTTATATCTGGAAGTTATTTTAGGCAATAATTTGAACATATCCCTGCCAAAAGGGGGGGGGGTATGAAACAAATTTTTGCACAGGAAACCTTAAATTCTTTTTACAGATACAGAAGAATGGCTAGGTACTTAAACATAACTTGTTGAAGGTTTCAGCAACAGTTCAAGGCCATGAATACAATGTCATGGCTTTTGTCACTCGGCTTCAGTTTTAGAGTCACGGAGCTCTGGCCTCACCCAGGTTGACTGGAGGAATGGTGTTCCTTAAAAATCTCTTTGCTCCTTACCACCAGCATCTCGTGTCTCTGAGGGCTCTAAGATAAAGTGGCTAAGTTTGTCTGCCTCAGGTTGGAATGGCGACTGTGGATACAATGCGATATAACCGTTAGGAATATTCTTCCCCCTGCTCGCCAATAAAGTCTGTATGGTGGAAGCATGTCTCTTGTGAGAACATCCCTCCAGCAGGGATTTCAGTCCTGAATAACCTCCTTGGTGCCTGCCCTATCGACTTTTCTAATAAGTATTATTTGTTTTATTGAAGGTCTGAGGCACTGAATGCCAAAAATGTAAAGCAGGGTGAAAGAACTATTATAAAAATCAATAAAATGAAACCAATTTGGATTTTTAAGTCTATCATTTTCTTCAATAAACAAATTATTTTGATACTGGCAAAATTGCATGCTGGAAAATTGTCTCCTGAATTAATTTCATAGAAGTTACTTAGATTCCTTCAGTTGCACAATGAACATAACATTTCTCTTGAGTCAAGAACAAGAACAAATACCAGGTCGGCACCTCTGTCCCTATGTATTGAAACGCTGGATGTGGCAGGAGATACCTTATGTAACCAAGTCTGCACTAAAGGGTAAGAACTCATTTTACTTATCTGTCACCATGTTTCTTCTGCTGTCACCTTCCTCAGGACTACACTTAAATGCTGCTCCCACCCCTTCTAACCACAATTTTCTCTATGGAATGCTTACTTTAGTAGAATTTGACAAAGATGTCTGCTCTTCATACAAGCCAGGAATAAGTCTGTTTTTTACTCTCAGTTGCTTTGATTTCTTTCTTGGTAAACACCAACGCCCATAGCAAAACTACAAATCAGGACAAACAGACTTCAGGTGAACTAGATCTTTCTAGGTCCTCTGTGTGGGTGACTCAAAAGCAACTAGAGTAATTATTAAGTTATCCAACGGGGACAGCCTACAAGGCTCAGAACAAGAGCATCCGTCACCAACGTGGCAACAAAGTTTCCACAGGACACTGAGAACTACCTGTCTGTTTTCGCGTCAGGGACCCTACACCTATGAAGGACACGTGTTATAAAGGACCAACAATGGAAGAAACTCTCAGGTACCTAACCAATAGGAATGTACAGAGAAATCCAATGGTAAGTAATCCAGGAGGTACTTTGTCTAGAAATACTGTCTATAACTCAGAGACAGTGATCTTAGTTAATTGGAAACACCAGAAAATGGAGCAGTTCCTTCAGATTCTGTTTGTTCTGGGTAGCTTGTGAGTAACAACAAGATCCTATCAAGTCCAATTCCAGAATGGTCTTCTCCTTAGTCAAGAAGGGAACACGTCACATTCATCTAAGTGCAAAACCTCAGGTAGGACAGTGTCTTCTGGATCACCAGGATCAGATGAAGCATGTTACGGAATAACACCACTCAGTTATAAATCTGCTGAGTCTAAATCAGACATATTTATATAGAGACCATGAGCAGCTGGTTCAGAGGTACCTAAAGGCTAGAGTTTACACTATGGCTCAGTCACCTAAGTTAACGTAAAACCGTATGTTTTAGGAACGTGTTCCATGGGAAGCAGTGACGCACAGATACACTAGATAATCAAGAAATTGTGGGGGGAAATATTTCTTAGCAAAAGTGCCACAACTATGATGATTGCTTTTAATTTCAACAGAATAACGTGACCAGCGTAATCCAGAATACATAGATATCTAAAACATAACACCCAGAACCAAGGTTGAAATAACATATTTTCACTTCGAAAATTGTCACATTAACAAAAGACTTAATCGCATAACAATGAAATTTTAAATTCTAAGCCTCTGAAAAGTGATTGTATGAAAAATAATTGTATCACCACCAGTTTAGACAGAAGGAGCAAAAGGTGTCATTAACATAGAGGGAGAGCTAAGAAACGTGCAACAGGAACAATGAAAAGGATAGTACATTTCGCCGTCCAAATTGCTTGAAGGTAATACAAAGCAGGGACGCATCATCAGAGGTGCCGCCACGCTGCTCAAGCAAAGGCAAACAAAATTCCAAAAAGCATATTCACAGCATGCAGCCAACTCGAACACAATTGGGGAAGCACTTGCTAGTTCAGGAGCAATTACAAAAATCATTAGACTCTTTTTAATAGGAGAATCAAAAACAGAATTTTCCCATAAACATTTCCAAAAATATCCAAACCATTTAGCCTCTATCATGTTAAATGTCAATAGAAAAGTAAATCTGTGGTCAGTGGTCCCATCAGATAAAGTAGATAAAGTTTCCCCAACAAAACATTATTCACTCATCTAAATAAAATAAAAAAAAAAGTGTGGAAAAAAGGAAGTAGAGAAGTAGAGAATTGGGGAGAGAGAGAATCATTCATAAAAGTCCAATTCCTCACCTATGGGGTTTCTTTAGCTCAGCTAGAGAAAGCACACACATGTCATTGCTTTGGCTCCTTCCAAAAATAAGCTATGATTGTCTGGAGTGAAAATAGTCCTAGAAAAGTAACAACAGAGCCTGGTCACCAAGAAGTCCTTTCTCTACTCACAAGATTGGTGCTTTTAGGCAGGAGCTCTGAGCTGTTAAACAACACCCCAGAAACTCTGGGGTGTCTCTGATGGAAATGTAAGTCAAGGGCAAAGACATCATTCCCGTATTCAAACATCGATTTTAAAACTCTTCTTGTGACAGAGTTAAGCAAAACCATGATTCTAACAGTTTACTGAAGTCTCTCTCTGTGGCATGAGATAACTTTATGAAGAACTAAAACGGAGATAGTGCTACATGACAAATATTTTATTACCTCAGACTACAGTGCTGAATAGGGCAACATTTAATAACATACATGGCAACTTCTTTAGTGACATGTACTTCACTTGGCTGCTTGCTAGTCACTTGACTCTAAAACAGTGATAATACAGCAGTTTAGGAATATTTTTAAAAGCCCAACAAAGTCTACTACTCTAATCTTGAATGAAAGACTTCAGGTTAAAATACATCACTTCCAGGATTCATAATTATAAGTGATAACCCCAGATGAGCAGGACCTGTTAGCATCTTCCCATGGACATAGCCAAGAAGATTTATCGCCTAAGTCACCTATCTCAACATCTCATTCAATGCACAGGAGCAATGATAGATGCATTCCTGTCCTCGTTTCCAGGAGACAGCCGTGACTGCCAAGTTAAATCAGAGAACAAGTATGGGTCCTCTAATATAAGAGTCTACATTAAACATGAAGGCAGAGCCCTGGATGTGCAATCGACAGACCCCCCAAAAATAAATCAGAAAGAGAAGAAAACGTACAAAACTTCAAAATCCACCCAGAGACCGTCAGAAACAGAAGCTATGGTCTTTGAAAAGTGACCTTCACAAATCAGTTTTGGGTTTTTTTTCCCCATTTTCTTTCACAGTTTAAGCCTCAATCAAATCAGCGGTCTCTGGGGATTTTAAAATTGCTGTAGATTAAAATCCTCTCGGACTCAACTGTCTCCCTAATGCCAAGTATTTAATAATTCTACTTGTAAGGGACGTTTTTGATGAAACCCTGCTGTGTGCTATCTTCAGATGCTCAGCAGCTGCTCCACAATATGAAGCACTGCTGTCCTTATTTTCTTTATCACTCCATCTGGAGATGAGAAAATTATTGCAAACAGTTTCTATATTTGGCAGAGCTGGCAGAAAAACAGCTTTACAATACTGATGCAGCAACTCTCACCTAACCGAGGCAGAGACCAACTTCCAGGTACTAATGATACATATTCCTGGCGTGGGCCCAAGGATAGGAAGTTAATAACTGTGATAGATAGACTATAGCTAAGTTAATGAATTTCTAAATTTTATGCTTTCAATAATGGAGCCGTTTAAGCCTCAGCATTTGGACTCTCTCCTTCCACAGATCAGGCACTTTGATACTCAACAGGTTGAGTAAATTGAATCCATATATTGTATTTACGTTCTCTGTCAAGGTTGCTTCTCCACATTTGAAAGATCAAAGGCAAAGCAGTCATCAACCCTGTAGCCTTCAATACTGTGCTCATTACATTTAATCAAGTGCCAACTCCACCGCATCATCCACCAACCTCAACAATATTTAAATACACGGCACTGTTCAGCAACAAATGTCGGCATAGTATTGTTTTAAAACGCACACACACACACACACACACACACACACACACACACACACACACACCCTCGAGGGCACAAGCATGTACGTCCTAAAGCAAAACTAAAAACAAAGCGAGAAAGGTAAAATATTATCATTCTTTACACTGTGCAAGAAAAAGAAATTAAAAAATGCACAGAACTACCCAAAAAACATTTTGGAGGTAGTTTTCTACCTGAGGCAGCATCAATCACGGTGGAAATTCCTCTTCGATCTGAGACTGGACGGGATGACCCTGGCATGCTGACTGGGTCAGAGCGGACCGGCTGGATCCTGCAATGCAATTTAATTTAATTCACATATGTTACTGGCATCAAAACTGTTGCTTGCTACATCAGACCTTAAATCAGGAATGCTGGCATAGCCCAATCCATTAAAGAACCATTCATTCTGAAGTAGGGCAAACAGAGGAGCTGTGGTCCCTAACTCTTGCACAAGGCACAGCAAAAATTTTCTACACTCCTGACCCCCCCCCTTCTCTTTGTATGTTATTTAATATATTTTAAGTAAGGGATTGGAAATTTGACATTAATCTAAAGAAATAAATTAAATAGATTGGGAGAGGAAACAAAATACTTCCTACAGGGACCTTTGGCTTCTGCAAGAGGCAAATATATGAAGAGTTCGGAGAATCCTCTTATTCAAGGAAAGTGCAGTCAATAGCAATGCTTCTAGAAAAGGCAGCAATACTAGATACACATTTTTTAAAAAAATATTTTATTGATTTTTACAGAGAGGAAGGGAGAGGGATAGAGAGTTAGAAACATCGATGAGAGAGAAACATCGATCAGCTGCCTCCTGCACACTCCCTACTGGGTATGTGCCCACAACCCAGGTACATGCCTTTGACCGAAATTGAACCTGGGACCCTTGAATCCCCAGCCTGACACTCTATCCACGGAGCCAAATTGGTTAGGGCTCGATACACATTTTTTAGTAACTGCCTTAAACCTCTCAGTGAAAGTTACTTTATATATGACAATAAGCACAGGACAGCAAAACTGTGTTGAAGGTGACTGCCAGTGGTTTAGCTAGGATCACTACTATCTGAGTTACCTCCATAAAATTATCAATTAGCATGAAAGAATCAATTAGAATCCCAGCAAAACTGCAATTTACTAAATACAATTTCAAATTGCTTATGAATGGCAAATGTATAAATAACAAGGGTCTATTTCTAGCTGTATTATCTTAATAACAAGCACATAAAAATGTCCGTATGACTAAAAAAATCCGAGCTTCCTAAGCAACTTAATAGAATAAAAACTTGCTATAAGAATATATGCCTGCATTTGGAACTTTGTTTATTCAATAAGTATTTACTGAATATTAGTCATATGTCATTATTATTCTAGGAATAAGCAGAAACAAAACATGAAATACAAGATCTATGTGTGGATATATGGTATAGCACATGGACATGTATGACTGAGGCAAAAGACAACTAACATGTCCAAATGAAGAAGGTAACAAAGGCTCCAAACTGAGAAGTAGAGGAATGAACGAATGGTCCGCAGCGGATGGAGAAGAGTTTGTCAAGGGGTAACAAGAATTGCACCTGCATACAGTAACAGGGTATGTATACATGCAGAAGAGCAAGAGGTGCCCATTAAGCACAGAACTAGGACAAGATAGCCCTTGGATTTGTGACTCAGCATGAGAAATGGAGGTGCCATGAGGAGCATGATTTGACTGAAGCATGGAGTTCAGAGTGGATACTGATGGAAGAGAAGAGGTTGATAATCACCATGGGACAGATTACACAAGCCTAAAATGCCAAGTATGAACTGCAGAAAAAGAGTTCATAGCTACTGAAAGCACAGTTTTAATGTGTATGTATCTGTTATACGAAAGAAATGGGAGGGAGATGAAGTGCAAATCCATTTGATCGAATACCAGAAGTTGGAATGTTGATATTAAACACTGATCACTTCTATCGTGGGCAGTGTGGTGTATGACCCAATATCCATTCACCCTAGCTTATTTTACCTAAGCCAAGGGAAAATGGTTAGGGCAGAGAAAAGAGGAAGAGTTTATTTGAAATTTCTGCAAAAGATGTTTTCTGATTCTTGAGAGAAACAAAAATATAGTCTATGGTCAGGTGAGGCAAAGTAAGCCCCTGCCTGGTCTCAAAAACTTATGTAGCCTAATAAGTTTCCTAATATTAATTCAATTTATAGTAGAGTTTCTAAATAATCCAGAGTTGGGAGTGAGGTGTGTATGGTGCTATGGATGAAACAAGAATGGTCAAGAATCGATGTGTTGAAGCTGGGTGACAAACACATGGGGTTTATTCTATTATTCTCTTTAGTGTTATACATGTTTATATGCTTAAAATCTATAATAATAAAAGGGTAATATGCTAATTAGACCAGATGTCATTCCGGACGAAGCCGGGGCCAGAGGGAAGCCCAGGTCCCAGGTGCCAGAGGGAAGCCAGTGCCGGCAGCTGGGGGAAGGAAGGCCTACTCCTGCACGAATTATGTGCATTGAGCCTCTAGTTTTTTCATAATAAGAAAAGAGAAAAATAAAAACTAACAGAGGTGATGGAAGTGTCCTGGCATTAAATAGTGGGGATGCTGAATTGCACAGTGAATTTTATGGATTTGTTTACTTTTTTTAATTTATTTTTTTGGCCTTTTCATTTATTGAATTTACTGGGGTGATATTGGTTAATAACATGATATAGGTTTCAGGTGTAAAACTAGCTAACCAATAGTGGGAGCTCTTTAGTGTGAAGAGAAGGAAAGTCCCTGAGGAAATTCTGGAAGTGTTTCAGGAAAGTGGCATTGGGAAATATAATTCGAAACACATTGTATCCAATGAGATCTCACATGAGATCCCCAACGATAAGGAATCACAAAATACAGAGCATGAATTCTGCAACAGGACGCTGTGCCCAAATGGAGAAATGTAAATGTTGCTGAAGATGCTCATTACAAATGAAAGTTCTAACCCAGTCAAATGACTCTGCTAGTTCTTACTTCTTACCTGAGACTGTTGAGATCAAGATCATCCGTATCAAAATCCATAAGGGGCTGTGGAGTATCACTGGGACCGTGAGACTGCAACACTGACGAACTGGACGATATGACTGTGGTCTGGCCTGAGGGGTGGATGGTTTTGAACTGGAACTGTGGGCCCATCCACAGACGCCTGTGGGGTCCAGTGTGCGTCACAATCTCTACCTGGAACAGATTAGGAATCATGATTTAAATGTGGTAGGACCTTTGAGAGACTTTCACAATCTGCCCCCACCTGTCCCTGAACACAAATATTCTCAAAGAAATTCATTTTGACCAAGTGAAGGAGGGCCAGGGCACCCACAATCAAAAGGTGAAGATAATCACAGCCTAAGCAGACATTCACTATCTCCTTCTTACAGGTTTTCACAAAAGTAAAAAAAAAAAATTCATTTTGTGCATATATATGTGTATATACACACACGTAAATATACACATACACCAGACCCACACATATACAAAACAAAAATCACATGAGAGTAAAAGGACCAGCCGCCTGTCTCACATGACTAGGGTCAACTCCCTAGGAACTACCTTTCTCATTCATTCTAGACAGTACTTACCACTCTGGGCATGCACTGGGTACTGCACCTATAAATCCACATTAAAAGTGAATCCTGCACTGAGGACCAAGCTCATGACAAGCTTGAAGTTATTCTTAAACTATCCAAGGGGGGAAAAACAGATATAAAATAATTTTCACCACCCAAAGCTCCATTTAAATATTATAATATTTATTAACTCCTCTCAAAATACCCCATACTCCACTTTTATATTTCTCAGCTACCACAAACAGTGACAGAGGTATTTTAAAGGCCACAAACAGTAAAACCAAAATGCTGTATGAATTTCATGCTTAGTCTATGGAAGGGGGCTGGGAATGCTGCCAATATTAAATGAAACTATTTAAAGAGAAAGCAGAGTAGAAGACACTGGGTAAAACTTGAAAACAAACGTAGTATGTAATTTTACAAATGAGCAATGTGAGTAAGACGCACATATGCAAATCTTTGGTGAAAGACTATTTCTCAATGTCTTCTAATTGCTACATCCATGTCTATGAACGCATTGATAGAACGGACTTCCCATATGCCTTCCTTTTGCCCTGAGTTCCTCTATATTTAATCACATGTCTCTGATTTCGGTGATTAATTCTTAACAAAACATAACTGAAAAGGTTCACAGAGTACAGCTCTGGGTTTGTAAGTTCTGAAGGGCAAAAAAAGCGTCATGCTCTTGGAACAATATTCACATCCCCGCTAATCACCAGGAGACAACCACTCAGATTTAGGACAGTGATTTCTGAGTTGAGTAGTTGTATTCAGCAATGGAAATTAGGCCACAGAGAAAGCATGCTGCGTGTTTTGAGCTCAAAACCATCAGTGTCACAGAGCCGAGAGGTAAACAGATGCCCGCGCAATTTCACAGAGGCGATGGCCAGATGTTCCTATTCACTCCCCTGTTGTGTGCGGGACAAACATATTGTATGGGATGTTCACACTGACAGCACACATTACCCCTTTTCCTAATTGAAAAGTTGAGGTGAAGGACAGTGATTTCTCTGCCAGCCGTCTTCTGTTTTTTGTTGTGTGTGTTTTTTGGTTTTTTTTTTCACTTTATTGTGTTATCCTCATGAAAGGATGTCCCTCTATCTGCCAGGAACTGAAACACTGACCCTCCTTCAACAAGCGTCCTGTGAGTATTTTAGGCGTGATGACATGTGTCACCTAGAAGCAATTTGTTTCTCCGGCGTCCAGATTCCAGTTAGCTTTTCGGGCAACCCTCCCTGTGAAAGCAGTAAACCGGCCGCCGGCCTCCGCAGAGGCACCTGTCTGATGAAAAGCCGCTGGATTGGTAACCGGAGACAGGTCGTTCGCTTCACCGAATGATGTCAGCTTTGAAGCAGACACAACAGGATTTGTAATGAAGTCATTTGTCATCTCATCATTTTGAGGGCTGCCCAAGTATCTTTTATTTCCAAGCCCTGAGATGGAGGCAGCTTCACCTGGCACGGGAGGAAAGGTCTGTAGAAGCTGCTGCAGGGCTACTGTAGAGACCGCTGGATGCAGCCCTGCATGAGCCGGGGAGAGGAAACCCAGTCGGCAAAACCAGGACTCGCAGATTCGAATGCTGAGCTTCCCCGACCAAAGTATGGGCCCGATTTTCAGAAAATGTTGGCCCCACAAAACAAATCCCAGGGAATGCTGAATGACTTCACTGTTTTCACAAGGGCAATTCTTACATTAATCCAAAGTGTCCATCTAAAACGCAAGGTCCTCAGGGATATAAACGTATTGTTTGAAAGATGTGTATTTTATGCCCTCTGCACGAAAGCTAATGCACACACACACAGAGGGCATAAAATAATAGGTGTTATATATTCCTGCAACAGTATTTAGGAAAAATTCTTAATATGGAAAGGCAACTGACTAGCTTATTAACAGTCCTAAATAAAAGGTCCCAGTTCTGTCCATTTTCCGCTAAGGAAAATACTTTTTAAAATTCAAGAATAGAAACACACAATGGATTCCTTTTTTTTTTTTTTCACTATAACAGGCCAAACATTTCAGAGTTTTACCTGAGAAAGCCATTCTTCATCTTCCTGTCCACTGTGGTCGGAAGCTAAACTGTCATAGGACCCATGCCGAGTAATGGGCCCAGGACTTCCAGGGGGAACCACTAGAAGAAAAAAGAAAACAAAGGAGTATAAGAGGTGTGTGCACGCATGGAATATCTGTACAGCCAAGCCTCCCGGCTGGCTGCTGCCTCCTCTCAAGGCAACAAAGTTTCAATTATAGAAGGTAAATAAACCCCAGATACCTGCTTCCAGTCGCCATGGCCACGGAGCTGGAGCGAATAAAAAAAAACAAAAACAAAAAAAAAGGAAAGGCTGGGAGCTTCGGTTACCAGGGGGCTTGGTCAGTCTGAAAACAGCCATCAGCCCCTCACCCAGGCTAGCCAGGCACCCCAGTGGGGACCCCCACCCTGAAGGGGGTTTGGGCAGCCTGAAAACTGCCCTCAGCCCCTCACCCAGGCTGGCCAAACCCCCATGGGGTGAGGGTCCCGACTGGGGGGCTTGACCAGCCTGAAAACAGCCATCAGCCCCTCACCCAGGCTGGCCAGGCACCCCAGTGGGACCCCCACCCTGATTCAGGACACCCTTCAGGGCAAACCAGTTGGCCCCCACCCGTGCACCAGGCCTCTATCCTATATAATAAAAGGGTGATATGTAAATTGACCCTAACAGCAGAACAACTGGGAATGACTGGTTGCTATGACACACACTGACCACCAGGGGGAAGATGCTCAATGCAGGAGCACTCCCACAGGGGAGCACTGCTCAGCCACAAGCCAGGCTGATGACTACCAGCACAGCAGAGATGGCGGGAGCCTCTCCTGCCTACTCAGCAGCACTAAGGATGTCCAACTGCAGCTTAGGTCTGCTCCCTGTTGGCAAGTGGACATCCCCCGAGGGCTGCTGGGCTGCCAGAGGGATGTCTGACTGCCAGCTTGGGCCCAAGCCCCCAAGGAGCGGGTCTAAGCCAGCAGGTGGACATCCTCCGAGGGGTCCCAGACTGCAAGAGGGCATAGGCCGGGCTGAGGGACCCCCCACCTAGTGTATATATATATAAAAGCCTCTAGTCCTATCTAATAAAAGAAACATGTTAATTAGCCGTACGTCCGCTACCCTTCCCATTGGCCAATCAGGGTGATATGCAAATTAACTGCCAGCCAAGATGGCGGCCGGCAGCCAGGCAGCTTGAAGTGAACATGAGGCTTGCTTGCTTCAGTGACTAAGGAACCAACGTTCCCCACCTGTGGCTGCCAGCCTCTGAGCTTGCAGTTTGAAACATTGTTACAAATATAGAAGCTAAACAAAACCCCAGAAACCTGCTTTCAGCCAGCCGGGATCTCAGAGCTGGAGTTGAAACAGTGTTTTGATTATAGAACCCAAACAAACGAGATACCTGCTTCAGCAGCGGAGGCCTAAGAGCTGGAGCCAAGCCTCAGAGCTAAAGCTGGCCCAGAATTAAAAAAAAAAAAAAAAAGGAAAAAAGGAGCAGTTGGGAGCTTCAGTCACCCGCCAGCCTGAAAACAGCCCTCAGCCCCTCACCCAGACTGGCCAAGCACCCCAGTGGGGACCCCCACCCTGAAGGGTGTATGACCAGCTGCAAACAGCCATCATCTCCTCATCCAGGCTGGCCAGGCACCCCAGTGGGGACCCCCCACCCTGATCCAGGACACCCTTCAGGGCAAACCAGCCGGCCCCCACCCGTGCACCAGGCCTCTATCTTATATAGTGAAAGGGTAATATGCCTCCCAGCACCGGGATCAGCAGAGCCGCGAGGCCTCCTGGCACCAGGATCAGCGTGACAGGGGGCAGCGCACAAACCTCCTGATCGCCCTGCGGCTCTGTGTGTGACAGGGGGCGGGGCTACAACCTCCCTATCCGCCCTGCTCTGTTCGTGACAGGGGAAGGCGCCCCAACCCCCTGATCAGCCCTGCTCTGTGCCTGATAGGGGGGAGCTCCCCAACCCCCTGATCGCCCCGCGGCTCTGTGTGTCACAGGCTGTGGTGCCCCAACCCCCTGATCGCCCTGCGGCTCTGTGTGTGACAGGGGGTGGGGCCACAACCCCCTGATGGGCCCTGCTCTGTGTGTGACAGGGTGCGATGCCCTAACCCCCCCGCCCCCCGGCCACGGGCCCTGCTGTGTGTGTGACAAGGTAGAGCCATAACCTCCCCATTGGCCCTGCCCTGAGTGTGACAGTGGCGGCGCCCCAACCCCCTGATCGGCCCTGCTCTGTGAGTGATGGAGGGCGACGCCCCAACCGCCCCCACGGGCCCTGCTCTGTGTGTGATGGGGTAGAGCCATAACCTCCACATCGGCCCTGCCCTGAGTGTGACAGGGTGTGGCGCCCCAATACCCTGATCCGTCCTGCTCTGTGTGTGACAGGGGGCGGTGCCCCAACTCCCCTATCGGCCCTACTCTGTGAGTGACAGGGGGGAGCTCTTCAACCCCCTGATCGGCCCTGCTCTGTGCGTGACAGGGGGGAGCTCCCCAACCTCCTGATCAACCCTGCTCTGTGCGTGACAGGGGGTGGTGCTGCAACCTCCCCATCGACCCTGCCTTGAGTGTGACAGGGGGCGGTGCCTCAACCCCCCAAACGGCCTTACCCTGAGCATGACTGAGGGTAGCATCGCAACCTCCTGATCCGCCCTGCTCCTTGCATGACAGGGGGCGGCGCCCCAACTCCCCAATCAGCTCTGCTCTGAGCCTGACCAGGGGCTGCACCTAGGGATTGGGCCTGCCCTCTGCCACCCGGGAGCAGGCCTAAGCCAGCAGGTCATTATCCCCCGAGGGGTCCCAGACTGCAAGAGGGCACAGGCCGGACTGAGGAACCCCCCCACCCCCCGAGTGCACAAATTTTTGTGCACCGGGCCTCTAGTGTATATATATATATAAAAGCCTAAGTGACCAAACGACCAAACTACCAGTTGACCAGTCGCTATAACACACACTGACCACCAGGGGACAAACGCTCAACACAGGAGCTGCCCCCTGGTGGTCAGTGTGCTCCCACAGCAGGAGCACCACTCAGCTGACTGACAGGCACCAGAAGCAGGGCTATTCTAAATAGATGTTTCAAATTAAGAATGCTTTGAAGCATTGAGAGGTATCACAATATAAAAAGAATACCAGTAGGTAGGATATTCTTTTTCTCAACATGACATAAATATCTTTCTTTCTCCCTCAGATTTCTATACATTTAAAAACTTCCCCAATCAGGTAGGAAGAACATTCCACCTTCACTACCTTGGGGAAACAATGATATACCAGGTTACAATGAAAAAAAAGTTCAAAACTTGACCCTGGGATAAGGAAAAAGGATTGAATGTATGACAAGAGCAAAATTTCCATGCTCTCTGGCCACTCAATTCTTAGGAAAGATATTTTAAAATTCTAACAAGAGTACCATAAACAGAATCAGGGGAAGGGGGGGAGAGTTCCAAAGAAGGGTAGAAATTTACAGAATCCCAGGAGTCTTAGGGTTGAACAGCTATCAAAAATAATATCTTAGGGTTCAAGGAAGTAGCAAGAGATTCCTCATGGTGCAGGAATATAAGAGGTGTGTGCACGCATGGAATATCTGTATAGCCAAGTCTCTAACAACCTCTCCAAGTTCCCCAGGAAACAGTTGAGAATATTAATATGTGTCCAAGAGTAATATGAACACATTCCAAAGAACTAACAGGCTTTGAAGTAGAAGCAAGGGTGAGTGCTGCAGAAGACTATACAGAGCAATACCCAATGGTCAGGTAGGGAACTGGGACGTCTCAGTGGTGACATCAAGGATAAAACGTCCCCAACTCTCCCAATCTCATTATCTTTGCACTATGTAAGATGCAATTTTGGAGAGGGTAATAATTGATTCATTGTTTTCCACATTTGTTAGAATAAAGGTGCAGAATGAACTTAAAAGAGTTTATTTATAGAAAAATGGACTATCTATCTTGCAAGTTTGAGTTTAATGAACATACATATATACACCCTCGACCTAAAGAAAAACATTATCCACTAGCCAGGTTGGCTCAGTGGATAGAGCACTGGCCCTCGAACTGAAGGGTCCCAGGTTCAATTCTGGTCAAGGGCACATACCTCAGTTGCAGGCTCAATCCCCAGCTCTGGTTGGGGTGGGTGCAGGAGGCAACCAATTGATGTGTCTCCATCACATCAATGTTTCGCTCTCCCCCTCCCACTCTCTCTAAAAACTCAATGGGAAAATATCCTCAGTGTGTGGATTCACAAAACAAAAAGGGAAGGAAGGAAGGCAGGAAGGCAGCAAGGAAGGAAGGGAGGGAGGGAGGGAGGGAGGGAGGGAGGGAAGGAGGGAGGGAGGAAAAAAGGAAGGAAGGAAGGAAGGAAGGAAGGAAGGAAGGAAGGAAGGAAGGAAGGAAGGAAGGAAGGAAGGCAGGCATAAAGCTGAGACAGGAAAAGTATGAAATTTTGAAACAAAAACATCTGCCATGTTCCATCCCTGCCTTTATCCCTACTAGTAAAATAATATAAAACAAGCCTATCCATCTAACTAAAAAGGATACCCTGTCAATTTATTTTAGAGAATATAACTTCAAAAGTACTGCCTCTACACGGGCATTTGATGAGTATAGATCAACATGCCAGGGCAGGATGGGCAGAACATTATGAGGTAACTGTGAGCCAGACTTTGTTTATATTGTGTCCTCAGGAAAGCAGATCATGCTACTAGTGAGTAAATAAAAGCTAAAAAAAATCACTACGTGTATTTTGCTGTCTTACAGTGATATATGTGGGAGGGGACATATACATGTGTTTCTATATATATTTTATGTTTATGTGCAAAGCAAACAAAAAGCAATGTGCTTCAGTGCCGACCTTTGCAAGTTAGTTCTGTTAATCCAAACCCCAAAGAATTCCAATTAAGCATAACTTAAGTAAAGAAATGAAGAAGAAAAATTGAATGGTCTTTTGATCGTGCTTCTAAGTCTGAATTCCACATAACAAAAACCTCAATATTCCAAAATGGAGAACATCAAATCATGATATCACTTCTCAAGTCTATAAATAGTTTCCATGAGTTCTCTGGTTTTGTATTGTTAGGTGTCTTCTGCACTATAAAGTAAGGATCGATAGGTATAGACTTTTAAAAAATTATCCACATAAAATATAGCATTTATGATTTAGAGGAAGCTAAAAGCATTGACTTAGATGCTGTTAAAACTATAGGTACAAAGTATTAAGTTGTTCAAATAATAATTGCTAAATTAAAGCATTAGAAACATTGTATTACCAGATACTGAACATGACTCTGAAGTCTCCTTTTTTAACATGGTTTAATGGAAGGGATATAGGTAATACTTGTAGGTTAGGATACGTAATTAGAACCAAAATTCCAACAATGAGTTACTACTAGTCCTGTGAGTTTTATGTGAGCTATAGCTCTTGGCTTTAGCTTCTGCTGAAAACCCTAGCCCTGGAGAAATTTTAACCTGTTGACATTTCAGAGGGTTTTCTCCAAAACAATAGCAGTACATCCTCAATTTCAAGGAATCAAATTCTTTCTAAATTACCCCAAATTTAACAGATGGCTCTCAGGAACCTAAGTTCATTTGCAACAAATCTAGTCTTCTGGTTAGAAAACTGGAGATAAATTTTTATCATCAGTATATGGAATATAACTTATATTAGGGCAGGTAATTACTTTTTCTTACTGTGTTCAACATGGTTTAGGTATTCAGGAAAAAATAATCTCCTAACTACAGAGTTTACAAGAGGGTACATAGGGTCTAGGTGTTCCATTAAGATGAAAGAATAAAAAAAATTATTTGCCCCCAGCACCATTTGCTTTTAAAGCAATGAAAGAAAAAAGACTTGACAATGCGTATCAAAGCTGAAACACTAACCACATATGGGTCATAAGCATCCTTTTTACATAAACTAACACAAAGCACAATATTGAACACAGGGTAGTGCTTATTTATGAAAACAAGTTAGGGGAAATCCATTTGGTTCTGTTCTGTTCTCCCATCCATTTCTTGAACACGCAGTAATAAATTCTCTTAGCTGGAGCTCTGGAAGCTTCGGAGGACATAGCTAATGAACTATAGGTTCTGCTGCTGGAGAATTCCATGCTCCCAAATTTAGGAGACATTGAAAAGCTGTACTACTCCTGGAAATGAACCTCAGTGCTATGGAATCAGGGAAATCTGCTTCACAAATAAGGAGGGAAATGCCGATCCAACTGCAATCTAGTTATATATAACCAATATGAGATTGTAGACCAATTATATTAAATAAAATAATTTTTTTTCAAAAAGCAAGTGGTATCTAGAGTTTTACGTGAGCTATAGCTCGTGGCTTTAGCTTCTGCGGAAAACCCTAAAATATGTTCATATGCTGAATATTTGGGCCCAGAGAGAAACTCAGAGATATTTAATATGAAGAAACAAAGATGGATCTATTTTGGAAAAGTGAGTGTGAGCTGGGTCTCCTGCTCTCTACCATCTCCCCACCAACCCTCCAAAAACAATAAAACCCTCACCATGCTGAAGTCTTTAGTGTAGACCTGAGAGGTGAATAATGTTGTGCCAGCATTACTCGGCCCTTTAGGTTATTTAGGGAAACATGTTGCCTTTTTCAAGCAACAGAAATTTGTGAGTTAGATGACATCATGCTGCCTTGAATGAAACAGCTCGGGCTCCAAGTTCACCCAAAGGCCAACAGTGATAAACTCTCATCCAAGGACAAACTTCAATATAGTTTTGGTACTTATTAAAAACAGCATTTATAAAGCAACCATACAATAAGAGAGAGGGCTCTATAGCAAACTCTGTTTCTGATCAGAAAGCACTCAGGACCTGAGAAAGAAATTCTGCTTTGGAATGCAGTTTCCTAGTACAGAAACTAAAATCTGCCTTTAAAAAGAAAGGCTCAAAAGGCCATCCAAAGGCAAAGTGGTCTCAGGCACTGCCAACGAACAAGCAGGTCACAAAAGGAGAACTACAACAACCAACAAACATATGTAAGAGCAGTAATCAGAGATTTACTCATTCAAAGTTATGCTTCCCTACTATCAAACTGACAAAATTTAAACCCTGGCCTTTAAAAAAATTTTTTTATGGTAAAAGTATATATATTTTTAAATCCTTATTGTTCAAAGTATTACATATGTCCCCCTGTTTCCCCCATTGGCCTCTTCTAATCAGCCTCCTCCTTCCTCTCCCCACCCTCTGCCCAGGTCTTCACTGTCCTACTGTCTGCATCCATGGGTTATGCATATATGCATACAAGTTATTTGGTTGATCTCGTCCCTTCCACTCACCCTCCCTCACCTTCCCTCTGAGATTGTGCAGTCTATTCTATGCTTCTACTTTCTGGGTTTATTTTGTTCAAGAGTTTATTTTGTTCATTAGATTCCACATATGAGTGAGATCATATGATACTTGTCTTTCTCTGATTGGCTTATCTTGCTTAGCATAATACTCTCCAGGTCCCTCCATGCTGTCTCAAAGGGTAAGAGATCCTTCTTTTTACTGCTGCATAGTATTCCAGGGGAGGAGAACCTTTTTTTTTTTTTTTTTTTTAAAGAGAAAGCTTTCAGGTAAAAACCCACTAACAACCTTAAGAAATAGGTAGCATTCTTATTCTTATTAAGGGCCTGACTCAATTTTACTGAATTCTAGAAAGAAGTTCTCTCTCTGATTTAGAAACGTTTCCACTTAAATGTAAGGAACTCACTGAACTTTATTAGCAGCCATATCCAGTACCAGTGCAAGAACATCTGAAGTGTTACCCTCCATAAAAGGGAAAAGCTTTCCCTATGCTATATATTAAACCGATCAATGGCCTTCCTTTCACCCTGACCGCGTGTTACCATGGATGTTCTCTAATTAATTAACAAAGTTTTCTAGCAGTCATTGTGCATCTCAGGTTTCACTTTCCTTTTATTCCACAATCCCAGAGTAACAGTCACAGGCAACATATAACTAGAACAATGCCATATCACTGCCTGTGAGATAACAGATTTCACTAAATAACAAACACTGGGTGCCTCTCTTCCTCGCCTGCTCTGCTTTCCCTTCCCTACCCCCCAAGTTCCATGTAAGATTCTCACTGAAGACATAAACTAAGGAGCTTTCACTTATTATTCCTGCTGCCCTAATGGTCATTGTACATTCAGCATCTGGACAAGTTATACCTGGAGGTAGTCTGGAAAGGGTTGTAATTTAGTTTGGCTCCTCATCACAACCCTAAATATGATAAAACACAATGGCTGCATGCTATAGGCCAGCGGTTCTCAACCTGTGGGTCGCCACCCCTTTGGGGGTCGAACAACCCTTTCACAGGAGTCACCTAAATACATCCTGCATATCAGATTTTTACATTACAATTCATAACAGTAGCAAAATTACAGTTATGAAGTAGCAATGAAAATAATTTTATGGTTGGGGGTCACCACAACATGAGGAACTGTATTAAAGGGTCATGGCATTAGGAAGGTTGAGAACCACTGCTATAGGCAAGATCAGCTACTCCACTAAAAATTTCAAACTGTCCCAATGTATTTCTAAGGACTGAACAGAGTGCAAGAATCCCTTGAAAACATTTTCAATGAAGGTCAAGTGGTGTTAATTTACCTGAAAAGATGTACACAATGCCTATTTGATGTTTGTTATATCAACTCAATTCATAATACAACTGCATTCTATAGACATTAAAACAATAGCAGGAAAGTGAAAGAAGTCCATCTTGCTATTTTAAACATATTTTTATTTATTTCAGAGAGGAAGAGAGAAGCGGAGAGAGATAGAAACATCAATGATGAGAGAGAATCATTGATCGGCTGCCTCTTGCACGCCTCCTCGGCATGCCCTGACCAGGAATCAAACCGTGACCTCCTGATTCACAGGTCGACGCTCAACCACTAAGCCACGCCAGCCGGGCCATTTTGCTATTTTACAGAATCATATTATCACTGTATAGTATCTTCCATGTAAGGTTATAAATAACAACTTTGTCCTACCACAGTTTATATAACCTACTCAAACAAAGAAGTCTAAATAAGAACAAACCCATTCTAATCAAAGCTCAACTGTAGTTACAGCAATGCCTTTTCAAAGGGCCTAAGGGTGACTGAGGACAGATGACTTATTTTCTAATAAGTAATCCTTGGGACCTTCTAATTGTGTATGCCATGTACCTGTTTAAAAATTAATATTTATTTTAAAAATTTGTGGAGACATCACAATGAAATTTGTATGGTGTAGTCAATCCAAGAAGTCAAAAAAGGAAAACAAAGAAATCAGATGCATATCAATGAATTAGAGGCCCAGTGCACAAAATTCGTGCATAGGTAGGGTCCCTAGGCCTGGCTGGTGATCAGGGCCGGCTGGGACCTTCCTTCCCCTGGCTGCTGGCTGCTGGCCAGGGCCTTCTTTCGTTCCACACCGCACCCTGGTGGTCAGCGCACGTCATAGCAAGCAATTGAACCCCCCCGAGGGGACAGTTTGCATATTAGCCTTCTATTATATAGGCTGATGGAAACCAATGCATGAAACAAAGTTACACTTACCGCATAATGAGTCAGGGACATTCCTCCTAATTTCTTAGGTTTAGTGATATTTTCTTTGGGTGGGGAGTTCTTCTATACACACTCACTCCATACATATCCATTTATCCTTGTTGCCATATTTACACACATGTACATATCAAATACAGGACCAGCTTTCAGCTCCAGTGCACATGGTAGTGTGTGTTCTTGTTGAGGGGAATGACTATGTGCTGGAAGCTAGAACTCTCCTAGTGCTGATTCTATGTAGAAATATGACCTGTAATCCTACAACAGTGGCAACTGTATTCTCACATTTCACCCTGTAGTTTAGATAAATTTTTTTTCAGGCATTTCATAACAGAATATCCTCTATCAGAGAGTAAGATGAGTAGAAGATATGCAGAACCTATTGTGAACTGATGTCTTAAAGGTAAGAAATCACTATTTGGATTCATTAAACTGCATCTGGTCAGTTATTGCAAACATTTTGTCCTTAATCCCCACATACACAGGTGAAAAGCAGAGTCTAAGGTACTCAGTTCAGCCTCCAGAATAAATCCTAACAACAAAATTAAACGAAGGGGAGGGAATTGTTCACAAGAGGAAAAACGGAAAATATTACTTTTTGCAAAGAGTTAATGCACTTCTCCCGGTCTCTGCCTATCTATTAGCTAGGTATGTCCTAAAAGAGTGCAGATCATTATACAGCAGGGAGAATTAAGGACAAAAGAGGCAGAGTTCTCTTGGCATGGAGAGTGAAAAGCTTTTAGACGTGGAGGACATCAACATTTTCAACCTATCCATAAGAACATAACTTAAAACCTTTCTTAAAAATAATTAAGGATACATGATAGGTACCATATAATAAAGAAACTAAACATTCAAAATTTACCTCTTACTAAATCAAAAAATTCATAAAACCAAGACCACATGGAAAAGAAAGAGAGAAAATAGCCCAGAACCAAAGATTTTCCAAGGCTTGCTCTCACCTCTTTGGATACACGATGTAAAGCTATTGGAAAGTTATCTCCACAAATCATTGCCACTGTGTTACCAATAAATTATGTAATGGCGTGACAATTACTTCTTTTTATGTCCTTGCCATTAGATGTATATTAAAGTATTCAAGTATAAAGATATAACAGTGGGTGGCTTTCTCATAACACTTTATCTACCTTACATTAAAGAAAGACAGAACTGGAAATGCCAAAGACCACGCTCTCAACCTGAAGAATCAACTGCCTCAATTCATCATATCTTTACCTACTAGGTTCATTATTTCCATTAAAATTTTCATATGAAACATTCAAGAGATGGTTTATCTCAGATATCAACTATATCATATCACTCATCCAGAGTTTCCATAATTTCTGTATCCTGATCAAAGACACCAAGTAAAGCTATCAAACAATAGAGAAAAATAATCTGATCAGAAGTTACAACACAAGGAAGTTACAGGCATTTCAGGAAGCTTTACGTTTACTTTCAAAACCAAAGCACTTTGGGCTCCTGGTTTGATTTCTTAGTTAAACAGTATTTGACATAACCATACAAGAACCACTGGCACCTGAAAGATAGCCTTGAAGACTAGCAGAGTGCCAAGAGAAGACAAAAAACAAAAACACTAGCCTCAGAATAGTCCTTATAAGTCTCAGCTCTGACCCAGACTTGACATGTAAGGGTGGCTCTGAAGCTCTTCATGTGGTCTTAAAATACAAAGAAAGCACAGTAGGAAAGGCAAGAAACTAATGGTACAAAGGCAATGAAGGCAATTCAGTGTTTCTTGTCTCTTGACCAAGTTCCACAAAATCACATGGTGAAGAGCCTCCTGTCATATGACAACAATAAGGAGAACAGATTCGAACTGTGGAGACAATCTATGGCATTCACCAAGCTCCCTTATGCCTCGGTCATTGGGTTGGGCACCTTCAGTAAGAAAGATCATGAGAGCCCGGCCAGCATGGCTCAGTTGAGTGTCGACCTAGGAACCACGAGGTCATGGTTCAATTCCTGGTCAAGGCTCCCCAATGTGGGGTGTGCAGGAGGCAGCCAATCAATGACTCTCATCATTGATGTTTCTCTCTCTTTCTCCCTCTCCCTTCCTTTATGAAATCAATAAAACATTTTTTAAAAGTCATGAGGAAAAAAAATTTCATAAAAGGAGAATTTCAGTGATGGTAAAAGGTAATACACCATCAAAACAAAAGTAAAGCTTTTGACTTAAATAATATAAGAATGCAAGACAGACAAATAGAGACGCAATTAAGAATTGAGCAGAAAGGCTGAACTACAAAGTTTCCCTGGTACTTTATACTTTTCTTAAACAATAACCAAATACGATTATGCAACCAGGAGAGCCTGAAACATATAACACGGCAAAAATTACTATTTTTTATTACTCAAAGGACAGTGACTCAGAGAAACCCTCCTACTAATGGCAAAGAGGTATAGGTACACATATAAGCAGCACTACCATAAAGTAGGGATTTTTCTTTTAACAAAATCCATATTTATATAATTATATTTCCTACGGTAGAGAGCAGTTATAATTAATGGATTTCCCTCCTTCTCCTAATGCACCCATTTGTCAATTCAAATACGAAATGTCCAATCAATTTTGATGTATTTAGTAAGCAATTCATCAAATGGTGCTATAATCCAGTTAAAATATTAATTCTTGTCATGGAGAGAGTTCTGACAACTATATGGTTTTCTATAATTGTTGTTTTTTTTTTTAAGATGACACCTCTGTGTATCAATACAGTGGGGCTTTGACTTACGAGTGTCCCGACTAACGAGTTTTTTGAGATACCAGCTGTCTCTCAGCCGGATTTTTTGCATTGAGTTGACAGAGTAATTTGAGTTAACGAGCTCTGTCTCAGAACGAATTAAACTCGTAAGTCAAGGTCCCACTGTATCTTAAAGTATGCAATTGTACATAGCAAAAACAATGTTCTACATTAAAGACACCTGGGTTCTACAGGTTTGACTATGAATTCATTACAATAAACTTTCTACATTAAAGACACCTGGGTTCTACAGTGTGACTATGAATTCATTATAATAAACAGGGGCCCTGGCTGGTGTGGCTCAGTTGTTTGGGGATCATTCCATGCACCAAAAGGTTGCTGGTTCGATTCCTGGTCAGGACACATGCCTAGGTTTTAGGCTCTATCCCCTGTAGGGGGCATGCAGGAGGCAACCAATAAATGTTTCCTTCTCACACTGATGTTTCTCTCTCTCATTATCTCTTCGAACCCATGTATGCCTCATATATTTTTAATAAAGTGACAAGCCAATGTTAATGGGACGCAAAATGCAAAATATGTAAGCTTCTAAGAGAGAAAAAGGGCTTTCCAAATTAAGTGTATGCATGTTAAACTTAAATAATACTTCATAAACATTTTCCCTATTCTCAAAGTTTCTTCATAAGAATTGCTAAAGAAGTGGCTCTCAGATTGTATCTATCCCAACAGACTTCAGGTAAATGATGGCTTCTATCAGTACTTCCCACAGGCACTGTGCTAAGGCCACACAATTAGCGACTGCTAGTCAAGACACTGTCCTTCAATTTAACTTTGTAAATACAGTTCAACCACTAATCACTATACCATCTCCAACTTTTCCCAAGCCTATCTACACATTGGGAGCTAGAGACAGAACCACAAGATGTGCTGAGCTTTCTGGTAGGTAGTCCAAATTTATATCACAGAAGAAATCTAGGTGATAGTAACCAAGAAAGGGTCAAATCCTTTCCCACACTTTCCAGTGGGAGATTTAATCACCACCAGTGTGGCCACAGCAGAGGACTAGAAGACAGGTTTTAATACATCAAAGGAAGCCTCCAGAGCCACCCGGGTATATTTGGCAACCACTTTCCATTCACTATACCCAAGTCTTTCTATATTTCTCTACCAGGAACTGCAAAAGCAGAGATGAAGGCAAATCCTTTCTAGAAAACAAAAATGCAAAAAATATATATATTTTTGAATTAGAAGAAAAAGAAATGAAAAGGGAACACTACATTCATCTCCCAGACATGAGGCTTCCTTTAGTGCCTTTATGACCCCTGCAAGAGCAAAGAAACAAATCTGCCAGAGTGATTTGGCACAAGGCTATGTATTTAAAAACCTGCAATGTGCATAGTCCTCCAGACTGCCAGACGTCCCATTGTTTCATATGTCTGCTGAGAAGTGCCCTATGTGTCAGAAAAGCACACTGAATATTTTTCAGTGACCTAGGGGGCAGAGGTCACTTATTATAAATGGATAATGAGACCTAATGCAGTGCTCTGAGTAGGGACAAAGAAAGGGTCTATCCACAGCCCCTGGTGGATTGGTCATTCAGGCTTTTATTTCCCCTGCACCCTTAATGGAGTCAAACAATTGACAGAAATTCTATAGAGAAGGCTGAAACTCAGAGAAACAACTATATTCTAAACTCCGATAGACAGATACAAACAAACAGTGACCCTGAAATGGCGCCAGAACTCCTGCTACCACTAACAGAGCAGACAGTTGTAGCATCCCCCCAAAAATTCCCATTTAGTCACTTGTTAGCAATTAACCTTATGGATAGAACTGAGGTACACCCAACCACAGGCTCCTGCCAACATCAGCCCATTATGGCTCTGCAGGTGAGCAGATAAAGGCCATTCTGCTTTAGCTCCTTATTTTTGGAGAAAAGGGCAAACAGATATCCCTGTAGCCTCCATCCCACATCTCCACTACCCAATTGACAGGCATCAGTGTCTTTATATAAGAACCTTAAACTCAAGTGGCATAGAGTGAATGACATCAGAAGCCAACGTATTCATGGACCAGAGGTTTTATGACCAATTGATTATTTTATTTAATCTATCAGAATCAATGTCCCATCCCAGTCAAAATTGCCCAGTCAATGACAATAAATACTAGTATCAATAAAAAAAGATGTATACTCAAAAGCAGGTCATAAAACAACCTAAAGAAACATTAAGCTACCAATATCACTAGAATTTTGTAAAATAAAGAAAAACATTTAGAAATACAAAACAAGCCATTATGTTTGTTTTATTTTAAAAACAATTAGGACAGGAAAGTGGTTTGGCATATAAATTGTTAGTTATTTTCCAAACAAAATACTAGTAGCAAATAATACTTTAAACAGTACTAAAACAAATGACAGAAAGGCAAAGATTTACTTCAGAATGGAGTATAGGTCATTATATTATAAAAATAAGGACTTTTGATGTGGAAACATCTCAACAATAAATCAGCAATGACAAAAAACCCAATGAGCTATTCCACAGTAGTGAAGATCTATGTAAAGATATGATTATCAATAAGAAGCATGTATCTCATAAACACAAAGGAAAAGAAGGGAAATGGGTAATCTAATCCAAACTTTTCAATCCGTCCCTCAAAAAGCTTGCAGATTGCTGATAGTACTTTCATTTAAACATATGATACCTTTTCATTGAAGAAGAAAACATATTTAAATGTTCCTCAAGTTATACAATTGGCTAAAGTCAGGGTCAATATATCTCTTGAAGAAAAATACCATTCATTTCACTGAAATCATTTTTCTATGGGAGGACATGTATCAGTTGATAAAATTAAACGTAAATAAGAAAAACTGAAATATAACTCAATCTGAAGTGGCTTCTGAACGACCTTAGATATGACCTGGAGAGAACAGCATGACACACCCAATGGCCAACAATGGACTATAAATACTCTTTAAATAAGTACTACGTTACAAGTTTCCTCTGCAAAAGAAAAACATTTCATTCTTCCCCTTCCACCCTTGCCCACTCTTGAGCAAATATTTATTATGGACAATGCAAGGAAATATTGTTGAGTACCTCCATCACACTTGGTACAAACCACAACAGAGATACAATCCAGGATGTTAGGTTAAATCTAATGTGACATTCAAAAGAGAGAACTCAGAAAACTGCTGCATATGTAATTGCTTTTCCAGGGCACTGACAATGGCCACGGTAGAGAAGACAAAATTTGTTTTTCCTTTTTGTATCAATGTGTTCAAAATGTATCACCATAGTGTTGTAAAACCAATAATACAACAGGATAGTAAAATATTTAAAATGACTCCACTCTAAACCTAAAAGTTTGACTTTATATTATAGAGGAAGACATTTGCTATTTCTGTTCTCATGTTTGTAGCTAGTAGGACAGCAGCACAAAATTTACTTGGGATTCAAGATCTCTACCGGCCGAGGTGGCTTAGTAGTTGAGTGTCGACCCATGAATCAGGAGATTACTGTTCAATTCCCAGTCACCGCACATGCCCAGATTGCGGGCTTGATCCTCAGTGTGCGGCATGTAGGAAGCACTAATAAATAACTTCTTCAATCTTTAAATTTTTCTATACCAATTAATTAATGCTATTATCACAATGTTTTATAGAACTCATATACATGTTCCTTATTTATATTTATTTTATGGAAATGAGTCAAAAGTAAAGTCAGCACAACTATTATAAGATCAAGATAATACATAGAATTTAAGCATTTGAAGTTTAAAAAGTAATTGTGATCATACACTTCCACTACTGGCCACATAAGAAAGACAGATTTATATTATCTCTTCAAATAATTAGCCCTAAGCAAAAGGCTGTTATGAACTTTGAATAACAGTAATTAAATAAGCATAGAAACATACAGATTAATGAGAATAAAACTAATATAATTTTCCCCAGTTTCCATCTTCAAGGCCCGTCCCCAGTAAGCAGGCCTCCCTTAGCCCAACCCACCAACCTTGTGGGGAACATGATATCAACTATGTGTCTTCAGTGTAACTGCCTAATAACAGGGTCCCGAAAATCCAATAGTCACTGCATACTGCTTAGAAGTTAAAATGTGTATTTTTGTTCAATCAAATATTAATAAATAGTAAGAGTCAAATATATTCCAATTAAATCTTTAGTGCATCCTAGGAATATAAAACAGTCCACCACTCAATAACACGATATTGAAAATGCCCATCATCCTTTAAAAAATCACTAGGCACATAAAGAAAGAGAAAAACACAACCCATACCAAGGAGAAAATCAATCAATAGAAAAAAGCAACCAAAAAAAGACTATATATATATATATCAGGGTGAAAAGAATTAGCACACATGGACTCTAAAACATCTATCATAAAATAAACGTTCCATATGTTCAAACATTGACATAATGAGGAAAGATAGAAAAAATATCCAAATGATACTTCTAGAAATGAAAAATATATCTGAAGTGAAAAAAATGAAACAATAAAAGAATTGATAAATTTAAATATGTATAAATACAAACTATATAAAATAAACATAGAGGGGAAAGACAATTTTTAAAACTGAACAATCAATCAGCGAGCTTGGAAAATATCAAGTGATCAACCAACATATAACTGGTGTCACAACAGGAGAGAGGGACTGACAGAAAAAATACTTGACGATATATTTGCATAAAAGTTTTCAAATTTAATGAAAACTATAAATCCACAGACCCAGGAATTTCTAAGATCCCAAGCAGAAGAAAACCACAGTACATCATGATTTAATTGATTTTTTTCTATTTTTCTATATTATTTATATTTTTTCTATTGTTTTTGTATTTTCCATTTCACTGATTTCCACTCTGACCTTTATTATTTCCTCCTTTGTACTTTAATATGCTCAAGTTTTTCTAGCTTCTGAATGTGAAAACTGAGGTAGTTAATTTCAGAACTTTCTCTTTTATAAAACAGGCATTTAGTCCTATTAATTTCCCCTTGAGTACAGAGTTAGGGACATCTCAGAAATCTTATACTTTTCTTTCAACTTTTCATTTTGAAATTATTATATTTGTAAGAAGCTGTACAAACAGTACAGAGAGGTCTTGTACCCCTTTTACCTGGTTTCTAAGCCCAGAAGCTGCCATTCTAAATCCATAGATCATATTCAGATTTCACCAGTTTTACAAATACAGTTGTATATGCATACATTCTGTTACAAAAGACGTGTGTGTATGTTTGTGCATAGTTCTATTCCATTTTTTCACTTGTTAATTTGTGTAATCCCTACTACAATCAAGATACAGAACTGTTCCCTCATCGCAACGACCCACCTCCCCGTTTATAGTCATAGTAACCTCCCTACTACTCTGGCTCTAAGATCTGATCGACGCTAATCTCTGTAATTGTGTCATTTTGAGAATGTTATATAAATGGAATCTTTTTCTCTTGGTGCTTTTAAGATTTTTAGTATGCAAGATTTGAGACTGGTTTTTTTTTTTTTTCATTTGGCATAATATCCATAATTCATCCAACTTGTTGCATGTACTTATACTTCAATCAACTTTTTTTTTTTTGCTGAATAGTATTTTAAGATATGTGCTCTTTTTTATTTTCATTCAGTTCAAAATAATTTCTAATTTGCCTTTTGATTTCTTATGTGAACCATGTATGACTTAGAAGTATGTTGTTTACTTTCTAAATATTTGTGGATTTTCCAGATCTGTTACCCATGTCTTATTTAATTCCTTTGTGGTCAGAGAATATGCTTTGTATGACTTGAAAGCTTTTAAATTTATTAAGACTTGTTTTATGGCCCAGAAGATGACCTACATTGGTCAGTGTTCCCTGTGCACTTGAAAATAATGTTTTCTACTGTTGTTGGGTGGAGTGTTCAGCTTAGTCTGATATTAATGTAGCAAGTCAGGGTGTAAAGTATGTTTCTCCTAAGCAGCATATAGTTGGAGCTTATATTTCTATCCAATTTGACAATCTCTGAATTTTTATTAGGCTGTTTAGATCATTCATAACTGAGTTTTTATAATGATCATTGATATACTTAGGGCCACATCAACTTGTTTATTTGTTCCCATTTTATTCCCTTTCTTGATGCAGACTGCTTTTGATTGCATTATGTATAGCTTTAATATCACAGTTTATTACCTTTAAGTGATGTTATACCACTCACAATACTATGAAAACCTACAATAGTAATGTCCCATTTCCCACTGGCCTTTATGCTACTGTTGTTATTGTGTTTGTATTACACATTCATACACACACACATACGTTGTAAAGTCCGTAATACATTTCTGTATATATAAATATGTACGTGTATATATACACACACATACATACATACATATATTTTTAAAACCACAATGTGCTGATACTATTTTTGTGTTCACAGTAAATTATATTTTAAAAAGACTTGAATAACTACCCAAAAAATACGTTATATGTTCTAACCATGTCCAGTGTTCTTCATTCTCTTCCATCTGCTGCCACTTTCCTTCTGCTTAAAGGACTTCCTCTAAGACTTCTTGTACAGCATGTCTGCTGCTGATAAATTCTTTAATCTTCTGTATATCTAAAGAAAGTATTTTATTTTGCCCTCATTTTGAAAGCTACGTCTTGAGAGGACAGAATTCTAAGCCCGCAGTTGTTTCCTTTCAGTGCTTAAGAGAAACCTGTCATTCTCGTCATCGTTCCTCACTGTGTAATGTCTTTCTTTTTGTTTTGTTTTTAACCACTGGCTGCTTTTAAGATTTTTCTCTTTCTAAATGACTTTGAGCAGCTTGGTAATTGTGCACTTTGGTATGGTTTTCTTCATGTTTCTTGTGTTTTGGGATTTATTGTTCTTCTTGGATATATCAGATTTAAAAATTTTTTGGCTATTTCTTCAGTCGCCCCATCATCCTGATTCAGGGACTCTCATTTCAAGTATATGTTATCCTATGGCTTTGTAACACTGTTTTTAATTTCTTTTTCTTTCTGTATTTCATTATGGATAATTTCTCTTGGTCTATCCTCAATTTTACTAATATTTTCTTCTGCAACTTCTAATTTATTCTCACTTTTATCCAATGCAACTTTCACATCTAAGTTTTCATATCTAGGACTTTGAGTCTTTTTAATATCTTGCACATCTCTAACTTTTTAAACATATGGAATACAGTTATGATGACTGTGTTAGTGTCATCATTCCTGACCCTGTATGAGCTCTAGGCACTCTGCCCTCTAAAATTCTCTGTGGTTGCTGTTTCCTTGGCTTTGGGTAGTTTCCCACAGCCATCGGTCCTATGTTAAATACTAGAAGAGGACCCTCTGCAGATGTTCAGAGTTCTCATTTTGTGCTGATATATCTATTCTCTCTAATAACCAGTCTGGCTAATTCTAGGTCAGGAATTAACAAATAGTAAATATTTAGGGCTTTGTGGATCATATGGTTTCTGCACTATTACTCAGCTCTGTGGTTATTATTTTAAAGTGACCACAGAAAACATATAAATGAAATCATGAAGTCACTGTGTTTCAGTAACACTTTTTTTTGCAATAATAGTTCATGGTAGTTTGCTAATAGACACTCTTCCTTGGTGTTGCTGGACTTTGTGCTGTCCACTCTTCATTCCACTTGGATTTCCCATCACTGAAGCATAGTCTAGAGCAGCGGTTCTCAACCTGTGGGTCGCGACCCCTTTGGGGGTCAAATGACCCTTTCACAGGGGTCACCTAAGACCATCGGGAAACACATATATAATTACAAATTGTTTTGTGATTAATCACTATGCTTTAATTATGTTCAATTTGTAACAATGAAATTGGGGGTCACCACAACATGAGGAACTGTACTAAAGGGTCGTGGCATTAGGGAGGTTGAGAACCACTGGTCTAGGGAATCCTTTAAGGCAATAAAATAAACCAAGGCAATTGTAGGGCTTGCCCCATTATTTCCCATCTCTCAAGGATCACTATCCTTTACTCCCTGATGTCCAATGATTCGAAAACAGTTGCTTTAAACTATATTCTGGTTTTTGTTGTTGTTTCAGGCAGGATGGTAAACTGATCCTTGTTATTCTGTCTTTGTGGGGAGCTACTATTGAAATGGAACCTCGAGAAATACTCCATGAAATCAAAGCACATTATTTTCACACACAAATCCAATTGAAACACATTGGTGAGAAGGATATCAGTTTTAAACATTTTCAATGTTCTTCATTCCTTTCCATCTGGTAGCAAAGGCTCTCCCCACCATTCCTACGATGCTTTTGAAGGCAGAGGAAGATAATTACATTCCCAATAAAACACAGGAAGGTTCTATCGATCCCAGTCACCTTTCTGTTGTGTATCAATGCTGTATTTGTGTTGAATGGCCTTTTGTTACTACTTAACAAAAAACCTCAGTAAGCTTAGGGAGGAACTTCTCATATACCCAAGGATTATTTTAGAAAGAAGTCTGACCTCCACCCCCAACAAAGCTACCTAATGTCAGCAACTTAAAAATATTGCTGCTGCCCAACTTCCTGAAAGAAAAGGAGGAAACTTTATTTCCCCCCATGAATATAACTTTACCCAAGTCAATTCAGGATGCCCCTTTCTAATTTACAATTGGGGAAGCTCTGGAGCAGACTTTTTATTTTTATTTTTATTTTTTTAATATATTTTATTGATTTTTTACAGAGAGGAAGGGAGAGAGATAGTCAGAAACATCGATCAGCTGCCTCCTGCACATCTCCCACTGGGGATGTGCCCGCAACCCAGGTACATGCCCTTGACTGGAATCGAACCTGGGACCTTTCAGTCCGCAGGCCGACGCTCTATCCACTGAGCCAAACCGGTTTCGGCTGGAGCAGACTTTTTAAAAAAAAGGTCATCTACTTTAGGATCATAGTTAAAAAGCCTATTTTAGAAAAGACATTAGAAAAAAACGATTAATCTCTGTATAATATTTTTATCAACTATTCCCAAGATTACTTATAACCAAGGAAAAAACATTTTTATAATAATTCCCAACTTTTACTTTTACTGAGTTATATAAAGACTAGAGGCCTGTTGCATGAAAAGATTTGTGCAATAGGCTTTCCCTTCCCCTGGCTGCCGGCACCAGCTTTCCTCCAGCACCTGGGACCTAGGCCTTCGCTCCGGCCAGAGCCGCCTTCAAGCCTTCGCTGCCCCACCCAGCCGCCCAGGGCTGGGTCGCACACAGGATGCCCAGATGGTGGCCAGGTGTGCCAGCCGATCGCTGCTGCACCACCGGGCCACCCCGGGTCGGGTCACACACGGGACGCCCGCCGCCCCAGGTCACAGATAGTGCCGGGAGCCGGTCCATCCTTGCTGTTTCAAGGGACCTGGCATATATGGCATACGGTTCTTAATATGTTTGCTCACCTTCTTGGCACTGTGTTTTAACTAAGGTCACCTCTCCGAGAAAGGTTGAATCCCCAGGTAGGGATTTTCCCCTGAAGTTAGGGAGGGAATAAAACCCCTCAACTAAGTGCCAGGCGGGTAATTAATCACTTTAACTATGAACAATCATGCTTAAGCTACATAATCTTTACTCCCTGGAATGGAGATAAGAAACGCCCTAACCTTTGGAATAGAGATTGATAGGATTGGAATCGACTGGTATAAATACAGATGCAACAAGACAGCAAGAGAGACAGAATTCAGAAGACAGAACCTACACAGAACCTACAGACAGAAGAACTTCGCTGGAGAGAACATGGCAAAAGATCCTGGACTGAACCTGACTACAGAAACATGGCAAGAGAACCTGACTAGAACCTGGTGACCGAACCTGGCTAGAGATCTCAGACAGAACCTGGCTGGAGAACCTAGCGAGAGAACATGGCTACAGAACCTGGCTGGAGACCCGAAGCAGAACCTCTCTGGAGATCCAGACCAGAACTTGGCTAGAGATCCTGGCTAAGCTGCTGATCAACTGAAAGCTGCCTCCGTGTCATTCCTTCTTCGCCGACTCCATCTACGCCTTTGGGGACCCCTGAACCCGCTGGGGCTGGACCCCGGCAAGATAGCAGGCCCAGATGGCAGCAGGGCAGGTGGGATGGCACTGTCCTGCCCCACTGCCCCAGGTGGCAAATAGCAGGCCCGGATGGCAGCGGTGAAGGCGGATTGGCGCTGCCCCACCCTGCCTGCAATATGCAAATTAGCTGCCATCTTTGTTGGTGGTTAATTTGCATATCATGATTAGCCAATGGGAGGCGTAGCGAAGGTATGGTCAATTACCATGTTTGTCCATTATTAGATAGGACTAGAGGCCTGGTGCACAAAAATTTGTGCACTGGTGGGGGGGGGTCCCTCAGCCTGGCCTGTGCCCTCTTGCAGTCTGGGACCCCTCAGGAGATAACGACCTACTGGCTTAGGCCTTCTCCCGGGTGGCAGAGGGCAAGCCCAATCCCTAGGTGCAGCCCCTGGTCAGACTCAGAGCAGGGCCGATTAGGGAGTTGGGGTGCCGCCCCCTGTTATGCACAAAGCAGGGCGGATCGGTAGGTTGTGATGCCACCCTCAGTCATGCTCAGGGTAGGGCCGATTGGGGGGTTGGGGCACCGCCCCCTGTCACACTCAAGGCAGGGTTGATGGGGAGGTTGCGGCGCCACCCCCTGTCACGCACAGAGCAGGGCCAATCAGGGGGTTGGGGTGCTGCCCCCTGTCACTCACAGAGCAGGGCCCATCAGGGGGGTTGGGGCTCCGTACCCTGTCACGCACAGAGCAGGGTCGATCAGGGGGTTGGGGAGTTCCCCCCTGTCACTCACAGAGTACGGCCGATAGGGGAGTTGAGGCACCGCCCCCTGTCACACACAGAGCAGGGCCCGTGGGGGACGGTTGGGGCACCGCCCTCTATCACCCACAGAGCAGGGCCAATCAGGGGGTTGGGGTGCCGCCACTGTCACACTCAGGGCAGGGCCGATGGGGAGGCTATGGCTCTACCCCATCACACACAGAGCAGGGCCCATGGGGGGGGGGGCACCGCACCGTCACACACACAGCAGGGCCGATCAGGGGGTTGGGGCACTGCACCCTGTCACACACAGAGCCACAGGGCGATCAGGGGGTTGGAGAGCTCCCCCCTATCAGGCACAGAGCAAGGCTGATCAGGGGGTTGGGGCACCTTCCCCTGTCACGAACAGAGCAGGGCGGATGGGGAGGTTGTGGCCCCACCCCCTGTCACACACAGAGCCGCAGGGCGATCAGGGGTTTTGGGTGCTGCCCCCTGTCACGCTGATCCCGGTGCCAGGAGGCCTCACGGCTCCGCTGATCCCAGTGCTGGGAGGCATATTACCCTTTTACTATATAGGATAGAGGCCTGGTGCACTGCACAGGTGGGGGCCGGCTGATTTGCGCTGAAGGGTGTCCTGGATCAGGGTGGGGGTCCCCACGGGGGTGCCTGGCCAGCCTGGATGAGGAGATGATGGCTGTTTGCAGCTGGTCACACACCATTCAGGGTGGGGGTCCCCACTGGGGTGCTTGGCCAGTCTGGGTGAGGGGCTGAAGTCTGTTTTCAGGCCGGCCGGTGACTGAAGCTTCCAACCGCTCCTTTTTTCCTTTTTTTTATTTTTATTCTGGGACAGCTTTAGCTCTGAGGCTTGGCTCCAGCCCTTAGGCCTCCGCTGCTGAAGCAGGTATCTGGTTTATTTGGTTTCTATAATCAAAACACTGTTTCAACTCCAGCTCTGAGATCCCGGCTGGCTGAAAGCAGGTTTCTGGGGTTTTGTTTAGCTTCTATATTTGTAACAATGTTTCAAACTGCAAGCTCAGAGGCCGGCAGCGGCAGGCGGGGAACATTGGAGTCCTCCGTCACTGAAGCAAACAAGCCTCATGTTCGCTTCAAGCTGCCTGGCTGCCGGCCGCCATCTTGGCTGGCAGTTAATTTGCATATCGCCCTGATTAGCCAATGGGAAGGGTAGCTGAGTAACACCAATTTGCATGTTTCTCTTTTATTAGTGTAGATTAGATTACCATCTTACATTCACTTGCACATATAAATTCATCAATATATTCAAACCATGTAATTTTGCTGATATTTGACTTTTTAAAAAAAACGTATTTAAATCAGCAATTCCTAAGGCTCAACCTACTAACAAAGAGTTCTCCCTGCCTCCATAGGGACCTCTGTATGGAGCACTCCAGTACAGCAGTCACCAACCGGTAAGCCACAGACCACTGGTGGTCCATGAGGTCCGAAAGGTTGACGACTGCTGGTTTACGGAAACCTTTGGAGCAGCAGTCACCAACCGGTGGCCTGTGAGGTTCGAAAGGTTGGCAACCGCAGCTCTAGTATGATTTAATGATACACCCCAAATCCTCAATTTTATACCATTCCATTCAATTAATATAGGTAAGGAAATGTGACCACAGTTACAAATACAAAATTTGGCCCTTTTACTTACCTCACTTTAAAGTTAGTAGTTAGTGTTTCAGGCAGGTTTTCCTTTCCCTCCCCACCAGTTGCCCTCCTGCCACACATACAGAAGTCTGTTTATCAACTAGCAGGGCATCTATTATGATTACAGGGCTGGAAGGGGAGTGGGGACTCCTTGCTCAACATCCGGCTCTCCTACTCTCGTCTCCCTGAGACCAAGTCTCTTTCCCATTTCCATTTACATCATTCTTTGTGGATGACTATTATTATCATTTCCGGAGTTTGCACAAGTCTGCTTCACCTGATCCACAGATCCAAATAGAACCAAAGAGAATGCTTGCAGCATTTGTGAAGTTAGCACTAGAATTTTACTCCAAATGGCTCTATTTGAAAATATTTGTAGTAATGTATTTATCAATGGTCTTCAAGTCAGGAAATAAGATGTGATTTTCAATATGACTAAGTAAAGCCAAAAATTTTCCAGCGTCAACTATGGTATCCTTGCATTTCAAGAGGCCACACTCTTCCACCTGGTTTCAGTAAGGAGCGTTTGGAGAGAAAGCAGGAAGGTAATAAGGAAGTCTTTTTAATGAGGTTCTACTTGCATGAAGGGTTCAAGAGATGGGCAGGGAAAAGCATTCTCTATAAACTGGCTCCAGCATTGCTTTTGCCAATTGTATGTCAGGCTGTACCTCTGACGCAGATGTCACGTTGTGCATATTTTATTTAATTGCTTCAATCGTGTCATATACTGGAATATTCTCAGTCAAATATCCTTTCTTTATGTAAGAAAACGAGACCTTAAAATCCAGATGAATTCTGTTTCTACACTCTCAATGTACAGAAGTAGTAAAAAATTACCTGTCGCTTAGGTATTTCAAGACCTATTATAGTAACCTACTATAGTAACACTATTCTAGTGTTACTATAGTAACCTATTATAGTAACACTATTATAGTGACCTATTATAGTAACACTTCAAAAGATAAGAAAAAGTGTATTAATGATGATCCATCAAGTGGACAATGGACATGGTCAAAATCAGGTGGCCAGAATAGCTATTTCATTATTAAGGCCCTAAAGTCTACTATTTGAAAATAAGGGTACTGTATTACAGTTTTTAAAGGACTTTAACATCACCTCATTGACCATAACAACTCCTTTACAACAGTAATTATTATTATTGATATTTTATACTTATCAAGTTATTGACAAATGGTTAGGAGCTGAAACCCAGGCCTTTTCATTCTTATCCCATTGCTAGTCCACCTCATATTCAAAAGGTAAATGCAAAATGCATTATATTATATATTTTAATTAGAAATCACAGAATCATCAGTGACTGCATTCTGTCAAATTATCTCTCATTCCTTTCTATCCCAACTCTGCTCTGGATCACAGATACGTCCTGACTTTTGTGTAATACAGCCTTAATTAAAGCCCTCTTCTCGCTCCAGGATCACTCAGCCTCTACCCTCCTCTGCTCCTCTGAACCTCCTATTATCAGACTGCCCGAGTGATCTTTCTAAAATGCAGTTCTGATGGTGTCACTCCAATGAGAACATCTGATGGCTTGCTATTGCCTACAGTGGTGGTTCTTAAAATATGCACTAAGGGATTTTTGTAGTTCCAAGAATTGGACAAAGGTGTTTAGAGCTGCTATAATCAAGTAATACCAAAAAATTTAATTTGCTGGAAGAAAAAAATTAAAGGATAAAGATAGATGCATTTTATTTTTTGCCCACATCTTTTTCTCCAAAATTTGAGACCTGCTTGGTCTACTGGACAGGTCTATCAAAAGAATAAAACAAACAAATTAATATTAATTCTGAAAGAGTCAACTGTACTTAACAATTATTTTCACCCATAATAAAGGGCAGAGGAAAATGCTCTTATTTTAATTAGATATTATATAAGTGACATGTTTTTTTCTAATGCATATGATAGAGTTAAATATATGCTTAGATAACCTAGGACCTAACAACTATCATGTACTCAGTTTTTGAACCAAAATACCACTTTACATAAACCCCTCCTGGTAAAGGCTTTGGCAACTTAAGTCACTGTTCTCATAGTTCACTGTTAACCAAATGCTTCACTGATGTGCCTGTCTGATTTTATATTCCTTTTTCATTAAACACCTACCTCCCGAGATAGACAGTGAATTCATTAAGGACAGAGCAACGTACTATTCACTTCAAATCACAAGTGCCTGGCACATAGAAATCACTCAATAAATGCATATTGGAAAAATCAGTGAGTTCAATTATATGAGAGCAAGACTGCCAACTATTTGTTGCAATTATAGTCTCATAACTTTAGAGCAAAGTCAATAAATTTTCTCTGTTTCAGTTTAATATGTAACACATTATAAACATCAAATAAAAAAGTTTTAGAAAATATTTTACCTCATGCTGTATAAATACAGCAAGTGAAATAATAAGTCAAATACAACAAAACTCCATTAAAAACACATCAATGTTGATTTTTAGGAAGTTTCTTAAAAACGTGCACTGCTCAGACCCATGAAGGGAAATTAAGGATCCAGTTACTTCTACAAAATTGAATTATAATTGTGAGGAATTTTTAATTCTATGACCATAAACTGGATAATAAATACAAATACTAAATTGTTTTTTTCATGCCCTGCCCCCCCATAAACAAGGCTGTTTCTATCTCAATGTACATTTTCTCAAGTAACAAAAGAACCCAGATCAATCTCTATAAATGTAAGGGTTTGGATATGAAAGTAGACGTACAAAACCAATGGAGTGCCATCGTTACTCCATTATCGCAAGTAAAATTCTACAAAAAGAAAAATCTGCCAACACGGTTTTCACGGTGAAAAAGTACTTAATTTTTTCATGTCAGAAACAGATACCAGCATCCTTTTGTTGTTGTTAACATCTTTGAGCCCACCAGATACTCCCTCCCAGCTTACACAATAGCATGTATCTCACGGCCAGGGAACAAGGACAGCAGAGGCTTACTTAACGCATGCTACGTCTTATGGTTTATATTTGTAGTAAGTATCTTATTGTCTCCATCTGACTGTTTATGGCTGATGAATGATGGACCAGTGGTAATATGCATGGTTGCATTAAAAGTCGGCATTTTAAGATGAAATCTCAAAATAACTGTAGGGAAAGAAAAACACAGGAACTACTTACGGCCAGCAAGCAGGAACTGATAATACTGTACAGCATCTGCAGCCAGGAGCAGAGGGTGGTTTGCATTAAATGGTGGCTGCAATTCATTCCATTGAGGAGTTCTAAGGAAACAGCAGAAGAATATTAATATTTAAGCTTAATAGATGGTATGTAAATCAACATCACTGTCACCACTTACAGACATTGATATAAACTCACACTATCTTTATAATCATTAAAATGAACTTGTTGGAGTGCTGAAACCTAAAACACAAGGCCATCTGCTTAAAAAAGAATAAAAAGGTGGCAGTGATTCATACTAATCACACAGAGCCAGTATCAGTTTAAAGCAGACCCCCCCCCCCTCCCCGGCATAGGACAGACAGGACATTCAAAATACTGGACAGAGAGGAAGTGTGGAATTCAAATGTCAAAACTAAGTAGTTCTAATTTTACCTAATTTCTGACAATTTTTAGAGCTCTCTATTCTCAGAATATGTGTGTATTTTCAAATAGAATAAAGCAGGGAAGACAATGGTGGAGAAAAATACAGTTATGTTCGTGGGTGACGTATTAAGAACAAATTAGCATCTGAGTTCCAAAATAAACCACTTATTTCAACAATGATGGTGCAGTAATTTTAATTAGATCTGCCTGCTCATGAATAACCTGATAAATAAGCTACTGATCAAATCAATCTAGTGCAGTAAAGTAGTAGTAAAGAATGCTGGAGCCTTGAAAAATCAATATAAGAGTATTTTAAAATGTCAAAAGGAAAGGGATCATTTTCATATCCATTTTTGTCTGTTTCCTTCCATACATGTCAGGACCAATTTTTTCTGTCTCTTCTATACCATTCATTGTACAATACACTGAAAAGGTTTTACTCTAGATTTAACTTCTCGATCCGTATTAGCTTATAAAGATTTTAGTGATTATGTACTTCTAACAAGGACTCTGATTCATTTCTTTAAAATATGTTTTTATTGATTTTAGAGAGAAAGGGAGAGGGAGAAAGAGATGGAAACATTCATGAGAGAAACATCAATTGGCTGCCTCCTTCTGGGGATCCTGAATCAAACCAGTTGAGCAACCTCTTGGTTCATGAGTCAACGCTTAAACATTAAGCCACACCAGCCAGGCAGGACTCTGATTCTTAATAAATACTTCTACAGTCTTAGCCTTTATATATTGGGGAATAACTGTAAAGGAAACCTTCCAATCTATTTATGTTCGTTTATTTCCCTTCAATGACTGCCTCAGTGCACTCTCTGTTTTCAGTGAGCATGAGACTGGAAATAAGGGGAAGCATGTGGAAAATTAAAAAGAAAAAACAAAACCCAAGTCTGAGAAGAGGTAACACAAAGATACAAAGAGAAAGGAGTTCAAAAGGACGTGTTCTCTGAGGCACATATGAAAGTCATCTGAAAATATATGACCACACAAATATTTGTACACCAATGCTCTTAGCAGCGTAATTCATGGCAGGTAAAAAGTCACATCACAGTGTGGGTCAACTGATGAATGGGTAAACAAAATGTGGTATATCCATGCAATGGAGTATTATTTGGCCATAAAAGGGAAAAAAGTTCTGATACATACTACAACTTAGCTGGACCTTGAAAACATTATGCTAAGTGAAAGCAGTCAGATGCAAAAAGGTTACATTTTGTCTGATTCCATTTATATTAAATGTCCTAAGTAGGTAAATCTATAGAGACAGAAAGTAAAATGAGTGACTGCTAATGGGTATCAAGTTTCCCTTGGGGTTAATGAAAACTGATTGTGGTGATAGATGGGTACATAACCTAGTGAAAATTTACTTTAAAGGGGTGAATTGTATTATGTGTAAATTATGTCTCAATTTCAAAAAGGAAAAAATTATCAATACATGCCACAACAGGGATGAATCAAAATAATTTTGCTGGAGGAAAGAAGCAAGACAAAAAAAGAATACACACTCTGATACCATGTATGTAAACTTCTAAAACTCATCAAGTAATCTACAGTGAGAAAGAGCAAATAGTGGTTGCCTGGTGCTCCATGGCAGAGGTAGGGATAAAGAGGAGCAGGAGGGAGAGATTAAAAAGAAGTATTAAACAACATTTGCAGGTGATGAATATATTTATAATGTTAATTATGGTGACGGTTTCCACAACTGTATCCCATGTCAAACCTTATCAAATTGTACACATTTAATATTTTATACCTCAATAAAACTGTTAAGAAAAAACTGGAAATTGGGTATTACTGAAAAAAAAAATTTATTTTTTCCAAACTTAACCAACTGTGTTTAATGCCGTGGAGTATAATTTCCTTGTAATGTATTCAAAGTATTATTTACAGAGTGATTCATTCGTTATAATAATTGCATGGAAGCTTGACTTTACGGCCCATGTGCTATAATCTGAGGGGACGGAAAAGGGAGTGCTTGGGAGGCAGACCCATCACAGTGTGGGTCCACGGACAAGGGCCTCTGGAGATGAGGGGTTTCAAGTTAGACTGTGGATACTTTCTCCAGAAGGGTTTATGCTTATCTTTGCAATGATGTCACAAGATAACCAGATAGTACACAATTTAAAACTTGGCCCCATTACCAGACCAGAATGTATATGTGCCCTATGAATTAATTTTTTTTTCCTAGTCCCTTTGTGCTGACACTCGTCCTGAACAGCTGAACCCACTGCCAAAGGGCAGAGCCAGGACCCAAAGAGCCGAGTCCCCAACCCACAGCCAAAACCAGTCCCGAAGAGCCTATTACTGAAATTTAAATAAATTTTTAAAGGGGGGTATATGTAATACTTTCAACAATAAAGATTAAACAATAATAAATAAATTTTTAAAATTTTTAAACAAGAGAAAGAAAGAAAAAGAAAACAGAAAGGTGGTATTACCTAACCAGAGTCCAGCTGGCTCGAGGTGATGTCATCATTTCCAGTGGGGTGTCATCGCTAATCTTGGGGGCAGTGCTGAGCGGCCGTGGCTCCATCATGTGCTCCACTAAGGTCCCGTAGCAGCTGATGATGTACAGAGATTCAACTACAACTTGTTTGGACTGATCTACAAACAAACAAAAAAAAGAACCTGGATGTTTGATAATGACCTAAAAGGAGCACAGCATAGTTTTTATAAGTTACTGAATTTCTAATCTCTTCTGAGGCTACTAAGAGAAAATAAAAAGGCAGGAATTTTGTTCACATGAATGGGTAAGGTATCTGCTCCTTGCCTAAAAGTTGTCTCTTACTAAGTATAAACTAAGGAATTTAAAAATGTCTACGCTATCTAAATATTTTTTAAATCTTAAGGAATGCACCTCAAGAATGATGTAAGTATACGTAAATTTCTAATACAGTGAAACAATATTTTTCAGTCTGGTATATTTGTCTGCAATATAATGTGTCCCACGTTATGAAAAAAGAATGCTATCAGGCGGGACAGGGACAGACTGACTGAAAAGGAACACTGCATGGACAAAGACTTAATAGTGGCACCAGATGTACCCACTCAAGTGCATGAGAGCCCTTTGTACACTGACATCAGCCCAACTTCTCATCCACTTTCCCTTTCACATTTCTGGATTCAAACAAACCAACAAGCAAAAAACTCACACATCCTCCTCCCCCAAATCCTCTTCCTTCTTTTCTCTCAGTTGGATCCCTGGCCTCCATGGTAAATGAAGAGGGAGGTCAGGTGCTGAATATGGACCTAATCAAACGACTTTAGAAGGAGGACACATGTCCTCAGTGCCAGAACAGGTTCAGTCCTCTATCTCGGGTTTTACAGTAAACCTAGGAGCATAGAAAACCACTCCTGAATGCTGGGTGGGTCACCTTATCTCTAGGCCAGAGGAATTCATTACAGCTGATTTGGGAAAATGGCTAATGACCAGTCAGTGGTACATAAAGCAGTAGCAAGTTAAAAGGGTAATTAGAACAGAAGGGAGAAGCATTTGAAATCGAGCTACACAGAGGGTTTTAACTAGCAACAAAAAGTCATTTCGATAGCATCAGTAAAGCTAAGGAGGTAACAAAAAAATAAAGATGGGATAAGGAAATGGAAGGCTTGCGTTCTGTGCTGTATCCTCTCCCACTCAGGTAAGGAACCTGCTGTGCGGGAGATCCTATTTCCCTGGAGAGGGTCACTGACAGGCGATAACCAGGGAAGGGGCTGACGTGTGATTGCCAGCATTAAGCGCAACGGAGAACCGTTTCGTTTAGCCAAGAACAATACAGCCCTTGGAACTCTTCAAAGCAGTGCCTCATAATAACAGCAATGTGACCTACTTCAATAGGACTCAAATGAGGGGGAAAGCTTATTCAAATGAAATTCGTGGCCCATCAATGTAGGGATTCTCCTCTACACAGAGTCAGTCAGCCATCACACAATAAATGGTAATCAATGTAAACATTTTAGGTGCTGATCCTGATGATCAAAAAAGGGATTTAAAAAAAAACAAAACTATATAAATTCGCTCTGGCCAGTGTATCCCAGTGGTTGGAGCGTTGGCCCGCATGCTGAAGGGTTGTGGGTTCGATTCTGGATAAAGGGCATATACCTGGTCAGGGCACATGTGGGAGGCAACCAACTGATATCTCTTCTCACATCTCTATCCTCTGTATGTCTCTATCTCTCTCCCTCCCCACCTCCCTCTCCCCTGCCACTCTCTCTAAAAAGCAATGGAAAAAAATATCCTCCATGAGGGTTGACAATAACAAAAAAACATTTTAATAACTGTATGAATTCAAAGGAGCAATGGTTACCATAAAATATGACCTTTATTTCTGAGTGGTAGCCTATTTTTTAACTTTTAGTTTATAATATGGCAAACTTGTTGTTGTTTTTTCCATCACCATTTATGGCCTCTATGCCCTCTTCCATTCTCCACCACCCAACCCCCACAATCACCACACCGTTGTCCATGTCCATGAGTTCTCTTTCTTTTTTCCTTTTTTGCTCAATCCCTCCACCACCATCCCAACAACCCTCCTGCCCACACCAGAGATGTCTGCCTGCTCTCAGACAGACATCTGATGTTTTTTAACATTAAAAAAACCCAATTTCAAACTCTGATACCATCACTTACTAACTAGTGCTTTTAGCTATTTAAACTCACAATCTTAAATTCACTTCATCTCTAAAACAGAGATAAGGAGAAAAGCTATGAATTTTCCTCAAGAAACAAATATTACCAAAGGCCCATTTAACCCTCAGTGAGATACCCACCTTTTTCTCTTTTCAGACCGGCGTTATTTGCAAACCATGACCTGGACGTCCCAAACACTGCAGCCACGCAAAATTCTCCGCCCATCGACTTGCTGGGAGAAATTTGTGGAGGTGGTTTAACTTTGCTTAAAAAAATAAAATGATAGCAAAAAAAAAAATTACCATGAGGAACTCACAGTCCTTGAGATAATGACATCTTTTCCTTAAAATTCCACCCCTAAGTATTCAACCGCCCCCTCAATGTGGACATGCATTTTGCCTTAATAACTGGTAGTGTGAGGCTGTGTTCTGCAGTAAGAGTAAAATTAGTTCAAAGTTCCAGAGCTTTATCAGATCAATAAAAATTAACTCCTTTCTGAAATACGTGCTGGGGAAATCCAAGTCACTTCTTTTCAGATGGGTAACAATTCCCTGGAGATTTCAGAGTGAAGCAACAAAACCACCATAAACATCTCAGGATAATAAAACAGTTTACCGTTTCATTTTGATAGATAAGATTTGGGGTGACAATTCAGTTGAATGGAGACAGCATGAGTGAAAATAATGAGGTGATACAGAATGAAACCCTGAAAGTGCTCTTAGCCACAGTGCTTCAAGGAAGTAGACAACGTGTGGGTCAATCTAATGATGTCATGCAATTATATTCGCTGATCTTCCAATCTGTTTTTTCTTCGTAGATGTGTGAAAATGATGTTTGTGTTTTTGTTCTGTTTTTCATGTGTCTGAGGACACATTACGTAACTGCTGCTACAACTCAGAACTGGCATTAAAAAGCACGCACTTTCCTATTTGCTTTCCCCAAATCAGCTTTCATACCAGCAACTTCTAGTACAGGGATGGGCAAACTTTTTGACTCGAGGGCCACAATGGGTTCTTAAACTGTACCGGAGGGCCGGAACAAAAGCATGGATGGAGTGTTTGTGTGAACTGATATAAATTCAAAGTAAACATCATTACATAAAAGGGTACGGTCTTTTTTTTTTTTTTTTTTTTTTTTTTGAGTTTTATTCATTTCAAACTGGCCGGATCCGGCCGCAGGCCGTAGTTTGCCCACGGCTGTAACCTTTTCTATTCTTTCAAATCCTTCTTTCCCTTCTTTTTTGATTTGTCAGAGGCTTCCCAAAGCTCATTAGCAATTTGCCAAACACCTTCAATAAGTGATGGTATTATTTTCTCTAATTCATAGACAATAGCCTCCCTGCACACTGGTCATGATCACAGCCTAGTTGGGGCACAGGAATAACAGAGCCCAATGTTCCTGCTTTGCTAGTCAGTCTCCAATACTGAGTAACATTCCTACCTTGTTTTGCTCACTGCCCTTTATCTCTTCATCTTTTAATAAAGTATGGTTGGATGTAGACAGATTGGTTTGGGGAGTCAGGAAAAAACCTGAATCTGAATCCCAATGCTACCACTTATTAGCTCTGTGACTTTGGGTTAAGTTATTTAACCACTCGGAGCTCAGACTCCTAGTATGTAAAAAAATTAAAAAATATAAAAGTAATGCCTACCTCATAGGGTTATTTTAAGGATTAGTATTTTTGTTCTCAAAGTGTGGTCCCTGACTAGTAGTGCCACCTTGGAACTTCGTAACATGCAAATATTCATTAGAACTATTGAATCAGAAATCCTGGGGGTTGAGCCTAACAATTTGTGGGATTTTTTTTTTTTTTGAGGAGCCCTCCAGGACATTTGGAGCATACTCAGATTTAAGAAACACTGTATCGGGAGAGATCAACCAAAGGATTTGTATGCATGCATATAAGCCTAACCAATGGACACAGACACCAGGGGGGTGAGGGTATGAGTGGGGGGTGGGAGGGGCAATAGGAGGATAAGGACACATATGTAATACTTTAATCAATAAAGAAAAATAAATAAATAAATAAGAAAGAAAGAAACACTATCAGGTAAAGTGCATAAAGCTCTAAGGGCAGTACTTTCCCATATCATAATTCTCAGCAATGTTAACTCTCTTCTATTTTTCTTTTAATTAGAGTTTGCATTTGTAATCTCAGTTTCCAGACCCTTATCACACCTGAAATAGTCTCACCCATTTTACCTCCCGAGCCCTCTGTTTTGACAACTTCCTGGTAGGGAGAGCACAAAGTTTAGATCAGAGGCCATTGTGGTTGGTCGTTTGGGTCCTTCCCTTGCTACCAGATCCAACATAACGCATATTCCATATATGGAAAGGTCTCTGCTCTCCATTGATATTTCTTAAGCGCTTTGTGTCATTGCCCATAAAGATCGAATTCACGCCTAAAATACAAGTGCCTGTCACAGTCAGACTTCCACTGAAGGTAATAATGATAGTTTTTTTTAAAGTTTCTGTGAGGAAATGAAATAGTTTCACAAGTGCGATAACCTTCACACAACCGCAATAAGCTACCAACAGAAAGGAAAGAGTCCGCTCCACCTGAACAAGAGTGCACCTTCCCAGGGAACGGCATCAGAATTGCTCTTTCTGGTGGAGATGCTCTCTGTTGCACTACATTACAATGTAAACCCTCCCGCAAAGCCTTTATTTCCATCACTGAACTACTATCATTGAGCTGTTAAGTTCCTGTAAGGAGCATCTTTTAAATTCCATTGGTCATTTAACCCTTAAGTATTTGGGGAGGTTGGAAAGGAGGAGGAGAGAGAAAAACACCATTGCAGAATTTTTCGAAAGGTGTTTCTAATTGTGTGACTATGTGATTTTTACTAGAATCACCATCAGGAAACAATAAGACTATAATGTATAAATAAGCTTCACAAGGAACTCAAAGCTCTTGGCAAATTACTGAATGTTATATTTGTTTTGTTTTTAATCATGTGGTAAGCAACAAGATAGAAAACAAGTGCGCATGCCACTTCTTAAGAGAGACTATGGCGGATCTAGAGTGTACATCCTAAAAAGACTTTAAAATAGTTGCTGCTGGACCAGAGAGCGACCTTTATAGCATAACAATAAAGAGTAGAAATATGAGAGGACATCGATTTACTCTTTGGCCATGCAAAAATATATTCTGTATGTTTATTAGTTTACAGTCTAATCAGCCAATATCAGAGGTAAAATCCCTTACATGTCTTTAATGCTGCAAATAACTCAGCTTCTGAACATACATCTAAAAAGCACCAACACAGAATCATTTTACATAAACTCATTATCTCCTACAGAGAATAAGCAATTATAATAAAAGTATGCATAATATTATGTAGTGATTTTTTTAAAATATATTTTTATTGATTTCAGAGAGGAAGGGAGAGGGAGAGAGAGACAGAAACATCAATGATGAGAGAGTCATTGATCAGCTGCCTCCTCCACGCCCTACATTGGGGATCGAGCCCACAACCCGGGCATGTACCCTTGACCAAAATGGAACCCAGGACTCTTCAGTCCACAGGCTGACGATGTATCCACTGAGCCAAATCAGCTAGGTCTGTAGTGATCATTTTTATTCCTAGTTTTCTTTTTCCTCAGATGGGCCCTTAATAAATTACATTAGTAAAAAAGTTTGTGTTCAATAAGTTTTCTTCCCTGAAAATAACTTGCTACCTCCTACATGACATAGTGCTGTGTGTAAGGCATGGAGCATACATGACGAACATAATCATAACAAGTTATTTCTACATCAACCTACATTTGGAAGGACTATGGTATTTAAGCAAAATAGAACATAAAATATGTGAATGTGTATATAAGACTTCCAGAAAAATACAAAGGGAAATAATTTAAAGGTTATTATTAATAAAGTATTTTCTGTGTACTATAACCAATGGGATAAAATTTTAATTTGACTGAATTTGCCCTTCATCCTAAGTTTTTTAAAAAAAATCCAATACCAGGAATGTGAGGTGAAGCAGAATTGAACCTTTCCGCAATAACCCAGAATCTTTCTATTGCAAACTACCCTTGTTAACAGAGATATAAAAGACTGAAAAACAGCCTTAGCCAGTTTGGTTCAGTGGATAGATCGTCAGCCTGTGGACTGAAAGGTCCCGGGTTTAGATTCCGGTAAAGGGCACACACCCGGGTTGCAGGCTCAATCCCCAGTAGGGGGCATGCAGGAGGCAGCCAATCGATCAAGGATTCTCTCTTATCATTAATCTTTCTATGTCTCTCTCCCTCTCCCTTCCTCTCTGAGATCAATAAAAATATATTTTAAAATAAATAAATTAAGTAAATAAAATAAAATAGAGAGTAAAGCACTGAAAAATGGCCCAACCAGCATGGTTGAGTGGTAGAGCATTGACCTATGAACCAGAAGGTCACAGTTCCATTCCTGGTTGGGGCTGCCCAGGTCCCAGGCTCAATCCCCAGTCAGCGGCATGCAGGAGGCAGCCAATCAATGATTCTCTCTCGTATTTGATGTTTCTCTCTCTCCCTCCCTCTTCTTTCCTCTCTGAAATCAATAAAAATATATTTAAAAAAAAAAACACTGAAAAATGATAAATATGTGAGAGAATTAAAAGTGAAAAGAGCTAGACTTGTAAATTGTGTTCACCTGTAGATTAGTGGCACAGCCATTTAGAAAAGTATTCCGATGCTAGCCCTTTTATTTCTTTTTCTCTCTAAACATCTCCCTTTATGCTCAAATCCCATCACAAAACATTTGCAAGTTTAAAAAGAATACCTCTGGGTGCTTGGAGGCCTCATCTCCTCTATTCATTATATTATTAAATTAATAATATGATATAAAAAATGAAATTCCCATGTATACGGGTGTCCAGAAATTCAATTGTGTTAATTATGGTTATAAATGGGAATGAGACATACTGACAGTGCAGATGGGCTCCTTCCTATTGAGAACTTGTGCTCTTTACTCCACTGAACCCATCATAAATGAACCCACGTTCCAAAAGAAAAACAAGTATTTGAGCAAAATGTAAAAGAAGAATGGAATGACCTCAACTTTCATCATCTCAGGCAAATAAGAATCATACTTACTAAACTTGACACAAGATAACAAAATCAAAAGTAAAATAAACATACAAAGAAACAAAAGAAATAAGGTGCTAAATTGAAACCCAGGAGTTTAACTTCTTGTTCATCCCTTCTGAGAGACTTAACTATCTAGTCGTAGAATGAGAGTCATTTTTACTGCCATCAGGAGTTCTGGGGACGTTAACATTACGACATCTTTAAAATTATTTACAAAGACTATTGAAGTTACCCAATTGGCGTTTACTGTATTATGTAATACAGTCAGATTAACATATTGAATTTCTCTTGCCTGTTTTTTCCCCTCCAACATTACTGCAAAGAGAAACAAAAACCCAGCAAGACTCTATCACTATCTGCTTTAAAATTACAGTAAAATGATGGCCATCTGGGTAATTTTATTGAGTCCTACAGAACAGGATATAAGTGAGTGATGTATCTGTGGATGGCATGAAAAGCAGCAATGTTGGGTGCCTTGTTTAGAAGGACACAGGCATGAAAAGAGCTAGGCGGAGATAGAAGCACCGTTTCTTTCCTTTTCTAAAACATAAGGGTACAGTCAGTATTTCAGTTTAAATGCTAGACACAACACTGATGGAAGAATTATAAGTGGTAAAATGTTTTCGTGTTAAAGAAGCAATTTTCATTGTATGCCTCACCGAGATTAAGCTTTGAAAAGGTATTTAGAAGTTTTCTCTCACTTTCAACTTTATTTTTCTAAAATAAGAACTAAAAGGTAAACTGAAAGTATTTTATTTTAAATATATTAATAATATATCTAAAATTATCCTATCACAAAGTGTTCTTAAAAAATCTCACAGGTTTATCTAAACTTTGCACATAAAAGATTCTCTTCATATAAATCTTTCCTTCCAAAAATAAAATTATATATTTATTTTATTTTTTATTTTTTTATTGTTTAAAGTATTATAAGTAGTAGTACATATGTCTCCTTTTTGTCCCCACTGACCTTCCCCTGGCCTACAGACTGTCAAAATTATATTTTTAATACTCTCAAAAGAACAAGGTAGTTTAAATAAACTATTTATATATAAATCAAATGAATAATCTCAGACAATGCTAATTAAAACTTTAATATAACTTACTATGTAACATTTAATTCTTCTTTAAAATTAACCTTATATCATACAAAAACAGGTTATGTGTAAGAGAGATATTCAAATGGACTACCTTTTCTCCACACTATTATATATGTAGTTTTTCTTTTGATTGGTAATTCAAAAATAGCAGTAGCTTAAACACAATATTACATGCACATTAGGAGCTCAATAAATACGTGTTACTTATTTGTAATATTGAAAGCAAAATTTATTTTCAAAAATTCACAATACAAATTATTGTATTAAAAAAGTATATCATATGTGTGATTATTTTACTTTATTTTTTACAGTCATTCAAACTCAAATATCCTAGGGTATACATAACCCTGAGAACGTATAAATAGCTACAATGTCGAAGATGGCCTACACAGTTAACTTTCCAACAAGTTTATTTTACTATCAAAGGGAAAGACATTATTTCAAACTGACTCATTTGAAACTGCATGCATTTAAACACTTCAACAAGTTTATCAAAGAATGAAAAATAAGTAGAAAATGTGACCTCACCAAAGCAAAATCATATTTAAATATAAATGTTGCAACTTGAAAGTAATAACAATTTTGTATAAAATTTATGTAACATTTTAAGAGGAACTGTAAAAAATTTCATATTCTTCCACAATACAAATATTACCCTACAAGTGGAAATACTATAAACATAATTATTTAGCATAATGTTCTATGTCAGAACAGTAAATAAAACATTCTCAAGTTGAATGCTAAATACCATGGAAAAAGTAGCAAAAACTGTTAAAACAAAGAAGCTCTTATAAACAACATGGAAGTTGTCAAATTTATATTCATTTTGCTGCCTTAATTTGAGGTTTCATTAAGATCTTAATGGGAAAAACATGCACCACTAGTAAAGGAACGCATTTGAAAGGAGGATCTTGTAGGCTAGCATAAGTGACTAAAAACGAGTTTCTTGTGAGCTAACGATGGCATCAAACAAACCACAAGGCAGTCTTCTAAAAGACAGGCAATGATTTAAAAGTCTACTATATTTCACATATCCCTTTCTTTAATCTGGCTCTTTTAATCTTGTTTCAACCTCAAATCATTTCTGGTTGACAAGTGCTTTTGCTTAAATTTGAGGAGCACATAAGCTGTTGAAGGAATGGACTTTTCTTATTTAACATACAACATTTGTTACTACGTCTTTACTTCTATGCTAAAACTTCAATCCTTATTAACATGCTAAAACTCTTTTCTTTGTACTTAGAATGAGACATTTATCTTAAGAGTGAATTTAATTCTAAGTTTAGCCTGCAAAGAAATTTTATCGTATGCTGAATCTGGCATTTAAAAATTGACTGTTCACTATAAGCTCCTAAGTAAGATTCATGTATCTTATTTGTTTTTGTTTTGTTTTTTAAGAAATCTGGTTAACAAAAAGAATAAAGATGGACTTTCATGGAATTTTTATTCATTTATGCCCTAAATATGTTTAGAATCCTTTCATGACCTGTGTCCTAATTTTGATACTACATTTCACAAAGAAAATTTTTATGTCTGCCACTCTATTCTTATATGATAATGAAATTTTTAAATGTTCCTATGGCATATGAATAGTAAAATTAGTTTGTGTCTAATTATACTGTACCCTTAAGGTGGTATTTGAGCTTCTTTTTGTCCAACAAGAGAAAAATTATTGTAAGTTTCTTTTCCTAGTATAGTGGGACAGTATAAACAACTCCTAGTAGCAGTTATGAGAACAATTTATTATATGTGCAGAATTCTTTTTAAGTATTCTGAGTAAATTTATAATACTGACATAACTTACATTGCCCAAAACTTCCTTTTGCCTCACTTACTCTGAAAAGCAACAACAACAAAAAAAATCTAATTTAAAGTTTTTTCAAAAATATTTTTCCTTTGAATAGAAAAGAAAATAATAGTAGCAACACATTCATTGAGCACTTTCTTGTCCTAAGCAATTTACATTGTTAGTTCATGTAATCCTCATAATGAACCTATGAGTTAGGTGCTACTGGTAACTCCATTAACAGATAAGGAAACCAAGAAACAGAAAAACCACCCAAGATCATATAGGTAGTGTATGAACTGAAGTGTACGACCTGAGATTTAAGATCTAGGAAGTCTGATTCCGAAGCCCTGACTTTTATCCATTATGTGAAACACACTATACCAGGTTCTAAATACATTTTATTTCACATCTTTATATAAAAGTACTCCATCTTCATCGTGTCTAACTACAAGACAAACCTGTAGTCTGTGCAGTTATGTAAGACTTTTCCAAAATAAATAAGTTATGATAAGTAGGTGCTATGAGCTCAAAATTACAAATTATTTAGGAGTTTCAATGTGAAACACAAATTTCCTCCTTAAACACCAAAATTATTCAAAACAGAAGTGACTCTTGTTCCTCTGGTACCACATGCAGTTAAAATTTATAGGGTATTTATAGTATACTTTAAATATATTCATATTTCAAAATATAATCAAGTCTTCCAAATGTTCAGCAGGATGTGTAGGGAGCTTCTATTACTACAGTGCTCAAAGCCTTAAACTGGTGTGTTAGCCTAGCTTATACACTAGCATTATGAGAGTGAATTCTTCTAATTTCTTTTTCTTTAATATTAAACTGTGATTTAAATTGACTTTTCAAGAAATGAAGTAAACTCCAGAAAACTGCTCTTTGAAAGCTTAAATATCAACATTCATGTCCCATCCACAAATTATTCAGTACTCCGGTGCGTCTATCTGTGCTCAGGCCATGCAACGGAAACAACAGTACAAAACAGTTATTTTCTGAGAGTACAACAAATGAATTAGGCATGCGGGACTGAACTGGGACTCACCATGGAGCTTTTATGGAAAAACACCCCGCTCCAAACAGATAAGGCCTTCGTGGAAAAGGGGGGAAAATGCACAAAAAAATTAGAGGAAAACTCATTTAACATTAACAAATACATGTATATCATACTGTTATAGAGTATGGTAAATCACTGAAGAAAATAGTAATCATTGGTAATTCTGCTGTAGATACTAATGAGCTTGATAGAACCAATAAAAATTATATATAACAAGTCCCTTCATTTTCATAGGGTTAGAGATTTCAAAATGTTCTATTTCTCCCCCTTTTCTGGAGCAACCCTATAGGGTTCCTACGTAAAATAAAATACAGTTCTGAGGCCCTTTAAAACAAAGTACAAGTTAAATGGAGTAATCGGATGGAGAAAAGAGTGGGATCAGTATAGCAACAGATGTGGGGTTGTGTGACACCAAATGTTTAAAACTAGCCAAAGATAACTCAATCAAAATTCTGCAAGCATTGTCTGCAGTTCACAGGTTGCAGTCTCAGAGCAAGAGCAAGGAAACACATATTTCTAAGCTGCTAATTTATAGCAAGTTGAACTGCATATTGCTGGTCAAAGGAACAAACACTAAGTACAAGTAGTATGACTTATTTTCATTTAGGGTCACATTCCAGGAAACTGGCCATTCTCTTAATAGTGATACAAGAGATTAGCTTCCTCTACCTGGCCGCCATTGGGTGAGGCTGGAATCAGGAAACTAAAGCCACAATTGCTTGCTTTAAATACAACTGGGGATACAAAGTCAGACTTCAGTGTTACACATATTTCTTCTTAATACTCTGTTCATAGTATTTAAGACGTGCTATGCACATTTGCACACAAAGAAGACCGAGTGATCTAATTATACCCGAAACAAAATGTTGCTATGATATCTGACATTTGGAAGGAATAACAAATTGAGAAGGAAAGCACACTATCAAAACTTGGTTATTTTCTTCTTCAACTATGGTGCGAGGGACTTTTCAAAAATCCTGCTAATTAGTATTAATCTCCCAGGGCACTGAGTATATCTGGCTCCAAACTGAAACTTGAGGATAATGTTTCACAACACTAGCTACCATTTTGAGGACTGAAGCACAGAAGCTAGGAACAAGGCAACAGAGGAGTAAGAGACACTAAGTAGAAGAAGGAGTGAGGTGAAAGAACTGATATTAAAAACGAGAAATAGAAGAAAAACTTTGCAGATGATGCCGATGCAGAGCATTTATCTCGTTTATCTAACATTTATCTCACAGTTAATGGTAAGACCACAACCAGAGATAAAGTACCATCATTCACATTTAAAACCATTGATTTCAAACTTTTTTTTAACTGTGACCCATAAAAATATATTTTCAGGTGCAAGCTGGTTTATTCATAGAAACACGCAAATTGAAACAATTTAATGAATGGGTTTGGGTTATAATCAACTTTACTTTTTAGGACTTAGTTATAACAAAGATTAATAAACATTCTAACAGGGCAGGTCTGGGTGGAGTCTGAGACTCTGCTTTTCTAACAAGCTCCTAGGTGATGCCAAAGCTGTGTGTTTGCAGACATGCATTTTATTGTATTCTATTTCATTAATGAAAAAAAATGAAAATTTCCTTTTCTGATTTCATGATCCACTAATTACATCAGAAACAAAATACTACTTGCAGCTCACCCTGCACCTTGACAAACAGTAATTTAAATAACTGAGATCACATGAAGATTCCAATCTCTCAATAACATAGAGATGCCATGCAGAAATGATCAGAAAATGCAAGGTTCAATACGTTTCCATATGCCCACATATACCTCCCAAGTGAAGAGGTTACTGTTGGTTCACAGTACCCTCTTCCTTTAATTTTCTTCATGCTGCAGAACATCTGAAATAATCAAATACTTCAAATGCTCCTGTGATCCGGAGCATTTAGGCATGAGTTGCTCTTTAGTGTATATTGTATCGATGCCGGGTATGCTCCCATCTCATTCCAAATACCAAACACTATAGCTCATTCACTGTAAAGAATCTGGTAGTTTTATCATAGTTCTTTATGACTTAAAAGGCTTCAAAATGACCCCCAAAACCAACCAAACAAAAATGAAACAAAACCTTAAAGTTTCTACATTTCAAAAGACCAGTTGATGTTCCCCACCTATAAAGCCAGGTTTAGGTGTCCCTTATATATAAACAGGGAACATATTTTTATCCTTCTTCAATCAAGTAAGGATAACACAGCTTAAGAAGAAATCAGAGGGCTGGGGAAACAGGGTGAAAACCTGCCTTAGAATGTACACTTGGCATGTTCCCAATCTATATTCAACCACTTCTTACCCACTCCTACAAACTGGACCTCTGCCACGAACATGTAAGAGAAGAGCCCCAAACCCCAAGGAATTAGAGTGACTGACGTAATTACTGAATTTGTATGGGTAGTGTCAGCTGTTCTTTTGAAATGTGCCTGCTTCATCTTCCCTCAATAGCAAAAGAATGAAAATATAAAGTCACAAAGGACAAGTCCATGGTCCAGCTGTCTTCACCTATGACTCTCTCCTTCCCCTCCCAAATCCCACAGTTGGAGTTTTATATGGGGGTGATTAGTAGGAAGTAGAGTGTGAGAGTGGGAGTCTATGTTGAATTAAAATTATCTACATGAATATATTCAACTCAATTTATCAAAGTCAGATATTAAGAATTTGTGTGTTTTTCAAACGCTATTAAGATTTAGCAGATTTAACAATCCTGCTATATAAAACCTGTTCTCTTCGCCATGAATATGTCCTTTTAAAGCTGAATTCTGACTGACAAACACTAGGACTGATCAAGAGACTAAATATCAAGACATATTTATGACAGACTTGTTGATTGTCCAGCGTGCAATGACTGGGCCATTGGTTCTCAAAGGGTTTCTTCTGGAGATACTCAGAAGACCAGAAGGAACTGTGCATCGATGCTCTTTAAGTCTTTAAACTCATGCATTTTGTTGAATTCCACATAGCACCACAAAAGCTCTGGTCTTGCTAGCAGAAAACAAGATAACTTGTGAAGGTTTCTTAAATGTAAGTAAAAAGGTTGATTTGAAATACTCTATAACCTGAATCTAGTGCTAAAAAGGTATTAGTAATGATTAGGCTCAATCATCTGCCGAGTTAACAAAATCATTGGAATCTAAGTTCTCTATGAAAACACTTTGAAAGTCCTATTTTATGACTGATCATACCCTATGAGAATTCAGGCACCATCACTTAACCAACATTAGAATGAGTATATATAAATATTAAACATACTGAACAGAGAAAAAGCAGAAGAAAAGCTATACGACACCATGAGTAAAACTGTAAAGCCATCTTCTCTAACAGTATCTTCTAGGAGCCTTAACAACCTTACTACATCCAGCATGCCCCCTGTTTAAGAGCAACTGAAATGGACACACATGCAAATAAATTAGTCCTTATGTCATTTTCCAGTGTTACTTTTACTTTTTCATTCATTTTAACTGCTCCCTACTAAAGAGACCTATGGCACTGTTGGCTCTCAAATTATTGATCTGTAGAGCAAACTGAAGGTAAACTGTCCAATTTGAGATAAATTCAATGAACAAATTTAAATTATAAACTCAAGCTTTTCATTAGAGAAAATTAGATAATGTTCAAATTCTGGCAAATATGGCAGAAAAGAAACTAGGACAGCATAAATAGGTTGTCAAATATCTGCAGGAAGTTATTTCTGACTTTGAATACAATATATAATATACTTTATCTCCCCCCCCCAACCCCCACCCTAAATCCATAGATTTATGGTAAAATGGGACAAATTATAGTGTGGCTTAAGTACTCTACTGATTTAGCACAAAAATTGAAAACTCAAACTGTGATAAGTATATTGCACATGTAAACAGATCCAGAGACAGAGAAACATCAATCAGATGCTCAAACCTCAGAGGGAAGATAGGGGAGGGTGGGGGTAAGGGGGAGAGATCAACAAAGAGACTTGTATGCATGCACATAAGCATAACCAATGGAAGCAGACAACAGAGGGTGAGGGTGAGGGCAAGATTGGGGGGGTGGGGGGGCAATGGGGAAATAACCACACATTTGTAATACATTGTGTAAAACTAAGCGGCACATTTGTATATCTAATCACACATTTGATATACCTTAATCAATAAAATTAATTAATTAAAATATATATATACATATATATTCTCTATCATCATTGATGTTTCTATCTCTCCCTCTTTCTTCCTCTCTGAAATCAATAAAAATATTTTAAAAAATAAAAAAATAACTAATACCTAGAGCAGACAAGGCTGGGAGGTGGAGAATTATCATGTGTTACTATACCAAATCTTTCCTATTAATTCTCAGAACTTTGCCTATGTGATTTGGGGCTCAGGACAAATTGTCTAGACAAGGTAGACCTAATGGAATTAGAAAAAGGAATAGGCCTTCTTCACGGCTTACTATATGCCAATGACATTTATTCACCTTCACAAGCTCTGATGGCAGATGTGGTCTACAAATTTCAACTAGAGCTAATCAAATACACACTATTAAATGCTGCCATTTCTAAATAAGCACAATCATCTACATTTCCTAGATGGACATTGCTCAGCACTGGCCTAGGGCTCAACAATGAGGCTGGAAATCAGGTATTGGCATCAAAGGCGTGATGGGAACTCATACACTGAGAGGTTGAAAGTTTGCCATCTATACCTAAATTCTTATTGTGCAGATGAAGAAACTGGCCTAAGACACACAGTTAACAGGTGGCAGAACTGAGAGGAAAAGCCAGGGCTGCAGACTCCTCAGTCCATTTTTTTCCACAACATTACCCCACCTACGCCTACAGGGTCAGGCCCAAGGTTCCTAATACCTACCTCAAACTGCTCACAAAAAAAGTGAATAGGGGAGGGGAAAAGTACCAGAAGCCAGTCTATCCTTGCTGCTTGACACAGTCGCTGCAGGGAAGAAACATCTGCACAGCATGTTTCAAGGGACCTAGCGTATATGGCATACTGTTCTTAATATGTTTGCTCCCCTTCTTAGTGCTATGTATTTTAACCAAGGTCACCTCTTCAAGAAAGGTTATTTCCCCAGGTGGGGATTTTTTCCCTGGAGTTAGGGATTAAAAGGACTAAGGAAGAGAATAAATCAGTGAAACCCCCTAGTGTTACAAAAATACCATGTACTACTTATGAAGAACTTGGACTAAGACTGTTGGCAATAAATTTGGGACTTGTTGGGCCCACATCCCCAGGGGTCTGCCCACCAGGAAAAGCACCAAAGCCTATACCCCTGGAGACCCACTGAAACAGGGCAGTCCCAGGGAAGGCAAGCAGGGAGGCTGGGAGGACATAACCTTTACTGGGTAGGATAATCTCCTTCAGTCACTTCCTTGTAGTTTATCAGCAGAGCAGTGACCTTGGAATAGCCCTTATAATGGAACACAGAGATTAACCTAGACAGGATTAAACTCAACAGAACTAGATTAACAAATGCCCTAACCTTTGGAATAGAATGGATAGGATTAAAATCAACAGGTATAAATACAGGACAGTAAATACCAAACCTGGCTGGAGAACCTGGCTAGAACCTGGCTAGAGAAGCTGGCTATGCTGATCAACTGAATGCTGTCTCCGTGTCATTCATTCTTAGCCAACTCCATCCACACCTTTGGGAACCCCTAGATCCGCTGGGGCTGGACCCCAAAAGAAAAGAGCTGGGAGCTGCTCCATTTAAGGAAAAGGAGACCAAATTATCTCATATTTACTTCACTAAAATTGGTCAGCTAGTTAAAAGCAAGGAAGTAAGTTCAGTCCCAAGTTCATTTCTATATTTCTTATTCCCATGAAATTATTCTGACCTCTTTTTGAAATTAACTCTTCTCTGCTTGTGCCCATAAAGTGATGTGTATATATTAATAATTTTAGATTTAATGCACATAAAATTAAGCATACTGAAAATGATTTAGTAAACTTTTACACAGATAGGAAGCATTAAAAAATTTTTACCACTTACATGATTCATTAACTCAACCAAATATCTACAAAACGCTGCTTAGTAAATCCCTACTATAAAAACTTAATGCTCCCAAACAAGGAGCAATCCGTTAGCACCTGGTTTCACTTTTAATAGATGTGGAGAACTATTCCTATTTACAAGTGATAAAAACGTTACAGAGGCCTTCAATGTGAGACTGATGAAATGGATTGTTTGACTTGAGTGATTGTTGAACCAAATGATTTCTAGCACTTCCCTTTGCCTTCATCGGTGTACACTGTAGTGGGGTGAAGCAGCAGCTGTTGCCAAAATAGGCCTCATTTCCTCCAAATGCCGCTTCAAGGTACAGAACATGAAGGTGTAAGTACATCTGTCTCTTGCCATTTTAGTTCTACTGGCCTCATGCATGTCTTGGAGAAAGACAGATGGTCCCTGACACTGCACAAGCTTTCAGGGATATATATTTCCAAAAATAAGAGAGCAGATGTGAAACTTGGTAAGTACACGGTTGATCCCCTGAAGGTTTGAATTGAGGCTGCCATCTCAATTTGGTTATTTAAATATAGGATCCTAGGCAATCCGTAGAAATCTTTGTGCTAGAAATATAACTGTTTATTTGCTCCATGTCTATGACATGGAACAATTTGTTCTATTGACATGGAACAAATAAATGTTGATCTAACCTAAGGAAGTATAATTTTACTAGATAAATTATCAGGTATATTAGAAGTAGTCATAGAACTCACATGTCTATAAATGAAAAGCACTGTGTTCTCTTTCTACATTATCCAAGTCAAATACTTCTTATTTATTTAATTTTTCAAATGCTAGGAAAGCCATTTCATAGAAGCATAGTTAAGAGGAAATTAACCAGGCCAGTGTGGCTTAGTTGGTTGAGCATCGTCCCATGCACCAAGAGGTTGCTGGTTCATCCATTCCATTCCTGGTAAGAGTACATGCCCAGGTTGCCAGCTCAACCCCCAGTTTGGGGCATGCAGGAGGCAGCCAATTGATGTTTCTATCTCTCTCCCTCTCAATTCCTCTCTCTCTAAAATATCAATAAGAGCATTTAAAAAAAAAAAAAAAAGAGTGAATTAGCCAGCTGGCATGGTGCAGTGGTTGACCATTGGCCAGAAGGTGATGGTTCAATTCCCGTTCAGGGCACATGCCAGGGTTGTGGGCTCCATCCCCAGTGTGGGGTGTGCAGAAGGCAGCCGATCAATGATTCTCTCTCATCACTGATGTTTCTCTTTCTCTCTCTCCCTCTCTCCCTCTCTCCATCAATATCTATCTCTCTCTCTCTCTCTCTCCCCCTCCCCATCTCTGAAATCAATAAAAACATATTCTTTTTTAAAAAGGAGTAAATTAGAATTTCCAGAATGAAAAGAGACCTGGAAAATGAAAAGTCCATTTGCTCATCACTCTGCTGACCCTAATGTGGCAATCAAAATTCTCAGTAACTATAACAAAGCTGAATTGGAAATAACGCAAATTAGCTAAGTGCAGTATTGAGAACTGGTCATAGTAAAAAAAATTTGAATAAAACTAAAATAAAATAGAGCCTTTCAAATCTAATGAGATGAAATATAATAATATAAAATACCTGGGATTTGTTTCAAATCTCTACATATGTCAAAAATGAAAATTCAGGAAACATATTCTGTTCTTGAAAACAAATATAACTTTTAGTAAGGCAAATACATCTATTTCCACGTAAATGCTAAATGTTTAAGTGATAAAACCACAAATTATATTCTAAAAATTTCTGACCAAATGTTCGGGTGAATTATAGTAAAAGTAAAAATTTTAAACTAAGTACTCATTGTAAAAGAAATATTAATTACTCTCTCTAAATGCTTTCATATAGGACATGCTAAAAATAATTCAAACACTTGGAGAACCAAGATGGCGGCATAGGTTAACGCTGGAGTTTGCTGCTTTGAACAACTACTTCAAAAGTGAAACCAAAAAACGGAAGGGACATCACCCAGAACCACAGGAACGCTGGCTGAGTGGAAGTCCTACAACTAGGAGGAAAGAGAAACGCACACGGACACTCAGAGGAGGCGCAGTGGTGAAGTCAAATTCTGAGGTGCGGAGTGCGCGGAGAGGGCTGGCGACGGAGGGCGCGGTTGTTGTTTTCAATCGGGAGGGAGTTGCAGACTCTGAGCACCAGATCCGGGCGAGTCTTTAGGGACCCACACTCAAACGGGAGAAGCGGGACTGTCTGGCTTCGGTCAGAGCGAGTGCAGCTTTCTCTCCGAGCTTTGCAGCGGGTGCTGGGACTCAGAGAGGCAGAGCCCCTGGGGACAGGACTGAGAGCCGCCATAACTGCTCTCTCCGGCCCACCCTGTTGATCCTGTGCGACCCGCCCCGCCCAAGCCCTGCACAGAGGCATTTGCCGGATAGCCTCAGGCAAAGGCTAGATTAGCACCTCCCTAGAGGACAGAAGTTCTCTCACTGCTGACACAGCTGCTTCTCATAGCCACTTGGCCTGGAGGTCAAACCCTCCCTGGGATTAGCTACAACAATCAAGATTTAACTATAAGACTGCGAACAAAGACCACTAGGGGGTGCACCAAGGAAGCATAACAAAATGCGGAGACAAAGAAACAGGACAAAATTGTCAAAGGAAGATATAGAGTTCAGAACCACACTTTTAAGGTCTCTCAAGAACTGTTTAGAAGCTGCCGATAAACTTAATGAGATCTACACGAAAACTAATAAGACCCTCGATCTTATATTGGGGAACCAACTAGAAAATAAGCATACACGGACTGAAATAACGAATATTATACAGACGCCCGACAGCAGACCGGAGGAGCGCAAGAATCAAGTCAATGATTTGAAATGCGAGGAAGCAAAAAACATCCAACCGGAAAAGCAAAATGAAAGAATCCAAAAATGCGAGGATAGTGTAAGGAGCCTCTGGGACAGCTTCAAGCGTACCAACATCAGAATTATAGGGGTGCCAGAAGATGAGAGAGAGCAAGATATTGAAAACCTATTTGAAGAAATAATGACAGAAAACTTCCCCCACCTGGTGAAAGAAATGGACTTACAGGTCCAAGAAGCACGGAGAACCCCAAACAAAAGGAATCCAAAGAGGACCACACCAAGACACATCATAATTAAAATGCCAAGAGCAAAAGATAAAGAGAGAATCTTAAAAACAGCAAGAGAAAGAAACTCAGTTACCTACAAAGGAATACCCATACGACTGTCAGCTGATTTCTCAACAGAAACTTTGCAGGCCAGAAGGGAGTGGCAAGAAATATTCAAAGTGATGAATACCAAGAACCTACAACCAAGATTACTTTATCTAGCAAAGCTATCATTCAGAATTAAAGGTCAGATAAAGAGCTTCACAGATAAGGAAAAGCTAAAGGAGTTCATCACCACCAAACCAGGATTATATGAAATGCTGAAAGGTATCCTTTAGGAGGAGGAAGAGGAAGAAAAAGGTAAAGATACAAATTATGAACAACAAATATGCATCTATCAACAAGTGAATCTAAGAATCAAGTGAATAAATAATCTGATGAACAGAATGAACTGTTGATTATAATAGAATCAGGGACATAGAAAGGGAATGGACTGACTATTCTTGGGGGGGAAAGGGGTGTGGGAGATGTGGGAAGAGACTGGACAAAAATCGTGCACCTATGGATGAGGACAGTGGGTGGGGAGTGAGGGCGGAGGGTGGGGCGGGAACTGGGAGGAGGGGAGTTATGGGGGGGGAAAAAAGAGGAACAAATGTAATAATCTGAACAATAAAGATTTAATTAAAAAAAAAAAAAAAAAAAATAATTCAAACACTTGGCAGAAATAGAAGGTTTCATAATAGAGATAAAAGGTCTAGTAAATAATAATGATACATGTATATTTAATTCATTAATAAATAATTATTAAATTAACTATAATAAAAGAGAGTCTAATATACATGCTCTAAAAATGTAGGATTTGTAACCAAGTTTTTAAAAAGAAAATGTTACTAGACTTATCTGGGTGATTATTTCATAAGTTATATAAACGCATAACTACTATGCTGTACACTTAAAAGTAATATAATACTGAATATCAACTGTAATTGAAAAATAAAAACATTTAAAATAAAAGAAAAGGAAACAGAATTAATCTAAGTTCATAAAGTATGGTTGCATAGGAAAAGACTAGATAACTCATAGTTTCTCCCTGATTAAGGACAGAGAGAGTGAAAAAGAGTGAGAGATTTTATCTGTTTTATGGAAAATTATAAATATATACAAAAGTAAGCTCACTTTCTACCCCTCCAACAACTATTTTGAATTAAATTCTAACATCATATGATTTCATACATAGAACTACAGTCACTATAGAGAAAGAAGCTTATTTGAAAGAGAGCTAACTCTTTGCATTATAAAATAGCATACCTATTAAGTTTTTAAAATAACAAACATAAACACTAGAAAAAAACTAAAATCAAGTTCAAGAACAACAATTTTGAACAGGAAAGACAGTCAAAAACTCCTAAGTAGAATTTGTACAATGCTGATTTTGAACCTACGTTTGCTGTATTTTTTCTTTTCCCCCCCCCTTCATATGCAACAAACTCAACTTTATTTCTGCACTGAGCAAAAGGATCATTTTATATACAAAAACCACTCTACTAGGGATAGGGTTAATTTCAGTGCTATGGTAAAATCTGGAGCTCAAAGGCCTGGTCCCTGAGAATGAGGAATTCCTCTCACAGAAATAACCTCTGCAAACACGTTATCACCTAGCAAACAGTATTAAGACAGCCAAATAATTAATCTAATCCTTTTGTTGGAAAGGCCCTGAAGAATATTTGAACACAAGAGAGGGTTTTCTCCTGATGAGCTGAATATAGAATTTTTAGGCAGTTGTTCCAAATTAGGTTAAAGCCCCAAACTGCTTATTGATGAAAATAGGTAATTTGCATATAGAAATATATACTTTCTGGTACAAATGAACTTCAAAATTATTACACAACTGAATACCTAATGATATCTTAGATACAGTATTTTATTTTCAGGAACGAAAAGTGATGATTTCTAGCAGGTAGGAATTTTATAGCTAAAATATGCACAAAGATATGAACTGAAGTGAATCATCAAGTCTTTGAGGATGTTAACAACCAATCTTGAGTTAAGCCCAAATCTTAGGACTCTGGCTTTTGAAAACTACCCTTTGCTCCACACTGTCCTAGCACTGATGACAGATTATTATATGTAAATTATACCTCAATATAGATGTGTGTTTTTAAGTATTAGAAACATGGTTGTCATCTAAAGTTCTCATCTTAGTAGGCAGGTGTGTCTGTCAAAATTTGGAAGTCATTATAAATCCAGATCATGTCCACAAAAGCAAGAAAATGAAACTGTACTTTCAGACAAAGCCACACGACAGCAAGTAGAAGACTAAGTAGCTAGATCTGGTTTTTATTAGCGAACACTCATTTTCACAACTTGTCACTGCTTTGCTTTTTCTCTGAATGTGTGTGTATAGGGTTGTGCACAAGTAAGTTTGTGCCTGTTCTATGCTTTGTACTTAACCTGCTGCCATTACGTATCATATGGACTGGAAATGAAAAACATAATCAAAACCACCCAAATAAAAAGTATGTTTTCTTTTATGCATTCAATACTCTAACACAGCTGTTAAAAAAGTGTCAAGCCTGAGGCCTTACCCTGTTCGTTTGGTGATGGTCCCCAATGTCATTGGCTGTTTGATTTGTGCAAGAGGCGTCAAAACCATCAAGCTGGGGAGAGGAGAGAGCCGAGGGTTGCCAGGGTTGTTGTTGGCAAAATTATTGTAGGAGTCTTGGCTGTTTAGTTTCCCTACAAAAAAATAAAAATAAAGAAAAACATCACCAAAGTAAGTTTTCTTTTCTCATAGGGTTTACACTAACTCCACTCATCACTTAAGAAAGATATCAAAGGCAGAATTCATTCTAAAAGAATCATGATTATAAAGATGGGAGGGTGGGGGAAAACAAAGAACACTGATTACACCAAGTGTGACTTGCTTAGAAATAGAGACTTTAGTCTTTGGGGATGGAGGAATAGAGGATACCCAACTAGATAGATGTTAAATGGTTATACCAATAACCAGTATGAAATTTAATCATGATGTTATGGTGCTATAAAGAAATAGAGTAGCTAACCGATTTGGCTCAGTGGATAGAGCATCGGTGCTGGGAGCCGGTCCATCCTTGCTGTTTCAAGGGACCTGGCATATATGGCATTCAGTTCTTAATATGTTTGCTCACCTTCTTGGCACTATGTGTTTTAACCAAGGTCACCTCTCCGAGAAAGGTTGAATCCCCAGGGAGGGATTTTCCCATGAAGTTAGGGAGGGAATAAAACCTCTTAACTAAGTGCCAGGCGGGTAATTAATCATTTTAACTACGAAGAATCATGCTTAAGCTACATAATCTTTATTCCCTGGAATGGAGATAAGAAACGCCCTAACCTTTGGAATAGAGATTGATAGGATTGGAATCAACTGGTATAAATACAGATGCAACAAGACAGCAAGAGAGACAGAATTCAGAAGACAGAACCTACACAGAACCTACAGACAGAAGAACTTCGCTGGAGAGAACATGGCAAAAGATCCTGGACTGAACCTGACTACAGAAACATGGCAAGAGAACCTGACTAGAACCTGGTGACCGAACCTGGCTAGAGATCTCAGACAGAACCTGGCTGGAGAACCTAGCGAGGGAACATGGCTACAGAACCTCGCTGGAGATCCGAAGCAGAACCTCTCTGGAGATCGAGACCAGAACTTGGCTGGAGATCCTGGCTAGGCTGCTGATCAACTGAACGCTGTCTCCGTGGCATTCCTTCTTCGCCGACTCCGTCTACGCCTTTGGGAACCCCTGGACCTGCTGGGGTTGGACCCCGGCACATCAGCCTGCGGACTGAAGGGTCCCAGGTTCGATTCCGGTCAAGGGCATGTACCTGGGCTGCGGGCACATCTCCAGTAGGGAGTGTGCGGGAGGCAGCTGATCGATGTTTCTCTCTCATCGATGTTTCTAACTCTCTATCTCTCTCCCTTCCTCTCTGTAAAAAATCAATAAAAAATTTTTTTAAAAAAGAAATAGAGTAATTTTTAAGGTATGAGATGAGATTTTTTTAAAAAAATATATAATAATGAAATGAAACAAATGAAAGCAGATGAAACAAAAATCTATAAAGTTTAAATGAAGTTTATCACAATCTTACAAATATGGGCTTAGGATTTTTTTTCTGTTTGTTTTTTAACCAGTGGACTCAAAATATTACCTATAGTATCTATTATTCCAATACTATGGTACATGAAGCCTTAAGCAAGGCAGGACCCATGATCTCTTTCATTTTTTTCCATTCACCTGGTATCCTGGCCTAATGACAAATTTTGAGCTACATTTTGTTGATCTGAAGTGTTATGGCAATTGTACTGCTTTCTCATCATAAATAGATATCACACACAGTCACTGAAAAGAAAGAGACCAGGTTATAAGAAGGGAACATGTTATATTCTGGAGAAGAACTACCTATTTGGACATTTATTATTTCTATATTATTTGTTATCACCTCCTTGCAGCCTACAACTACAAAATTCAAATAAGTTATAAAAGCTCATAGAAACAAGGGCATACAATATAAAGGCAGAAATTATTTTTACATTATCAAAGTCCTCTTTTAGATACAGGCAGATAGAATTATAAAAGTTAGATCATTTGCTATTCTAATTTCCATAATGCTTTGAAATGCTATCATGTTGGGAATTAGGTTCCTAAACAACTGATGACTTCCAAAATAGACATTGCATGAACCCCTGCCCAAGCATACTCAGAACTCGCTAAGATGACGTTTTTATTTTATTTTTCTTTTATTATTTTTTTAAAATATATTTTATTGATTTTTACAGAGAGGAAGGGAGAGGGACAGAGAGTTAGAAACATCAATCAGCTGCTTCCTGCACACTCCCCACTGGGGATGTGCCCGCAACCAAGGTACATGCCCCTGACCGGAATCGAACCTGGGACCCTTGAGTCCACAGGCCGATGCTCTATCCGCTGAGCCAAACCGGTTAGGGCAGATGACGTTTTTAAATGTCAAAGCTCTTACAACCCGTTTAGTCACCTTTTTCTAAGGAAGCATCCCTGTAACAATAAATAATAGTTCTTCAGAAGAACTATAGAAAGAAGAGAAAAACAAAAACAGAGAAAACGCATATTTAATTCCTTTCTTTCCAAAGACCGTTGGTGGTTGATGCCTTTCCTCAATGGCCCATGATACCTAACAATACTTGCTGCTTCCACCTGCACCTTGCCGTCATCTGCAAAAACCATCAGCCATGGTTCTGATAGGGATTGAAATGAATCTGTAGATCAGTTTAGCGAATATTGCCATCTTAACAATAACAAGTCTTTCAAGCCATGAACATGGGATGTCTTTCCATTTATTTAGGAATTTTTTAATTTCTCGGAACATTTTTTTGTAGGTTTCAGGCCACAAGTTTCACACTTCTTTGGTTAAATTTATTCCTATTTTACTCTTTGTTATGCAACTTATAAACAGAACTGTCTTTGTCATTTGCCTTTTCAGATTGTTCATTGCTAGTGTAGAGAAATACAGTTAATTTTTGCACCTGGATATTGTATGCTATAACCTTGTTTCTTAGCTCTACTGATTTCTTATGGAGTCTTTGGATTTCTATATACAGATCATGTCATCATCAAAGAAAAGAGTTTTACTTCTTCCTTTCCAGTCCTTCTACTTCTTTTACTGCTTCATAGTCCTGGTTAAAACTTCCAGTACAATGTTGAACAGAAGTGTCGAGCAGACTGATTGACTTGAGTTCATTTTTGTACATAGAGGGAGGTATGGGTTGAGGTTCATTGTGTTCATTGCCTTGATAATGGATGCCCATTTGTCTCATCACCATTTGATAAAATATTATCCTCTCTACACTAAATTGCCTTTTCACCTTTGTCAAAAATCAATTGCCCAGGTGTTTCATCTTGAAGGATGTTTGCTGGTTTCTGTTCTGAAAGAGCAGCACTTAATATCAGTCTTTGCAGGTAAACACTCATCATGATCTCTGCTATTCAAATTGATCATCACTGAGCCTGGTTGTGAAAAATATGGCAGAAAGGATATCTGCAGACGTGTCGTGATTATTTCTGGTATTACGTTTCTCATCGTTCATAACCTGATGGCCATTTATGACAGATACTGGGAGTCACAAGAAATCGCCATGATCCAACTAGAATTATCGAGGTGTTTCATTAACAAGGATCAAATTGATGCCTCACAAAAGGAGAAATCGTGGGATACCACCTCAGGATGATCTAAAATTAAACCTAGATGCCTTGGGGCCTTTTGGCCTATTTAAAAGTCTCTTGAGCATCTTCAAATAGAAATAAATTCAGGGTTCACACAACATACCGTACATACACACAGACACACACACACATACACACACACACACACACACAATCAATCAATCAATCAATTGCCCAGCCTGATCAGTGTGGCTCAGTGGTTCCCAGTCAGGGCACATGCCCGGGTTGCAGGCTCTATTACCATTGAGGGGTGTGCAGGAGACAGCCAATCAATGATTCTCTCTCATCATTGATGTTTCTATGTTTCTAGCTCTCTCTCCCTTTTCCTTCCTCTCTGCCCATATGTATGTAGGTCTATTTCTGGATTCTGTTTCATTGATCCATGTGCCTATCCTTTCATCAATATCTCATTTTCTTGATTACTGTAGTTAGTTATTCTTATAATTCATGCACATACACAAGTTTTAGAAAGAGTGGAAGAGAGAGGTAAAGACAGAGAGAAATATCAATGTGAGAGAAACACATTGAGTGGTTGCCTCCTGCACATGCCCTGACTAGGGCCTGGGCCAGGGAAGAGCTGTAACTAAGGTACATGCCCTGACCAGAACCCAACCCAGGGCCCTTTGCAGGCTGACGCTCTATCCACTGAGTCAAACCAGCGAGGGTGAGATCGCTGAACTTTATAGGTGGGCTATGTCGTCTAGAAAAATGAACTGATTCCTCGAGAAGCTCCAAATCTGTGGATCAGTTAGCCATGGCTTATCCCTCACTGGCTCACCAGGATAAAGGACAACCTCAGAATAGCATCAAAGGTACTTCAGACTTATCCCTCCCAGCCTGCTACTGTATTGTCAAGCAACACCCAAGTATTTATGGGATTTCACTCTTAGCGTCTGTGTTTATGATGTAGCCTCTGAAATCTAGCCCGGCTGAAAGAGTCAAGTAAGCCGGGGAGATTTCATTTATAAGAATAGAGGCCGTGTCTGTCTCCCACAGCAGTGCCCCTTATCCTAGGGGTATACATTCCAAGACCCCAGTGGATGCCTGAAACACAGACAGTACCAAACCCTACATACACTATATCTTTTCCTATACATACATACCAATGATAAAGCTTATCAATTAAGCATAGCTAATAAATAGACAATATGAAAATTATAAAAAAATATGACAATTATAACCATACATTGTAATAAAAGTTATTTGACAGTGGTCTCTCTCCCAAAATATTTTATTGTACTGCATGAAGAGCGCAGATATGCTGGGCCAAGTGATTACTATTCATGCCCAGGGAGGACGGAGCGGGATACTGTGAGATTTCAGCACACTGGTCAAAACAGCACACAGTTTGAAACTTACGAATTTTTTCTGGAATTTTTCATTTAATATCTTGGGACCGCAGTTGACTGCAGGTAAGAGAAGTCCCGGAAAGCAAAACTGCAGATAAGGGGGGGACTCTGTATTTTACATGTATGGCAAGTACTTAGTAAAAGCAGCTTTAAAGGAAGAATAAATGTGTTAATAAAATGGTGAGCAATGATAAGGTTCAGGAAGGCAAACTGAGAGAGAAAGCTAATCTTCCATTAGGTAGTTTCTGTGAAGAGGTAAAAAGTCAGAGAGAAAGGGATAAGTAAAGGGAACATTGATAAAAAATTATACAGGTAATGGGTGCAGAACATAGAGTTAAGGACTTTGTGGCTAAAAAGAAGATATTGACAAGATGAGATACTGTACCAGCAAAGGTTTCATTTAACTTTTACTCTTTTACTTTATACTTTTGAGCCTATTGGTATGAGGCCCGGTTCTAGTCCTGAATGAGTAAGTCCAAGGGACTCCTAAAGAGTTCGTAACATAATGAGAAAGATTATTTATAAACAAAAAATTTTAAATGGAAGAAAACATGCTAATAAAGATATCTCCAAAAGGTCTCAGAAACAAAAAGGAAGGAGACGTTTTTATTGTTGTTGTGGCAAAGGACAACTTAATAAGGTGTAGAAATCTTGAGCCTAGAGGAAAAAACTTGTATCATCTTTCCTTTACTTTTCTAATTGGAAATTAGGGGATGAGAGATATGTGGACAATTACATGAGGAATTAGGAAAATCAGGAAACTAGCTTAGATAAGAAATCTCATTAGCTGATGCATAATTTAAAAAATACATTAAAACACATAAAATTTAAAATGAAGTTCATACTCAATAAATCAAATACACAAAAATAGTATAACGATCTTTTCTTCTTATTGCTGTTACTCAGTCTTTGCCTAAAAATTATTTTGCATTATCTTTTGTGTCAGAGATTTTCTTTGAAAATGTGGCTAATATACACACACACACACACACACACACACACACACACACACCCATATCCAGGAAGTACAGGAAAATTTAGCCCTGTGAGGTACAGAAAAAGAATTAATTTTGGAGGGAACTCAAAGGACTTCAGAAGATAGCCAGATGCTAGAATCCATGGCCTTCACTTCTCTGCTTAGTCTCATGTTGACGAGGCTGGGAGCCTAGCCTTTGATAACTTTAAGAATAGATCTTCAGACACTTCCTATGGTTATAGCAAAGCTAAATTTCCAAGCCAGAATTTGTCTTTACTTTCTTAAAATAATGAGGTTCAGCAGGAAGAAACTTGTAGCATCCCAAGTCTTGCATGTGATGAAGTCTGTCCCTCTGTTTGTCCCTCCCTTTGTTCAACTTCCCCTTGGACAAAGAACAAGAGTAGCACCATTGCTTTGCTGCACCTCTCAGGCATATATTCACAGTAGTGACAATGAAATTAAATTTTTTTTAATATTTTATTGACTTTTTACAGAGAGGAAGGGAGAGGGATAGAGAGTCAGAAACATCGATGAGAGAGAAACATTGACCAGCTGCCTCCTGCACACACCCCACTGGGGATGTGCCCGCAACCAAGGTACATGCCCTTGACAGTAATCGAACCTGGGACCTTGCAGTCCGCAGGCTGACGCTCTATCCACTGAGCCAAACTGGTTACAGCGAAATTAAAAAATTTTGAGATCAGTAAAGAGTCACTACATAAATTCTAAATGTAACCTTTGCTAACCATTCTTTACTAGACATTTTTCCCCCATTGTATAAGTACATTGAAAATAGCAGAAGTTGGTTAATTGTAGTTTTAGCAGAGGGATTCATAAAACCTTAAAATAGATATTTCACACCCCATTATACTTTCAAATCCCAGCTGGGACAAGACCTGTGAGTGACAAATGCCATGAGAATGGATATTCTCACAGTATTTCTGGCACAGCCAGAGGAAGTCCCAAAAATCTCATGAGAAAATAAGCTCTTCTAAGACTCTCATCCCAGTTTCTTGGGCTTGCTCTCTACAGATAAACTTCCATAAGCCTTCGGGCTTTCAGGTCTTTATCCAAATCCACTAGAGCTTTGATCCTTCAGCGGTTTACCAGCCCCCAAGATAGACGGAGTCCCTTTGGGGGGCAAAAATTCCAAGTTCCAATATAATGGCTTCTTAATACACTAAAGCAGCAGTTCTATTTAGGAATAGGAAATCACTTAAAAGTCAGAATTTATAAAGCATCCCTTGATGTTTAAAGCTAAGATACTTTGTTTTAGTTTTAATTGTTTGTTTACATTATTATTGTTTTTAATGCTACAACAAAGCACTAAACCAGAACGGGTCACGTTCGGGTTTAACCACTGACTTTCTGTATTTACTTAAACAAGACTGCATTTTTGAAAAATGAAAACAGCCTCATGTGCTTTTCAAAAAGATTCTTCTACCTTTTAGATGAAGAATATCTACAGACACCTTATATAGTAGGGGGAAAGGAGCTCTCAACCCGCATATTAATACAGAGTGCCACCATCTGTGTGTGAGGTCGAACAGGGTATGGCCTGTTTACTAAAAGTTAGAGTAACTCCAAAATGCCATCGTCTCATTTACCTATTGTCCCAAAGTATGTTCTCCAAGACATTCTATACTGCAAAAACATGAAGGAAAATGGGTTAGGTTGAGGATAAAAGTAAAGAACGAGAATAACAATGGCCTTTGTTGCTGCACCGGAGGAACGGCTTGTCAGAGAGGCATATTCCCTAACCAGTCATCATTAACGGACTCACTTCCACAGGAAAAAAAAAAGACAGAGTCTGAAAACTCCGGACAAAAGAAATCCCTGCAGACAAAGTAAAAACAAATTAAAAGACCTATTATAAAACACAGATGCTACAAGGAAAATAAACTTTGTAAGATTTACTGAGCTTTGACAAACTTGAACATTTGTGGAAAAGACATCAGTAACAACTCCCAGGTACTGTGGCTGCGGAGCTAGCCTCCTCTCCATTTTATCTTCACCCTCTCGGCAGAAGCTGCAGGCTGGCATTCTAGGCTTCTGAATGCAGCGACGTGAGAACATGTGCAAGTGGCACACTGCCAGCTACAAGAAACCTCTGCAGCCAGCAAGATCCTGAGATTGTTGACCATTTCAGATTATGCTAAATATCAAAGGTAATATCAGTGTTTCTCTGTCCATGTTTGTGTTTCTTCTTAAATGCAAACAAGGGAAAAAATAAGACATAAATGTGATCATATGCCTCCTCTCCCTTCTTCCCCTTTAAAAATAATCTCTAGATGTAACAAAGTGAATAAAAGCAGTTACTGTAGCATTAAGCAAAGGCTCAGAGCTGTAGATCTGAAAGTAGCTTTAAAAAAGTATCCTATCAGTGAGAAAGATTAAACTTTTTGTTATAGATTTCTAGAGGCACAAGCTACAGATTGTTGCTAATGGGGGTCAAAGGAAGATTCTAGTAACACAAGGTGTAAGAAACTAAGAACTATAATGGAATAAAATAGAACAAATGACATGTTTGAAGGATAAAGGAGCATTGATTGTCCTTTGGGGTCATTAGGGATGTGAATAAATATAAATATAGACTCATCTGTAAAAAAGCAAAAGGACCCAGGCAGTGTTGACAGTGCCCTACAGGAGAGCAATGTTTTTAGGAGGTCTGCATAATCTTCTCACTTCTTTTATCCTTACCATGGACACTTTAGGTTCTCCAGTGCTCTGAAGGTTTACAGTAGCAACCTTCCCATGTTATATATTAGACGCCGACAACGGTATCACATTCTGTTCTCATCACCTTCCCAACACACTCATCCACAAAATCTGCCGCTGTTCTAGGAATCAAGCCTTCCAGTCAGTGCCCATGGGCTGCTACTATTTGAATTCCTACATTTTGAAATTGGATCAATGAGGCCCACTGAAAGCCAGTGTTGATACGCAACCTAGACTCCTGAGAAGACACTTCTGAAAGAAAAGTCCTACTCCCAGCTACCCCATTATTGTCCTCCTTCCAACAGTCCTACTCTAAGCCCTCTACATGGTATCTATTCCCTAAATATCTTTCCCACATAAAACCCCAGTTATGGGTTCATATGGGGCTTTTCTTGTGCTTTTTGCTTTTCAAAGTTTTGGTCTGCTTTTAACATATTGCTGTGGAACTGACTGGGATAAAAACCCAAAATATACTAACAAGTTTAACTAAGTCATTGAAAAGCTCCCAACTTCTTGACTCTGTGAAAAAGAGGACAGTGGTAGCTGCTTTTGAAACACTCAGTGGAAATCTGGGCTCTGAAAAGTTAAAAACACGGCTTAGCTCTTGCCTGCCATCTAATTTAACATTAAAGCTTTCTCAACTAAACAGTTGATAATTATTTAATCAAAACCAAATAAAACCCTTTCAGAAAATATAACAAGTACCCTGTGCAAATGGGCATTTCCTCAATGTGGGATATTTGGGGTTGGGATGGGAGTCTCTATTTCTCTCTTTTTCTAATTCCCCCCTCCCTTTTTCTGGATGAGAATGACTTCCCAGCTGCCGTTCCAGGACATTCACCCTCCTTTTTGACCTTTTCTCAGGCGTATTCCAGTATAATCTGTAATCTACTCAAGTAGGAAAAGGAAACAGCAGCGCCCTAGTGAGAAACAGTGCCTTCTGACCCACATACCAAATTGGGTGGAAGCAATGCTTGTTCACAGGAGCCAAGGAAGTAGAACATGCAATTAAAAGAAAATGAATAAAATATGTATATTTTGTAAAAGGCTATTAACACAACAACCAGACAGTTTAGGTGACAAAGCTCAAGATGGAAAGAGTTCAAGGACAATTCTGACTGGGCACTGTCTTGTTTCTCCCTGTAACTTTTGGGGGGGAGTGATGGATGGTGAAGTAAATATACTGCAAACCTTTATGCATTTCAAGCAAAAACACTTGTTGCTTTTTCATGTAAACAGTTTGTGGCACTATAGGTATTTTGGGGAGGGGTGGGAAAATAAAAAGATAAATCCCCCCAATTCAATCTGAAAAGAAGGAAGTAATCTTTTTGTGTGTGTAGTTTTGTTTGTTTTGTTTTTGTTTTTTTTGCAAGATAGAGATTGAGGTTGTTAATATTGTCATCACTACACAACATACAGACTAGCCTGCATGGAACTTTGCACTAGTGCTTACTAAATGTCAGCAGAGTTAAAATGTCATGTTCTAGAGAACTGACACTGCACTAATTATTAAATAATAATTAACATGTTTATGCAAATATTTATACGTATTTACATAAATACATACATTTTAAACAAATAATTTTCTAGGTGGTTTTCCTTTTCTAGTCTTAATACATTTTACCAGTTATTATCTTAATGTGCTCACGATTGTTATAGGCAAATTTGGATATTTTTCTTCCTTCTTTAAATTAAAATAAACTCAATACATTTATAAAGTTCATTCATAAAAAATTTAAAGTCAAAAAGAGGTAACTGCTCTTTAAACTATATGTAGACAGGACTATCTACACTACTCCAAAAAGAATTAGGAGACTTGGGATACAAAAAGAAGCCTAAAAAGGGAGATGAGAGCAAGAGGTAGGAACAATGTTTATAAAATGCTAAGAATAAAATTGGGGAAAGGGATGTATTAAAAAAATGTCCAAAAAGTTTCCGATATACAGGTGTATGGGGAACAGCAATGACATTCCCTGCAGGAAAATCTTTTGGCTACATTTCCTCTCCTTTGTATTTGGGGCACAATGTAGTCTTGATCACACAGCCAGCCCAAATTTATAAAATAAATGAGCAAAATCTCCCCCATACGTGGGAAGTTCATTGCCATAGTTTATTTTTCTTAGAGCACTCCAAGATGTGGGATCAAGGAAATTTGTAAGAACTGGTGCTCTTAATATTTAAGAAGTTTTAGCAGTTTTTAGTTCACTTTAAACATCAGGATTGTAGTTTGCCACTCTTTCAACAATTAAAAACAAAACAAAACCGTAAGTAGACTACATTTAACAACAGAAGGAGGACAAACTCTTTGTAATAAATGAGAAGAACATAAGATTTAGGGAGTTTTACTTTAAGCCTAAAGTTATTCCCAAACCTAACATAACATATTTAAGTACCCTCAAAATTTCCCTGTTCTCTGAAGGAGCTCAGAGTTTAGGGACGAAGTGCTCAGAAGAATTTTCACCTCAGTGAAAAATCCCCAGAATTAAAAGCCCCAAATCTAGCATCTCTTGGACCTCATTTGGGATTAAATGAGCTCCCCAAAGTATAAATAAATCCTCACTGAAATTCTGTTTTAAAAAGGCCCTACACCACATCTCCCATGTTTATCTCACAATGAATTTTGTATCATGTCAACAGAGCAAACAGGGCAAGCTGTGCAAGGAAAAAAAATAAAGAAACTTATCTTCATCACTCAACAACTTACAACTATTACTTATACTGTTAAACATATAAGATGTGGAAGAACTGAGAGCTGGTTCTGAAGAAAACAATCGGACCCTTTATAAGATAAAATTTTATACAAACTACAAGATTTAAGGTATAATATTTTTAGATTTGGAGGACTCAAATTTAATTTAATATTTGTAGAAATTTGTGTTTTCCAAATACATTAAGCATTGTATACTGAAGGGGGAAAAAATAAAGATGAAAGTCAAGAGTATTTTCTGTTGAATCACAGCTATCGTAGTGAAATGTAAGCAGCTTCACTAAAATGCTCTTCCCACAGCCTCCCTCCCCCTCCCCATGCTCCCCACCCCTCCCCACGGAAGCCTTCCTTCTTTTTACCCAGGACTGTTAAGGATATTTTCTGGCTCTCGTTCAGCATCATGACTCAGGTCATGAGAAGTGTCAAAGATGCATTTCCTTCAGATGGGAAAGAGCAGCAGATTTTTAACAACCGTACAACGATGGGAGTACAGCGCAGAAGGGCCACATCAGCAATTTGGACAGCAGGGGAGATAAAACCTTTCATCTTCACATATATTTATTTCCAGCTTTTAAATATCTTTCTACCAAAATATGCTTACACGTTCTGCTCTTGAAGAAAACAAGAAAGCCATACTCCATTTAGCTGCCTAAATCATCAAAAAATTTGTGAAGAATTGTTCACTAAAAAACAGAGAAAGAAATCAAAGCACATCATATAATATCAATAAATACTTAAGTCCTTGTTTCCTAAACTGATTTTCCAAAAGCAAAACCATGAGTTCACCAGTGTACATAGAAACTCCTTTGGTAGAAATCCGTGTGAGTGAGAACCACAGAGGAGCGCTGCCATGAGCAGTGGGCACCTGAAGTGTTGGTCCTGCTTCCCTATACTTCCTCTGCTGAGGCAGAAACACTTTCTCTTAACCTTTGCCAGAAAACCAAATTCATTTATCAGTGTTGTGGCTGCATATTTTATCTCGCCCATGATTTTATCAAATGTGTATACATTGCAATCCACCCCAAAATTAGACAAGAGTGAAATCTTATCAAACATTCCCTCAGCACGCCCTACGAGAGACAGTTCTGGAGCCTGCAGATGGAATGACCTGTCTCTCCTCAAACTTCCAACAACAACACCCACATTAACGGCACTCTATCCACTCGGAGACAGTTTTACTCTTGTGCCTCATTCTAGCTTCAATATCTCACCTGCAAAAACACATCCCCCAATGTGAATAACTTTTTCAATGAACCTTAAATCCTCTTCCTTTTCCTTTTCTCATCCTCCTCCAAATTCTACATGTCATTTTATGCTAAGAACCTATTATGGTGAGAACTATAACAGTTTCTATTTCTCAGTATATGTGACCCTGGCACAGCACGGACCCCACTTTCCTTACCCTTTTGTGGCTTACAAATCATAAGCCAACAGTCAGGTTTTTATTTCCTGCTCAGGTTTTACATTCACAACTATGTGTGGCAGTTACTCTCAAGTCTGATCACTTCTAAATCTGTTTGGGTCATTCAGACCCTGGTCATTATGTGTCCTAACGAAGAAGCCTATTTCTTATTCTCTGCTCCCTCTCATTTTTCTAAAATCAATTTTTTGGGGAAAAAATATTTCAGTGGAACCTAATTACAACTGTCCTCCCTGGAAAAGTAAGGCAATAGTAATATGCAACAGATAAACCAAATCCTCTTATTATTCTAATCACTAAACTAAAATGACTCTTTCAACACTAACTTCTAAGTTTAGTACCAGAAAGACTCCACCATCCCAAAACCATCCCAAACAGAGGATTCCTTTATGGGGAAACTGATCTGCCAAATTAAATACAAATTGTTTCGATTGGAGTACTCTAGTAAAATTGCCAGTTCCACCTGATAGACCAGGGGAACCTACAAGTTGGTATGACCTGCTCATGCTCAAAGAGCTTCCAATCAGTTCGGTAGTACAGGTTTGTTGATTAGGGGAATAAAAATAAAATCGTGAAATAAATGAACATATAATAAAATTTTAAAATAAGAATGATCAGCCGAGGATTCCTCAACATTCAGGTCAACATTTTGGTTTAATCAGTCTAACATTGGGCCTGGATATCAGTAGTTTTTAAAATCTACCTGAGTAAATTATAAATGTAATTGTGGACCATTGCTCTAATATGGAAGATAATGCTCCTAACCACAAAAAGTTTGAAAAAGAAGTCAGAGGAAATAGAGATAATACAAGGAGCAAAATATGCTTTAAAAATTATTACTCTCTCTTCAAAGAGATAAACTATAACGTGTCTGTCAAATAAGAAAAGAATGTGATAATTAAAGAAACATTAAGAGTAAAGAATATTAAATACATGTTGCTGAGATAAAAATGCAGTAAGAAGGTTAAAAGAACAAGTTGGGGACACTCTCATACAGTGAAACAAAACGACAAAGTGATAGAAAATAGAAAAGAAAGTTAGGGGTTCAATGTAGGAGATCCACTTCCAACTAACATGCTTCCCGAAAGGAGCAAAAGCATAAAGAAAACCAGCAAGGAAGACCCCATGCAGAGTTGACATAAGAGCCTCTGGGAATGACACCCGACAGGCTGTTTTTCATTATAAATTCGTGGAATTATTTCTCTTTTATAATAAGTGTGTACATTGCTTTGATGAAATTATATTAAATAGGTAAACAAAAACAATAAAATTCTAATAAATGTTAACAGAAAGGAGAAGCAGAGATTAACTATAAGCCCTTATAATGTCTCAATAGTGGAGCTTAATCACTCTGATCCCATAAAGTAGAGAATAGCAACATAGAGAATCAGGGAAAGGAATTTTTAGGACATGCAGACACCCTATACTTACTTAACTAAAAAAATTTGCCTCCGTTCAACTACCTAAATTTATTCATAGGACCTAGGTATCTGGATGGGGTACTAAAAATAGATATTAACTGATAGTAATATAGTTCAAAAGTCCAATTCTCTAAGAAGATTTTGAGAAATACATCATACAAAACATAGTAAGAAGGAAACTGGGTAACTATAACATAAGACATCACCATCCATAGTACACCAGGTTCATGCCAGGGTTACCATGATCAGATCAGAGGAAAGTTTAGAAAAGATCGCCCTCTAGAGGCATGTCTCATTAACCATTTAAAATCAAAACCCCCACATCCCTCTACTCAGTCTATGCTTTGCCAAAGTAAAAAAAAAAAATACAGAGAAACAAACAAAATATTTCATGAACAGTAAAAGGCAAAACAAGAAATTTCAGGTTAGCTTCACTTGCTAACTACCTTATGTGGCGTCTATTTTACGGGAAAACTTTCAGAGAGAAAAAAATGAGGCATTTTCTAAATGCAAGACAAAAAAAAATATTCCAATAGAGTTTAACCAGTTTTTATAGCACCAAATTGTAATCTATAATTTAGAGACAATATAAGAATTTTATAAAGATACTCCAGAGAGCCCTAACCGGTTTTGCTCAGTGGATAGAGAGTTGGCCTGCTGACTCAAGGGTCCCAGGTTCGATTCAGGTCAAGGGCATGTACCTTGGTTGCGGGCACATACCCAGTGGGGAGTGTGCAGGAGGCAGCTGATCAATGTTTCTCTCTCATCAATGTTTCTAACTCTCTATCCCTCTCCCTTCCTCTCTGCAAAAATCAATAAAATATATTTTTTTAAAAAAAGATACTCCAGAGATGATGTTATTTTTCTCAGAAACTATGCTATCGGCACTATCCTCTCAATTTTGCTATGAACCTAAAACTGCTCTATAAAATAGTCTATTGAAAATTGAGCTCTTTTTATTTAACAGATGGTTTTTTCAATTAGTCCTTCTTAAATGAAAGCATCTTGTTTCAGATCTCTCTTTTCAATCCACTTTCCCAAAGAAATCATCTGCTCTAAGAAACAATAGGAAGTAACATAAAAATATTTAAATATGCATGATTTTGTGTAGAGTACAGCATAATGTCATATCAACATTTTTTAAAGGATGATAAAAGAATTTATAAGAAAATAAATTCACTAGGAAAACTTTATTAGGCTTGAAAACAACCAATTAAAAACAAAACTTCATCTGAGCTAAAACAATCAAGTACATGTAACCAGTAAAAACCCAGGTACTAAACTAAGATAGCCTAACAGAAAGAGGTTTATCCATTTAACATGTATATACTATATATACTCTGTGTCATATGAGGCATAAAATTTAAAGCAGAGCTACAGTACACATGATTGATTTTTCTTGGCAAAAATTAAAACATACGAATGGAAACTTCAATCCACAAGTAAACAGAGATGTGGAAAGAGAAGTCAAGGAACATCACATTCTTATTGATTGTCTTAAGTAGGTGAAACTATATAAGGCTGAAATGTGTGGTTGCTTTGTATTTACAATTGTGATGTGGTCTGTATCAAGAAAACTACTGATCAACAAAAGTAAATTACAATAAACCATCAAATAAAGACTATAAACAGAGTTTCTGAGTGGTTAAAAAATAAAAATGCAGCACTCAGATGCTAAAAAGAAAAGTGATGCTACCAGCTATTTAAAAGCACTTTTACTAAAACATGGAGCTTCAAGTCCAAGAAGGTCTCAACTACTTCCATTTGGAAGAAACAGAATCTGGAATTCAAATGCCAGAAGTCATGACTCAAAGATAACTCCTCCCCTGAGGATCAATAAGTTAATGGGAAAGGAGACGCTTCCAGGAACTCTGGGGAACTGTAGAAATAAATCCAAAATCCCTCTGTTAAGTCAATGGAGACAGCAAGAAAAAACAAGTTCCTTAAAAGCCCTATCACAGAGTACATGCCATATTCTTGAATCTAAACTGGAAAACTAATTTGCAAAATAAAGGAATGCGAAGGCTCAAGAATAGGTGGAGTAATTGGAAAAACTACACTTCCTGATGTGTGAATTCTAAACGAGCAAAACATATGAAAAAGAAAAAAAATATATTATCTTCAGTTTTCAGTTTTGTGTTGGTGTCTCCATTTCAGAAACAATGTTAGAAGTCAACTTATCAATACTGAGTCTAAAATGCTTTAAAAAAAAAAAAAAAAAAAAAAAAGCAAGCCCTGGCTCAGTTGTTGGAGAATGGTCCCATACACCAAAAGGTTGCAGATTCGACTCCTAGTCAGGGGACATACCTAGATTGCTGGGTTCAATGCCCGGTTGGGGCTGGAATAGGAGGCAACCGATTGATGCTTTTGTATCTCTGTCTCCCTCTGTATCTCTCTAAAATCAATAAAAAACATATTGAGGAGTGAGAATTAAAATAATAAATAAAATTTGAAAAGGCTAAAATGTGTACATAATAAGGTCACAGTTACATTTTTCATTCATTCATCATTCAGTGAATAATTCATTTATTTGGTTTTCTGGATAAGAGGCACTATGCAAAAATATGAAAAAGTACTCAATCCTATATATATCCTCAATAAAAACAATATTGATAATGATACTAATCATAGCAGGTAACCATTTACAGAGTATTTGACATGTGCAAAACACTATTCAAAGTGCTTTAATGCTCACAGTAACTAAGGTAGGTAATATTACTTTCTACATTTTACAGAAAGAAAGTTAAGGCACAGGTACAACAACAGGTCCTAGTCACTCCCTTCACTCATATGTGACATAAAGTATACCAGAAATCCTGATGGCCCTACCCTCAAAATATAGCAAGAATCCGCCCTGGGTGGTTTGGCTCAGTGGATAGAGCGTTGGCCTGCGGGCTGAAGGGTCCCGGGTTCAATTCCAGTCAAAGGCACATGCCCCAGTTGCAGCTCAATCCCCAGTTGGGGGCATTCAGGAAGTAGCCAATCAATGATTCTCTCTCATCATTGATGTTTCTATCTCTCTCGCCCTCTCCCTTGGTCTCTGAAAGCAATAAAAATATATTTTTTAAAAAACAGATATATAGCAAAAACCCAATTACTACTGAGAATCTCCACTATAAACAACTCAGTCCATGCCTTGTCTTCTCTCACTTGGATTTTTGCAATACTCTCCTAACTGGTCTCACTGGGCTTCTACCCTTGTTAGATCTCCCTTCTGATTCTGCCAAAACACAGGCTTATCATGTCACTCTTATTCTCAAAACTCTCCACAGCTTCTCCATCTCTCAATCTAAGTAAAAGTCAAAGGTTGACCTCATCTGGACACATTTGCTCTCTGACCTCATCTTCTCCTATGTGCTCCTACTATTATGACCCCTTAACCCTAACCCTAACCCTAACCCTAACCTTTGAACACTCCAGGAACATTCCCAAACCAAGGATTTTACACTAGCCGTTCCTTCTGCCTAGAACATGTTCCCCAGACATCTGATTGACTTTCATTCATACTTCCATCACCTCTTTGTTGAAATGTTAGCAGCTCAGTCTGGTCTGCTGACAAATTCTAATCTCAAATTGCAATCCTCCCCAGGCATTCCCTATTCACCTTCAATTCTTTATTTTTCTCCTTAGCCCATAAAACTATCATCTTTCTTTCTTTTTTGGTTAATCCTCATTTTTTTCCCATTGATTTATTTTCTTAGGGAGAGTGGAAGAGAGAGGGAAAGACAGAGAGAAACACTGATGTGAGAGAAACACATCAATTGATTGCCACCTGCACGTGCCCCAACAGGGCCCGGGCTGGAGAGAAACCTGCAACCAAAGTATGTGCCCTTGACCAGAATCGAACCCAGGACCCTTTGGTCCACAGGCTGATACTCTATCCACTGAGCCAAACAGCTATGGCTATCTTTCTTTCTTTCTATTTATCAATCTTTCTATCCTCTTTTTTATTCATAGCACTCCACTAGAAAGTCAGCTCCGTGGGAAGAGAGACATGTTCCTCCTGTCCACTGCTATATTCTTAGAGCTCAGAAACAGTGCCTAGACATAGTAAACTCTAACTAATGGTTGATGAATAAATAAATGTATCTTAAAGATGTTAAAATGAACGGCAATGTTATCATGAATAAAAATCTCTTCATTCTGACAAGTAATTATTAAAATCTAAATTGTTTCATTGGGGGACAAGGGGTGTGGAGGGATTAAGCAAAAAAGAGAAAGAGCCCTGACTGGTTTGGCTCAGTGGCTAGGGCATTGGCCTGCTGACTCAAGAGTTCCAGGTTCGATTCCAGTAAGGGCATGTACCTTGGCTGCAGGCACATACCCAGTAGGGAGTGTGCAGGAGGCAGCTGATCGATGTTTCTCTCTCATCAATGTTTCTAACTCTCTATCCCTCTCCCTTCCTCTCTGTAAAAAAATCAATATTTTTTTTTTTTAAAAAAGAGAAAGAACTCATGGACAATAACAAGTGTGGTGATTGTGGGGGGTGAGAGGGATGGGTGGAGGTGGAAGAGGGTATGGGGGGATAAATGGTGATGGAAAACAATAAAACTTAAAAATAATCTAAAAAAGAAAAAATTGTTTTATTAGAAGAACTTCTAAAGATGTTTGGAAACTTGGCTCAAAGCCTTCGAGTCTACATTTGACCAAATACTACACAAGATACAAAGACACAAATACAAATAAGGCCCTGTCTTCATGGAAGTTGATCTAATAGACAGACAGGCATGTCCCCAAACAACCAACATGTAGCGATATAACAAAATATGTTCAGAGTGTCACTATGGAGGCTGCTACAGATGACACACATCCAGAGATGTTTAAGAGAGGCTAGGAGACAAAGTGATATTTTTAGCTAGAACACAATGAAGTAGGGTTTTAATAAGCATTCAAGAGGATAACAATTATTTCCAGTAGAGATAAGTATACAAATAGGAAAGGTGCCAAGAAAATTAATCCATGTAGCATATTCAGGGGAGGATACAGTAATCCAGGTGTGGTGGGACAACAGCTAGAAATAGGATGGGAGCCTCTCTAACCTTCTACAAGGATATTGAGATACTGAAAGATTTTGGGCAGAAAAGTGTAAAATAACCTTTATGATTAACAAAGGAAAGGTCTTATGATAGTAAAAGTGGCTGGGTAGGGGCTACTGAAACAGATGTGGTAAGAAAAAATGATTGAGTCCCAGCCAGTGTGTTTCCGTGGTTGAACATGGACCTGTGAGCCAGGTCACAGTTCAATTCCTAGTCAGGGCACATGCCTGGATTGCAGGCTCAATGAATGCCCAGTGTGGGGCATTCTCTCTCATCATTAATGTTTCTGTCCCTCTCCCTTTTCCTTCCTCTCTAAAAATCAATTATACATACATACATACATACATACACTGAATGGCCAGATTATTATGACTACCCCATCAGTACTTTGTTGGGCCACCTTTTGCCTTCAATACTGTGACGACTCTTCTTGGCATTGACTCCACGAGATGTTGAAAGGTGATGCGAGGAATCTGACACCATGCCTGATGAATAGCACTGTCCAGTTCTGTGAGATTTGATGGTTGTGAAACCAGCTGCCTGATGGCTCTTTTAACTTTGTCCCACAAATGCTCAACTGAATTGAGATCTGGTGATTGTGGGGGCCACCTAAGAAGGTAAAGTCTCCCTCATGTTCTTGAAAGCACTCCTGCACAATATGAGCACCCTGGCATGGCGCATTGTCTTGTTGGAAGAAGCCATCTCCATTGGGATACGCCATCAACATGATAGGATGAACTTGATCAACAACAATACTTAGGTATGTTATACTATTCAAACGTTTATAATGGTCTGGCCCTCTAGCAACTTCAGCGCGAAATTATAGCTAATTTGCCTACAAATGTCAGGTGGTCAATAATCTGGCCACTCAGTGTGTGTGTGTGTATGTGTGTGTGTGTGTAAGTATGTGTGTGTGTGTATATATATATACATATATACACACACACATATACACACACATATGTATGTATATATGTCTGTATTAAATAAAATAAAGTAAACCAATTATACTGAAGTATAGTTATCAATATAGTTAAACTGAATTTTGCTATAGAAGTAATAAATACCAAAATCAGTAATAGAATTACATAATATATAGTAATTTCAAAGCTATGATAAGTATAAACAATATTTCAAAATATCAGTAACTCAAAATGTTTCAAGATATCCAGTTCATGTATATTGTGATATAAAACATCTGCATTTTTATTGGTGACAATGTTGCAAGTACTACTAATATTACTATCTTGTGTTGTCTATATTCACAATGAAAGGAAACATTTTTGGTTAGAGAATAGTAAACATAATGTCATTTCTTTCATATCCATGTCCATGGATCTTAAGTTAAGAAACACTCACACAGACTAAGGTCAAAGAAATAAGAAAGAAAATGAAGGACATATTTAGAGAGAGTATATTTCAAATAAATAAACGTCCTCTGTTATGTAAAATAATGGCAAGTAGATAAAATAATCCTAACCTACACTGGACTGACTCCAGAGAGTAAAAAGGAAATATCCCTATATCAACTGTTATTTAACAGTTTCCTTTAGTTTGCTAAAAAGAGCACAAACAACGGTAATAGCACCAAGCATGATTCATTTTCAAGATGAATCCCTCCCTGTTCAAAGTTTACATTGTTTTTGACCAGCATCAGACTGTTTATCCACACAAACTGTAAATACATCCTTTTTAGAACTAACCAACAACAATGCCCATTTTGTTTTGACATGTGAAATACAAAGAGAACATGAAGAAAAATGACCATCACTCTAATGTTGGTGCTTTGAAAATAAGAAATACTACACAGAGTAATGGGGTGAAATTCCAACACAATAAAAATTTTAATAGGTGTTATCAGGAGGAAAATGCCTTCTGAAATTCCCTGCTTTCAAAAGAGAATGCTAAGTATAGCAATCTGTCAAACAGTCTATCATCTCCTCTCTTCTGGTAGCTTTAGGCAAATAATGAAGAGAGCTGTGCACAATAAAGCTGAGAGAAAATAGTATATTTTGACTCAGAAATCCAAGTATTGCTCTTCAACTACATGTTCTTTTACAAATGACAAATCCTTAATTGATTGGCACTTTGCACCCTTCAGCAAAAATATAATTTTAGGAATTTGTTCACAGTTATTTGATCCCTATCTTTTCCCTTGGACTAGATGATACACAGGGCAGAGATGACAATTTTTTGTGCATGAAATGCCCAAAACCCACAATGGAACCTGGTATGGGGTATGCTTACTACAGAAGGAAGAATAGGAAGGCAAATGAAGCTCAAAAGAATACTCTCTGGAGATGTATGAATGTAAGGAATGTAAACCTTATTTTTCCATCAATACATCTGGTCCTCTGGTCAATCTACCTACCCCACATGTACACTGAATCTCTTTCCATAAAATGTTTAGTAGAAATTAAGTAAAGAAAAATACTCAACACAAAGAGAAAGGTCCTCAAAGAACAGATACTGTCACCTAATTATATGGCAAAATATTTATGCCATAAAATGTAATTAATTATGTAAGTAAAATTCCTTACAAATGGCAAAAAATACAAATATCATATAGCTTTCAATTTATTTTAAAATTTGAAATACTTTTTTAAATGGCTGTTTTCATCCAGGACTGATTCTGAAAGATTTCTGACCTTGAGTCACTAATTAAGTTAACTACACATGAATAACTATTGCTATCTACACTAATAAAAGAGAAACATGGTAATTGGCGTACGACCGCTACCCTTTTCATTGGCTAATCAGCGAGATATGCAAATTAACTGTCAGCCAAGATGGCGGCCGGCAGCCAGGCAGCTTGAAACTAACATGAGGCTTGCTTGCCTCAGTGACGGAGGACTCCAACGGTCCCCGACTGCAGCTGCAGGCCTCTGAGCCTGCAGTTTAAGAAACTCTGTAACAAATACCACCGGGCTTCAGCCAGCAGGATGGCAACATTGTAAGCAAAGGCCAGAAACCTAAGAGCTGGAGCCAAGCCTCAAAGCTAAAGCTGTCCCAGAATAAAAAAAATTTAAAAAAAAGGAGCAGTTAGGAGCTTCAGTCACCCCCAGCCTGAAAACAGCCCTCAGCCCCTCACCTAGACTGGCCAGCACCCCAGTGGGGACCCCCACCCTGAAGGGTGTGTGACCAGCTGCAAACAGCCATCATCCCCTCACCCAGGCTGGCCAGGCACCCCAGTGGGGACCCCCACCCTGATCCAGGACACCCTTCAGGGCAAACCAGCCGGCCCCCACCCATGCACCAGGCCTCTACCCTATATAGTAAAAGAGTAATATGCCTCCCAGCATCGGGATCAGCGGAGCCATGAGGCCTCCCGGCACCAGGATCAGTGTGACAGGGGGCAGCGCCCAAACCCCCTGATCTCCCTGCGGCTCTGTGTGTGACAGGGGGCAGGGCCACAACCTCCCTATCCGCCCTGCTCTGTGAGTGACAGGGGGCAGCGCCCCAACCCCCGGATCGGCCCTGCTCTGTGCGAGACAGGGGGTGGCGCCGCAACCTCCCCATCGACCCTGCCTTGAGTGTGACAGGGGACGGTGCCCCAAGCCCCCAATTGGCCCTACCCTGAGCATGACTGAGGGTGGCATCACAACCTCCCAATCTCCCTTCTCTGTGCATGACAGGGGGCGGCGCCCCAACTCCCCAATCGGCCCTGCTCTGAGCCCAACCAGGGGCTGCACCTAGGGATTGGGCCTGCCCTCTGCCACCCGGGAGCAGGTCTAAGCCAGCAGGTCGTTATCTCCCGAGGGGTCCCAGACTGCGAGAGGGCACAGGCCGGGCTGAGGGACCCCCCCTCCCCCCCGAGTGCACAAATTTTTGTGCACTGGGCCTCTAGTAAAAATAATAAAGCCAAAACATAAAACATCATGTGAAGAGAAAACAGAAGTCCCAATTTTTTTGTTACAACCCAATTTCTCCCCAGGGTTCCATTTACCTGTGTTTTTCAGGTTCTCTTGAAACTTCCTACAGAAAATGCATTTCTAGGATTGCTTAAGTATTACAAAAGGATATGTATTTAAGAAGAAGTTAAAACAAATTAGGGTTAGAGTATAACTAAAAGAACTGAAAAGAGGTACTCTAATATTCATACATACATGTTTGTATCAGCACCATTAACAATAGCTAAAGGATGTAAATAACCCCAATGTCCATCAATAAATAAAAAATATAGTATATATATAAAAGAAATATTATTCAGCAATAAAAAGGAATGAAGTACTGATACATATTACAATGTGGTTGTACCTCAAAAATATTAAACCACAGGAAAAGAGCCAGAACAAAAGATCCACATATTGTATGCAATATGCAATACCCAGTTATATGCAATATCCAAAACAGATAAATCCAAAGAGATAGAAAGCAGATTGGTGGTGGCTAGCGACTGGGAAAGAGAGGAATGGGAGTAACTGTTTAATGAATATTCGATTTTCACCTGGGATAAAGAAAATGTTTTGGAACCAAGAAGAAGTGATGGTTTGCACAACTAAATTGTTAATATTTAAATGGTTATGTATGTTATATGAAGTTCAGATCAATTAAATAGTTTTATGTAGTAACCATTATCTCTCTACATAAAATTCCCTACTCTTAAAAACTTAAATCAGTCATGTGTCAAGGAGAATCTGTAATACTCTAGAAAAAGTGTCATCTAATGTCATCAAATATTTTCAGTCATTCTGGTGGGAATGAAAGGGTATAACCACTCTGGTGTTAACAACCAAGGTCAAAGTTTGCATACATTATAGCCCAGCATTTCCACTCAAAAATGAGAACATATTTATACCAGAAACCAAATAAAAAAATTTTCACTGCCTCATTATATGTAATAACCCCACACCGGAAACTCTCCACATATACATCAACAGTAAGTAGTTCAATTCCTGGTCAGTACACATGTCTGGGTTGTGTGCTTAATCCCCAGTAGAAGGCATGCATGAGGCAACCGACAGATGTTTCTATCACTCCCTCTCCCTTTCTCTCTCTCAAATCAATAAAAAGATATTTTAAAAAGAGAGAAAGAAATCAAGTAATCAAGTAAACCTATAAAGAACATGAATTAATCCCATGAACATGATCCTAAAGAAGCTGAATATAACAAAATATACTATTCTATTATTCCACTTATATGAAAGTGAACAATAGTATCTAAGGATACTTCCTTAGCAGAGAAATATTTTTTAAAAGTAAGAAAATGATTACCATTAAGTTAGATTCATGGTTTTCTTTTATGGAAAAGGAGCACAAAAGGGGCATTCTAGTAATGTTTCATTTATTGGTTGGGGTGATAATAACACAATTATTTGCTCTAAGACAAATTATCGAGCTGTACAGTTGTTGTTGTTTTTTCCTTTCCTGCAACGTACTGGTAGAAATCCCACAGAGATGGATTTTAAAATAAAAAACAAATGCTGCTCTAAAATACACATGACTCATGACCATTCTTCTCCAACAATGAATATGAATATAGTTAATGAACTATATATAGTGTTGTTGGCTTTGGTTAAAAATGAAGTTTTCTGGAAAAGATCTACAGACATGAGATTCAATCTCTAAATGTATGAATATAGTCTCAAACTTCAGATTCCATAAAAATAACACAAGGAAATCCTTACATACTGGAAAATTTAGTGAGGTAAAGTCACGTGATAAAGACTGCCATTACAATATTGGCTTCAATTAAATAAATTATTTAATAAATTAAGAATGTCCCGCCTTACCGGTTTGGCTCAGTGGATAGAGCACTGGCCTATGGACTGAAAGGTCCCAGGTTCGATTCCAGTCAAGGGCATGTACCTTGGTTGTGGGCACATCCCAAGTTTGGGGTGTGCAGGAGGCAGCTGATCAATGTTTCTCTCTCATCAATGTTTCTAACTCTCTATCCCTCTCCCTTCCTCTCTGTAAAAAATCAATAAAATATTTAAATTAAAAAAAAAAAAGGAATGGGAATGTCCCAAAATGAGCCTAAGACCTTGTCTTTGCATGAACATATTAGAAAAAATGGATTTGTTTTTGTCCTAGACCTTGAAAATTAAGGATAAAGAGAAGAAGGACTAAAGGGTTCAGTGGAGAGGGAGAGAGGGAGAGAGGGAGGGAGGGAGGGAGGGAGGGAGGGAGGGAGACAGAGACAGAGACAGAGAGAAAATTAGGTTTACCATGCAGAGGTGATCCAGAAGGGCTGCTTGAGAGACCCGGAACAGGGCTACAGCGACCTCCTTGCTTAGATGTCAGTTCCTGTTCAATCTCTTCCAGCCCAGCACTTTTCTGGAAACGGCTCATACGATTCACGACTCGTGGCGACATATGTGTTCTCACACAAGGCTGGCCACCATAAGGGTTGATTGGAAAAACATGGGACGTCCCCCGAAGAGTACTAACCACAACCCAGCGACAGTCATGGCTGAAGCAGATGTCTTGTACCTAGAAATGAGATATGGGAAAACAGAGACCTGACTGAAACTACTTACATTAAGAACATCACACACACATCACCAAATATGAATAGAAATACGTATCTCATTACCAAATATACCTAAGATCACGTTATAAATAAAATATTTTATTTTACAGATGAGTTTCATAATTAATAGTGATCAAAACTCCGTATCAGGGATTTGATAAGATTTAGAGTAGGAAATTCTATCCCTTGCTGCATAGAGTGGCAAGTCAATAAACAGGACATATCTAGTTTCACCCTACAGAGTTATAAGAAAAGACATATGGAAAAAAGAGAAAAGATATATGAGTCAGGTTTATTACTCTAAATGAATTTGCCTTCTAAAAAGCATAAACTGGTTAAAATAAAAATACACATCATATAATGTGAGGAAATTAACCCAATCATTCACTCAAAAAAAATTCGTTGGGTACCATGCTAATAAATACTAAGAACATAGAGGTAAATAAAAAATAATCCTTGGGTTCACGGCCTACCAAAAGGAAAAGACACATAAGAAACTTGTGAAAATATAATATGTAAAAGTGAAATAACTATCTTATGTATAAGGCACAGTGGTAACAAAAAGAAAAGAAATATATGAAATTGGTGAGACATGAAAAGGAGTTGGTGAAGGTGGATGTTAGAAGTGGCACAAAAAACATTATCTAAATAGCTATAGATTATGGAATTGCTCTTTGAAATAGGATATACTTACAAAGAAAGGAGAGAAGGACATTCCAATAGAGATATATCAGGTATATCACATATTCCATTTTAGACATAAAATGGAAATGACGGGCAACTAGTACAGTATGAAAGAAACAACGTGAGAGTCAGCAAGAGAGAGCAAGAGGTGCCTGGGTTTTAAGAAATAATGTAGTCAGGATTTCAATTTTGGAAGGATGATTCTGGGAGTCAAATATAAGGAAGCAGGTTTGCAGTGGGGACAAGGATAGCTGAAGGAAAACTAGGTAGAAGCTGACTTAATAGCTAGGGATCCAGGTGGGGTGCTCAGGAGAAAAGGCCTCAAAATACTGACAACCCAAATGCCCATCAGTGGATGGATTTATAAAAAGATGCAGTGTATACACCATGCAATATTAGTCAGCCTTGAGAAAGAGGAAATCCTGCCATTTATGATCAGAGAAAAGGTATGTACTGTGTTATATCACTTATATGTGAAATCTGCAAAAAAATAATCAAGGCTGTAAAAAACAGAGGGTAAAATGGTAGTTACCAGGGGATGGGTGATGAGGAGATAAGACTGATAGTACTTAAGGGAATAAAACTTGTAACAAGTAGTATATAAACCAGGGGTCTAATGCATAGTATAATGAATATAGACAATAACAGTGAACTATAATTATGTAATGTGATAAACATGGCTACAATGGCAATCATAATACAATATACAAATCTGCCCCGCCAGTGTGGCTCAGTGGTTGAGCATCAACCTATGAACCAGGAGGTCATGGTCCAATTCCAGGTCAATGCACATGCCCGGGTAGCAGGCTTCATCCCCAGTAGGGGGTGTGCAGGAGGCAGACAATCAATGATTCTCTCTCATCATTGATGTTTCTCTCTCTCTTCTTTCTCTCTACTTCCTCTCTGAAATCAATGAAAATACGTGTGTTTTATTAAAAGTAAATGTATCAAGGTAGCATGCTGCACACCACCCTAGTGAGAAAAAACAATGTACTGCAGTGATTAGCTGTTGTAACTACTCAACTCTGCTTTTCTAGTGTCAAAGTAGCCATAGAAAACATGTAAATCAATGACTGCAGCTATATTAAAAAACAAAACAAAACAAAAGCAACTTTATTAACAAAAACTTTCCACAGATCAAGGCTGGCCACAGAAAAGTTAGTCACTAATTTGCATAATTAAGTTAGCCAACTGAATTTACTAGTTTTATCTTGATACCAGATTAATGGTGGCAACTTGAACAAAATGCCTCCATTTACTTCTATACTTTTATATTTTAAAAAAAGCCAAGTAAGATTCTATACTGTTTTAAACATTTTTAAGCATATCCCTAAAAGGAGGACAAGTCACAGATACTTAAGATTTTCTACAATGACTTACTGATAAGAATTTTCAATATTATTTGGTACTAGAGGCCTGGTGCACAAAAATTTGTGCACTCGAGGGGAAGGGGGGGTCCCTCAGCCTGGCCTGCGCCCTCTCGCAGTCTGGAAGCCCTCGGGAGATAATGCCCTGCTGGCTTAGGCCTGCTCCCGGGTGGCAGAGGGCAGGCCCAACCCCTAGGTACAGCCCCTGGTTGGGCTCAGAGCAGGGCCAATTGGGGAGTTGGGGCGCCGCCCCCTGTCATGCACAGAGCAGGGCGGATCGGGAGGTTGCGATGCCACCCCCAGTCACGCTCAGGGTAGGGCCAATTGGGGGGTTGGGGCACCGCCCCCTGTCACACTCAAGGCAGGGTCGATGGGGAGGTTGTGGCGCCACCCCCTGTCACGCACAGAGCAGGGCCCATCAGGGGGGTTGGGGCTCTGTACCCTGTCATGCACAGAGCAGGGCCAATCCGGGGGTTGGGGCGCTGCCTCCTGTCACACAAAGAGCAGGGCCCGTGGGGCGGGGGGCGGGTTGGGGCGCCGCACCGTCATACACAGAGCCGCAGGACGATCAGAGGTTGGGGAGCTCCCCCGTATTAGGCACAGAGCAGGGCTGATCAGGAGGTTGGGGTGCCTTCTCCTGTCACAAACAGCAGGGTGGATAGGGAGGTTTCCTCTGTCACTGAAGCAAGCAAGCCTCATGTTAGTTTC